>NW_011494604.1:7230561-7296565 GCF_000754665.1 Bison bison bison | reverse complement strand
CCGAAGAATTGATGCTTTTGAACTGTGGTGTTGGAGAAGACTCTTGAGAGTCCCTTGGACTGCAAGGAGATCCAACCAGTCCATTCTGAAGGAGATCAGCCCTGGGATTTCTTTGGAAGTAATGATACTGAAGCTGAAACTCCAGTACTTTGGCCACCTCATGCGAAGAGCTGACTCATTGGAAAAGACTGTGATGCTGGGAGGGATTGGGGGCAGGAGGAGAAGGGGACGACAGAGGATGAGATGGCTGGATGGCATCACTGACTCGATGGACGTGAGTCTGGATGAACTTCGGGAGTTGGTGATGGACAGGGAGGCCTAGCGTGCTGCGATTCATGGGGTCGCAAAGAGTCGGACACGACTGAACTGAACTGAAGGATGTGTTGTGGGTATTACATGAAATAATCACGTGTGAAGTAGCTGACACTTAATAAACACTATTTGTTTCTACCTTCCTTTTCTTCTTCCAGGATAAATGTGGAAAACATGAAATCATCTCAGACTCCGAACAAGATTAATTTGAGTCTAAGACAGCAATGTACTGTGACCTTGGGTGAATTATTGAACGGCTCACCATCCCAGGTTCCTCATCCTTAGAATGAGGGTGGGAAAAACCATACCCATCTCAAAGGGTAATCCTGAGGATTATAAATCTTGATAAATGCCAAGGTCATGAAAGATACCTAAAGAGAGACCACAGCAAGCACGGAATGGTAGGTTAGCTTGTGTTACTGATGTTATTATTATTCTCAGTTCTCAACTGTTACAGACAATGAGATGTCAGGGCAGTGGCCTGTAGATAACAAAGATCTTCCCATGCACTGAGACCTCCAGAGCCTTGATCAACCTCTTAGCGCTACAAAACTATTTCCACGAAATAAACACTCATGTTCCCTCCAGAACCTCTTTCTCATTCCTTGAATTTTAAAAATTATATATTCTGATGAGTTTTGATGGTTTACCTGATCTCTATCACAGGACAGCCATTTCTCTACAGATCTCATGAGACGATTTGGAGAAAATAATTTTTGGGGAAAGGAAAGCAGATTGATCAGTTGATCAGTTCTCTCACTTCGTTTCATAAAAAATTAGGATGACAAAGCCAAAGAGTCTAATTTTATGCTAGTTCTCTATTTTCTTTTAAAATTATTACCACCAATCCCTCAAAAAACTGTTTGACTCAGGTCACTAAGGTCTTCCCAGGTGGCGCTAGTGGTAAAGAACCCATCTGCCAAGGCATGTGACGTAAGAGATGAGGGTTCACTCCCTGGGTTGGGAAGATCTCCTGAAGGGCATGGCAACCCATTCCAATATTCTTGCCTGGAAAATCCATGGACAGAGGAGCCTGGTGAGCTACAGTCCCTGGGGTCGCAAAAGAGTTGGACAGCTTAGCACGCACAGGTCACTAAATTAAATAAACTGACCTTTGGTCAAATGGTTTTGTGGGTCTAAATACTGTTCTGAATGAAAACTTGTCTTTAGATTGGGGCATGGGCTATTTTGATAGAGAACTGTTGAGGATACAGATAGATTTTTACTTAGAGAGTCTTGGCTTACTTTTTTTACCACTGAATTGCCTGGAATGGAAATCCCAAAGGTTCTCCATAGAAGTGAATACTCCTCATTGATAACATTTTGTTCAGAAGGAAGAGAAAACCTAGCCCTTCGTCTCAGAATTCTGAGTCCCTTTGTCTCATGTTTTATTACTTAATCCCAACTTCGTTTGGTTTTTGTTTGTTTTCCTTCCTCCAAATCAAGCAATGTGATTTGCTCATTTCTTGCCTCTTAATGGGGTGCAAATAGCTCCCCCACCACTTCCAGATCCATCCACTCCTGCAGGATTCTTCCCAGGACAAACCCACCTCCCCAAAGCCACTCTGCCCCAGACATCTGATGTATGCTACCTGACATGGTCTTTGAGTTCGTGGTGGTAGTTTAGTAGCTAAGTCATGTCCAAACCTTTATAGCGGCATGGGCTGTAGCACTCCAGGCTCCTCTGTCCATGCAATTTCCTAGGCAAGAATACTGGGTTGGGTTGCCATTTCCTTCTCCAGAGGATCTTCCTGACCCAGGGTTTGAACCCACATCTCCTGATTGTTAGGTGAATTCTTCACCACTGAGCCAACTGGGAAGCCCACGGTCTGAGTTCAGTTCAGTTCAGTTCAGTTGCTCAGTCATGTCCAACTCTTTGCGACCCCATGGACTGCAGCACGCCAGGCTTCCCTGTCCATCACCAACTCCTGGAGCTTGCTCAGACTCACGTCCATCAAGTTGGTAATGCCATCCAATCATCTCATCCTCTGTTGTCCCCTTCTCCTCCTGCTTCAATCGTTCCCAGCATCAGGATCTTTTCAAATGAGTCTGAGTTACTCATCTATAATATCCAGAAAACATCCTACTTCTTTATCAAAACAGAGTTCTTTATGTGTGGTTCCCAACTCTGCCTACACACTCGAATAACTTAAATAACCTATCTCTGACTAAATGCAGAGATGAGGCCCCATGGCCACACCAACTGAATTAGATACTGGAAGAGTGAGGTCCACACATCAGCATTTTTCAAAGCTCCCAAAGGATAGCTGGGACTGAGACTCACTACTATGAATGGACAAGCCTAAGTGATTCTTTGTTGTTGTTCAGTTGCTAAGTCACCTCCAACTCTGTGACCCCATGGACTGTAGCATGCCAGGCTTCCCTGTCCTTCACTATCCCCAGAGTTTGCTCAAATTCATGTCCATTGAGTCAGTAACACTATCTAACCATCTCATCCTCTGATCCTCTTCTCCTTTTACCTTCAATCTTTCCCTGCCTGAGGGTCTTTTCCAATGAGTCGGCTCTTCACATCAAGCGGCCAAAGAATTGGAGCTTCAGCTTCAGCATCAGTCCTTCCAACAGATATTCGGGACTTATTTCCTTTAGGATTGACTGGTTTGATCTCCTTGAAGTCTAAGGGGCTCTTAGGAGTCTTCTCCAGCACCACAGTTCAATAGCATCGGTTCTTTAGCACTCAGCCTTCTTTATGGTCCTGCTCTCACATCCATACATAGTGACCTGCAAGATATCCCCTAGGTATGTGAGGACCCTCGGAAAGAGTCACAGAGACAACATACCATGGTAAAGTGTGGTAGTGGTTCCTAAGCATAGCATGTGGGGAAGAGCCTTTCACGTTGCATCATATGATCGGAAAATTCCAGACAAGTGTCTTCAGTTCAGTTCAGCTCAGTTGCTCAGTTGTGTCCAACTCTTTGCAACTGCATGGACTGCAGCATGCCAGGCCTCCCTGCCCATCACCAACTCCTAGAGTTTACTCAAACTCATGTCCACTTTGAGTCAGACATGACCATCCACATTGGTCGACCATCCATATTGGTCGGATGCCATCCAACCACCTCATCCTCTGTTGTCCCCTTCTCCTCCCGCCTTCAATTTTTCCTAACATCAGGGTCTTTTCAAATGGGTCAGTTCTTCACATCAGGTGGCCAAAGTATTGGAGTTTCAGCTTCAGCATCAGTCCTTCCAATGAATACTCAGGACTGACTTCCTTTAGGATGGACTGGTTGGATCACCTTGCGGTCCAAGGGACTCTAACATCCTAAAAATATTTTTTATTGTGGTAAAATATACATAACATAAAAGTTACCATTTTAACCATTTTTATGTGTACATTTCAATGGCATTAAGTACATTCACATTTGTTGTGCAGCCTTCACCACCATCCACCTGCAGAATTCTTTCATCTTATCCACCTGAAACTCCCCATTAAACACTAACTGTATTCTCCCCCTCCCACCAGGTCCAGCAACCACAAACTGTACTTTCAGTCTCTATGAATTTGACTGCTCTAAGTACCTCATACAACTGAAATTAAACAATATTTGTCCTTTGGTGTCTGCCTTATTTCACTTAGCATATAGTCTTTGAGTTTACCCATGGTGTAACAGGTGTCAGAATTTCATTCCTCCCTTTTTAAGTTTGAATAATATTCCATTGTATTACACCACATTTTGTCTGTCCCTGAAATGTGTATTTGCAATGCTTGCCTGTTTACTCATATCTTTACCAGTATTTATGATCTGATATTCTAGTGTTTGCAAATTTTGTGAGTATAAATATGATTTTGTAATTTTACTCTTTGTGTACTTATTAATCTAAAATTTTTCCCCTCTGGGATTTGCTCCCACATAGGCTTTGATTATTTTTCCACTGGACTTCCCATCTTTTTCTTTCTGGTCTACAGGAGATCCTTGCTTGCCCTATTGACTTCCATTAGTTTAAGGCACTGCAAACATTATCCCTTCACCTGTTGCCCTTCTTAAATCTTTATCTAATGCATCCTTTGTTGAACACAGAAATTTAACATTGTTGTAGCCAAATCCATCACTAATATGTTTGCACTTCTGGATCCTTCTTTAAGAGTCTTTCTCCACCCCAAGATCACAAATATATTCTCTCACCTTTCCTTCTGTAGATCTTTTATAGTTTTATCATTTTACCATTCCCATGTAAGACTTCAATTAATCTAAAACTCATCTTTTACACAGTTTAAGGTAGGGATTCTAACTTTGCTTTTCTTCAAAGTGAAGTGAAGTCGCTCAGTCGTGTCCGACTCTTTGTGATCCCATGGACTGCAGCCTATCAGGCTCCTCCGATCATGGGATTTTCCAGGCAAGAGTACTGGAGTGGGTTGCTATTTCCTTCTCCAGGGATCTTCCCGACCAGGGATCAAACCCAGGTCTCCTGCATTGCAGCAGATGCTTTTACCATCTGAGCCACCAGGGAAACCTTTCTTCAAAGAGTGGCCCATATTCCCGACCCCATCTGATCTCTTTACATCTTACATGTAGAAAAGTCAGGCTCCCTTCTTTGTGATAGAATTAAATCTCTATGAGAAAGAAAAAAAAAATCTATGATTTATTTAAATCACAAAAATGATTTATCTTAATGTTTTAAATGAGATTTAACTAAACTGGGACCATAAATAAAGTAAGGAGATGATTATGTGCTTCAAGATTCCTCGACCAGCTAGTTCCTTCCAACCTATACAGCTCTGCTCACGCCTCAATACCCACTGCTGAGGCTCTTGACTCCTGCCAACCGTCTCTCTGGCAGTCTCCTCGGGACTCCTCCTGACTGACTGACCTTCATAGATGCCGCCCACGTGGAATGTCCATGTCAGGCCACTTCCATCTTTCCCATGCCACACTCATCCCTCTGAAGACTGCTCATGGCCGTCTCTCCAGACCCAGCCCTTTCAGTGCTGCATGAGCACCCAACTCTGTACTTGGCCTTATACATCCTGGGCTCATTAAGCTCAGGGTGTATGTCTGTCTGTCTGCTCATCAAGATCTGCTGCTTTTACCAAACCCTTTCACATCTTCACTCATGAATCCTGTAAAGCAGACAGAGCAGTAAATGTTTCTTCCATTTACAAATGAGTAAACTGAGGCTTGAAGAGTTCAAATCTCTTAAAACTTAAGCAGTTTGCTCAAAGCCACGCTATAGGAACAAGGAATGGCTGGGACTAGACAAAAGTTCTTCTGGTTCTAAATCTGGTTCTCACTCAACACACTACACTCTTTCTTAGCAAGGGCACAGGGTCTGTCTCTACAATTAGATGGTTTGTTCCTCAAGGGACAAGCAGGGTTTGAACCTCGGAAAAGCTCTTGCTTCATCTGATCCAAATGAACTGCTGGCACAGAGGACGTTGTACTTACAGCCTGGTCTTGAACTCCTGACCTTTGGCTCAGGGTACTGACACCCTGCCCAAGCACAGAGCTGGAGCCCTCTTGTAATACTGTGCTCATCTTTGTCATAGTATTGATCACTGCTGGGAGCAAGTCACCCCTGTGCCATTAATATTTAACACCTGCCTGTGCTCCAATTTCCATGGCTGCATTCTCAGTGCAAGTTCTATACTCAGTAAATATTTGTTGAATGCACAAATGGATGAAAGAATGAATCAGTGAACTTTTCCCATGCCTTCTCAGCCTGAACTACTGTGCTAAGTGGACCAAGCACCTGTATGAGCAGAGCTGACACTCACCCACTTGCAGCCCCTTTACCACCCAGGCCCAACTGCAGTAAATCTCTCCCAGGTGGGCAGCCGTGTTTGCCACGGACTTTTAGATCCAGCATGAAGACCAGTCCAGGGACCGGTGCCACCGTCATGATACCTTCTCCAGCCCAGCTTCCCCCTGCTTTCTGCCTGTTCTCCCTTGTTGGCCTTGCTTCCCCCATCTCTACATCTAGCACATCCTGGGCCCGCAGCCTCCCAAATCAGGGTCCTCTGTGGCTCATTTTAGATCTAGTCTCATGCTCTGCACAAAACAGACTTTTAATAGATGATGATGAATAATGAGCTCTTTATTCCTCTTAGGAGTCAGATTTTTAATCTGTTTCACAGATATGAATGGAAAACACAGCTGATTGGTAAGTAGGAAAAAATGCTTCCTGCTTCCAGCAATGTGCCTCCCCCTGCCAATGTTCAGAAATGTCAGTGAACAACACATCAGTGGTAAATAATATCTCTTGAATGATTACTCAGAAAGAAATGCAGCTCTAAGCACGCCATAAAATGTGAGCCTGGAAAAGAACCACTAAAATATTCTCCCAAAGCACGCAGAACCTGCCTAGGTGAGCTTTCCAGTGGGCAGGGAGAGCAAATACCACAACACATACTAGAAGGCATTCACTCACACAGAACTGAGGTTGAACAGCAGGGTGGCTTAGGTTTTGGAGTCACACAGAACAGATTTCAAATTCTGCTTCTAATTTTTCCTAAGTTGTTTATTTACGGCAAACTACTTCTTAGGCTATGTTTCCTTACCTATACACTGGAGTGATAATGTGTGTGCTGTGTGCTAAGTCACTTCAGTCATGTCCAACTCTTAGACCTGCCAGGCCCCTCTGTCCATGGGGATTCTCCAGGCAAGAATACTGGAGTGGGCCGCTATGCCCTCCTCTAGGGGATCTTACTGACCCAGGGATTGAACCTGCGACTCTTGAGTCTCCTGAATTGACAGGCAGGTTCTTTGCCACTAGTGCCACCTCATAAAGTTGTTGCAAGGGTTAAATGAGATAGAAAAAAAAAAAAGCTGCAGGAGTGCAAGAAGCGACAGAGAAGGAGGGACTGTTAGTAGGATCAAAACTGTATTTTACAAGTTTTCAAAGATCAGTATGTAGCTGTTGGGATGATGCAGAATAAAGATAGAAGGGAAGGCATCTGGATAGAGGTAAGTCAGAGCTAGGTGTGGGAAAAAGGTGAGGATGGTGCTGGAGGTGGGAATGAAGTCCCGTGAAGACACAGTGAGGAGCAGGCTCAGCTCTAGGTCACAACTCTAGCTGTGGTCACTGTTCCATAGTCCCAGGGGGCAGTCTTGCATCTCCTCTGATCCTGTGCTATTACTTGCTTTTTTTTTTTTTTTAAACTTTCCACTGAAGTAGCCTTAGACATTCTGCCCAGCAGCTTGTGAAGCTCTGGGGGGTGGGGGTGGGGGTGGTGCCAGGCTGACTCATGAAGATACCCTGCCCTTGAACACACCATCTGACCCAGCCATCATCTCATCCTGCTCAGGGCTCGATGAACAAATCTTGTCAGTGAGGTCGCAGACATCTCTAAAGTTCCCCTGTAAAGGCAATTCTCATTTCTCTTGTCTTTTAATTTTAACAAGCCAGTGAAGTTCTTCCTGCCCTACAAAGTCTCTCTTGCTTGGGGAAAAGGTATTATTTAAGGATTTGCTACTCCAAATGTAGTCCTTAGATCAGCAGTCTCAGCACCACCTAGGAACTTATTCAAAATTCCAATTTCAGGGTCCCCCTCCCCCAGACCTGCTGAATAAGAACGCCCAGCGTGTTTCCCAAGAATTTACATTTTAAACAAACTCTCCAGATGATTCTTCTTTTTTTAATGGTTAAGTTTATTTTTTTAGACCACAGTTCCATGAGGGACATTAATAAATGTGACTGCTTTTGCTAGAAAACTGTTAATCCTGTGGTTTAGTGTGCTGATAATGGAACATGCTGTTCCACTGACATTTTCTCATTCTTATGCACAAAAATGTTTGCAAAGCACTGGTTTAAGACCAGTTTAGATGTATCATCCTCTCTTATGCTCATTTGCATCACCTGTAGCTACATTTTACCATGAGATTAAAAGTCAATTTTTATTCAAGAGAACAGGAAGTTCACTCTAAAACACAGTTCCCAAAGCCTTTGTTTCAAAATAGAAAAGATTTTTAGGTTTCACTGTGGGTCATCCAAGATTAATCACATAAACCGAACTTTAGAAATGTAGCTATTTGGACTGACCTACTCTATCAGAATTCTTTGACTGTAAGAAAGATGAAATCTCTCAAACACAAAACGAACTTAGTAGAAGGGATAGGTAGGACCACTTACAGAATCAGAAGAATCAGTCTCAGAATGGTCAGGACACCAGGAAGGCCCTAGGGAACAGGAACTAATGGATGGTCTGGACAGGGAGCTGCTTGCTGATGGGATTAGGTCTTCAGTGGCTTTCCAGAGCTGCACCTGACCATCCAAGATGAAAATTTGCAAGAGAGAATCTGATTGGTTAAGACATAGTCACATGCCAAGACCTGGCCAATGGAAGGCAGGCCTCCTTGATTGATGTTCCCAGAGCCCCTGCAACACTGCCTACAGTGGATGCTGGATGGCTTCTCAAAGCAAAACGAGGTACAGTTCCCGGATGTGAGTTGATGGAGCCAACAGGCAAAGCAGGAAATGTGCCCTACCTCTCCAGGCTGGCTGGCTTTGACTGGTGGACACAAGCAGGAGAAATCCAGATGTGTAAACCTTGAGAGAGATGAAAAGAAATGTGAAAGTTTTCTTAGAGAGACTAGGGGAGTTCAAACGCTCAGAAAAACAGTGGAGACCACAGTTTGATTAGGTGTAGTTGTAAAGGCCAGAGAGAATGACCTTAGGTAATGACTTCAAGAAGCCCAGCTCCGGGAGGCTGGGAGGGGCAGACGCACTGTGTGCTCCCACGAGGGAGGGAGGGAGGCAGGGAGGCACAGGTTCAAAGAGGTGTCTGTGAGAGACCCACCCCGTGAAGGCAGTCGTTCCCAGTGCGGGCCCTGATGGGCATGCAGGCCTCTCCAACACACGCATGTAATCGGAGTGCCTGGTAACAGAGGGCATCACACCCTCAGGACTACAGTGTGGTGGTGGGGTGGAGTGGCCAGGGGGCGCAGAAGGGGACCTGTTAGCTACACTGGACCTATGGGTATATGCAGTGTGACAGAGGCACTCCTATCAAAGAGACCGCCCCTGACACTACCGGTGTGCAAGGACTTACAGATTGTGATATGTTTAAAAAGAAACATTGATCAAGTATTTATTAAACCTTTATTAAAGTAAACAAATAAAAATAATCTTTAAAAGATTTTAAAAAACTAAGAAAAAATTTGAAAACCTCAACTTCTATCATAAGATAAAAGCTGTACGCACCTATTGAAACCCAATGAAAGGCACTGCTGCTGCTGCTGCTGCTGCTGCTGCTGCTGCTAAGTCACTTCAGTCATGTCTGACTCTGTACGACCCCATAGACGGGCAGCCCACCAGTCCCTGGGATTCTCCAGGCAAGAACACTGGAGTGGGTTGCCATTTCCTTCTCCAATGCATGCAAGTGAAAAGTGAAAGTGAAGTCGCTCAGTCCTGTCCGCTCCTCCGTCCATGGGATTTTCCAGGTAAGAATACTGGAGTGGGGGGGTACCATCGCCTTCTCTGAATGAAAGGCACTAGAAATATATATAAGAAGTGGAAAAATTGCTGGTGCTTAATAAGCATCTACTACCTGACAGGCGTGGACTTCCCTGGTAGCTCAGCTGGTAAAGAATCCACCTGTCATGCAGGAGACTAGGGTTCGATTCCTGAGTTGGGAAGTTCTCATGGAGAAGGGATAGATTATTCACTCCAGTATTCTTGGGCTTCCCTGGTGGCTCCAATGGTAAAGAAGCTGCCTGCAATGTGGGAGACCTGGGTTCGATCCCTGGGTTGGGAAGATCCCTTGGAGGAGGGCATGGCAACCCACTCCAGTATTCTTGCCTGGAGAATCCCATGGACAGAGGAGCCTGGCAGGCTACAGTCCATAGGGTCACAAATAGTCAGACATGACTGAAGTGACTTAGCACACATGCACAGCTGACAGGCATAATGCCAAACACTTAACACCATCTTACTTAATCCACAAAACAACACTGAGACCTCTGTTTCACAAATAAGAGTTTAAGTGCCACACTCCTGATTGTGTCAACCACACAAGTCTTTAGAAAGTCTTTTTAGGGTGTGTGTGTCAGGGGGGGTTGGTTATCAGTTTTTCTTCTAGTGGCACCTTCATTTAACTGGGAATTGATACTCTCTGGAGTCTTCAGAACATTGTGAACTACATCCCACCATTTTGCAGGCTTTACTATTGTTCAGTTGCTAAGTTGTGTCCAACTCTTTGTGACCCCATGGACTGCAGCATGCCAGCCTTCCCTTCCTCTTCACCATCTCCCGGAGTTTGCTCAAACTTATGTCCATTGAGTCAGTGGTGCCATCCAATCATCTCATCCTCTGTCACCCCCTTCCCCTCCTGCCCTCAATCTTTCCCAGCGTCAGGGTCTTTTCCAATGAATCAGCTCTTCACATCAGGTGGCCAAAGTATTGGAGCTCCTGCAGGCAAAAGGTGCTCTCGGAGTGTGAGCTCCCATCTTGGACTGGCCAAGAAGGCTTCCCTAGTGCCTTTCACAGCCCATGGATCTCCTTCCACAACAGAATGCTGACATTCCAACTTGATATTTAGAAGCTCGCAAGTTCCGACCTTAGCCCCAGGCCCCAGGGATCTCCTTTCTCTGAGAGTTTGCCCCCACTCCATCCTCTCACACCTATTCATTTCCTGGAGATACTTCTGTGTGTCCCTCACCAACTCCCAAGTCACTTAGAAAAGACAAGTCTGTCTGTGATCCATCTCCCTGTTCACGCCAGTGCTTAGCAGGGTGCTTTATACTTGGCTCACACTGAATAAATACCTAGGCAAACTAAGTAAAACAAATTCTGAGAAGAGCTGTCTAGGAGGAGTCTGTGTACCTAATTTAGGAACTCTTGCTGGTTTATGCTTTGAGATGCAAATAAACATCTGCTTTTTCAATGCCTGCCGCAGATTAGATGTGTGTAAGCAATGTGTCTGGCACGTAGTAGGTTCAATAAATATTGACTAAATGAATGAATACACAGACTGAAGAATGCATGCAAGAACAGGAAGGTTATAATAAGCATTTCAGTAGTCCTCAAATCAAGAGGAAAAATCAATAGTGAGATTGGATGGCCTCCATTTCATGCTACAATGCATTAAAAATCCACAATTCTACAAGTTGCATGAACAACTAAAATTCTTGTGTCACTCCAGTGTCATTATACTAAATTATCAGCATATCAGAGAAGATGTCTTTTAAAATTATTCAAGTTACAAGGACCTATTGTATAGCACAGGTAACTATATTCTATGTCTTATAATAACCTCTAATGGAAAAGAACCTGGAAAAGAAGTAATTCTTTATGTATATTTATGCAAAACTGAATTACAGTTTTCTTTGCAGTACACCTGAAACACTGTAAATCAACTATCCTTCAATAAGAAGTTATTTTTAACTTCTCAAGGTATATTAACTTTTTAAATTATCAAATTTTTAAAAAGAAGAGATCTTGTTCATGGGAAACTTCTACAAAATAGAATTTAACTATTAACAAATGCACTTTAATTCCCTCCTTCTAGATTACCAAGGTCAGATTGCTTTCTAAGGTCTGGACTTTCTTTAGTGAGGAAGATGTGCAAATTAGGAATTAAACGAAAAAGTCAGACCTCGTCGTCTGGAAGCACAGCCTCTTTACTTTTTAATAGGCCTCTTTTCCATTTGGTTTGAGATAAAGTGGCCCCAATTATTTTCGAATCCTTTAAAGGAAAAGATATCCATAAATTAAGCTACAGTCCTCTCCTTATTTCCCAGAGAAATTAAATTCTTACCTTAAATGACTTAAATCGCATTGCACAGAACCAGACAAAACTCCTTTCTGTAGTGTTACAAAAGGCAGACATAGCAGCAGAATTTTGGAGCTAAAAAGATAAATAGGAATAGATATAAACACACACCCCCACTAGCAAAATTCAATAGTAAGATCAAAGCTAAACTTTCTCCTTCACAGAGCTCCTGTTAAGATTTTTTTTCTCTTCTGTACCATAATCTGAGTCTCGGATACTTTCGTTCCTATTCAGTCTCAAGATCAAACAGCTCGCACACATCTGCTGGGGTAGATTTTTTTTTTTTTTTTAAGCATTCAATAATTGATGGGGGTGAGCAGAGAAGAGGAGTTTGAACATCAACATAAAGGCAACAGCAAAATACACCATCTCTCTCCGTCTGCCCATGGAATTGAGGGGCCCAATGGAAGATGTATATATATAAGGATGAGAATGTTTGTAAGAGGTAATACCAATAATTTCCAAAGAGGATTTTCTCAGCATGCTCCCCCTGCCATTTTAAATTATCTTAAAAAAAAAAAAAAAAGGAAATATTGTTTTATTTCATCTCTTTCCAAACGGAATCCTGCCTCTGGTCGGTTTGGGGAGCAACGAGGCCCAACACCTGGCCTTGGGAAGCATGCTGTCAAGCATGGGAACCAGGTGTATACAAAGACAAGAGGAGCAAAAGGCAAAACGTGGCCACTAGTCAACATGGATCTTCTGTGGGAGTGCAGGGCGTGAAATGCTGAATTTTGACTAGGGAAGAGAGAAGGCTTCCTGGAGGAGGTGATATTCAGACAAAGCTTTGAAGGATACATAGGGTTTTGCCAAAGAAGTAGATGGACATGTCTCAGGCAGAGGGACTAGTAGGAACAAAATGGTACTGAAAAAATCCAGGCACGTTCAGGGTCCAGTGTAACTAAGGTACAGGGTCTGGGACTGGGGAGAGACCCTGGTGACCAGTGAAAGTTCTGGAGGTGAGATGGAGGACATTATATGTGATGATGTTGTATTTATTCATTCTTCACTTTGTCTTTCCTCTAGTTCCCACCCTCCTCGAAGAGTATCCTTCTGTTTTCAAAGTGATGACATTCAGCAGCATGTAACGTCCTCTGTTATAAATGATGCAGCTTAAGAAGAGTCATGTCCAATGATGGAAAATCAAAATAACCTGTGAAGAACCAGGTCTAAATGAACCCCAAGAAGCAAGATTTCATAGTTTCTTCTTCTACTACCTTCTCAGGGTAACACAGTTTCTCCTCCAAAAGCCATGAGCTCTGATATTTGAGGGGCACAGTCTCAGTCATTTTGCCCTTTTCATGATACTTTGAATTAGTCAGGTTAAGTAAAGTTAGCTGCCATAACAAATAACACCCAAATCTCAGTGGCTTAATACAATATAAGTTTATTCCCACTCAGGTAAAGTCCCATTCAGATCAGCAGGTCTCCTGGGTGACTCTGTACATCAACCCTAGAGACCCAGGCTGCTTCCAGTTGCCACTGACCTGCAGTATAAACTTGGGATAATCATTTCCCATCTGTGGATTTCACATCCTTCATTTATTTATTGATTTATTCATATCCTTCATTATTGTAACTGTCAAATCCTTAGTAAACACTAAATATAATTATAAAGGCAATTAACATTTATTAAACTCCTACTATGCAAAGACACTATGCAATGTATAATAAGCATCATTTCATTTAATCCTCACAACAACACTGTCACAAAAGTGGTAGCACTGTTATTATCATCATTAAGTGACTTTGTTGTTGTAATCACAACAATAAGTGACTTATTGTTGTAATAAAGCAACATAAACAGAAAAAAAAAAGTGACTTTGTTTTTGCGCTCATAAGTAAAACATAACTGTAAAAGAATTTTCCTTGAACACATGGAACATACTCACCCCAGGGGCCTTATGGGTGCTAAATCCTCTTTCAGGAAGGCCTAGCTCCAGTTATCAATAGGCTTTGCTCTCCAATTATTCAGGTCATGTCATATTATCAGAAAGAATGTTCCTATCCACTGTATCTATCCAGTATCACTCCCCACCCCACCCCCATCATCCTGCTTTATCCTTTGATCCTGGTTGATTGTTCTTTATACCATTTTAAACCCTTGACAAATGGGGAAATCATAATTATTTACTGTCCATCTCTCCCAAACAGGCTGTAAGTTCCATGAAAGCAGGAACTTTGCTTGAGGCATTCCCTGCTATATCCACTGTCTAAAACGGGGCTTAGCACATAGTAGGTGCCCAGGAAATGCTAGCTGAGTCAATAGGACCCAATCCTTATTTTACTTTGCTGATTCATGTGAGGAAATGATCCTTTATCGCTCAACTTCTCTTTTTTCTGCAAAGACACTATTTCCAGGGCTCTGAGTCTAAAACATTGACCCTTTCAAGCTTAGAGGGATGAAACCTGCCAGCTGCAAGCCATCAGTTCCCCCTGGTGAAAGGTTAGAGGGGCACACATGCTCTTCCAGCCAGTTCCCAGGCATCTGGGTCGCCCTTGCAAGCCTTGATCAAGTTATCATATCTAGCCAGTGTCTCCTGGACCCCGTCACTTCTGAATGAGAAAAAATTTGCAGACAAATTTCTAGCAGCAGGAAATTGGCGCTCTCCTGCAAGGCTGCCTAAAAAGCACCTGCGGCCTCCGCAGCCTCCCTCCCGGTCCTGCTGGGAGGCGGTTTCCAACCTCAGGCTTGGGGACCAGGCGAGTCTCTGCTCCTTTGCTTCCAACCTGCTTGCCCCTCAGAAATGCTGCTGTGGTTCCCGGACTGCCCTTGGGCCAGGTCCAGATGAAACATACACCCTCGTCCTCCCTGGTGGCATCTCGTCAATGGACTTTTCCCGAGTTGCTCTGGTCAAAGAAGAGAACTAAAGCCTATCACCACCAGCAAAACCTGCCTTCTCATTGTCCTCATGCTCTGGGGCATTAGATTAAGTGCCAGCAAAGCTCGCTTACAGGAAGGCTCCTTCAGCTATTCCAGGGAGAAAGGGAATGGGGTGTTTTCCGTGCCTTATCCACATGTTCACTATTTAGAGAAACTGTGAGAGAGAAACAAAAAGCATTTTTTTTCCCCCTTCCACAGGGGGAAAAAAAAGATTTTTTTTTTCCTTATGAGAGAAAGTTTTGCTAGAGAAAAGGAGCTGAGAGGATAAAGATATTGGCAGAGCTTAATGCCATAAATCTGATTAATTTACCTTGTGACACTCGAAACAAAAAAGTTAAGGGTCAGAGCCTTGCCTGCGAAGCGACCTTTCACCTGCAGCCAAGGCAATCACAATGGGGGCCTCGACTGCCTTTCACAGCTACCTGCTGCTGCGGACAATGAGATTGGACACAGTTTTCAACATGATGGAGAACACCTCTAGAGCAGCGGCTTTGTTCTTTCTGCCTGCAGAGTGCGGAGCGCCCAGGCTCACACCCTCACCATCCATTGTTCAAATAGGACCAGACAGGAGCTATGTCTCTCAGACAGGGAGCCAGGAAACTAAAACCAAGCCTTCTGACTATGACTCATCACAGGAACATATATTTAATAACTTACAGAATCTACAAAGATGAATTCATCTTGATCTTGCCCTCAGGAAACACAGGGGGCCATGCCACTAAATAAAATAGGAGGCAATTAGTGCCTAGTCTAAGGGAGATGCACAGTCACAGAATGAATGATTGAGTGATTGATGGGGGAACTCTGTGTACAAAGGGAAACACTATAAGAGACAGAGTCTGAGATCCCCAGACTGAGGAAACTCAGAGAGTGATCTTCACCTCCGTCTCTTAAATTATGTCAATCCATGTAAGGGGTGGAAAGTCAGGTGAGCCTCCCTCTTCTCTCACTTATTTCTGTTAAATGATGTCCCAGGCCAGTCACTGTCTCACGAGGCATAAACAGCATACACGGGGGCCCCCCTCATGGCCCTGGGTCTTTCTGGAAACAAGCGACCCCCCGTAGGACACTCTCAGGGCTTCCTCTGTTTCTGCATGTTGCCACATGGTGTTACCAGCAACGCTCGCAGCCTTCCAGTTCTGTGTTTCATCTTGGCTTTAGCAGAATGTATTAATAGAAGGGAACATCTGGCAGAATGGCATCATGAAATGGGACCCAGCTGCTCAGCCAAGTACCACCGAGAGCTGTTTATCCGTGGAATTAACCTTTTGTTCCACGTTTGTTTTGTGGTAGGACTGTGCTGCATTTTTAAGTTCACGTTATTCCCAGTCTCTTCTCAAGGCATCTAATTTTTGCTGATTCAGCACTTCACATTCCTGGCAGAAGGCAGTTCAGAACAGCTGGCTGCTTGAAAACCCTCCGGTGGGCAGTCGAACTTGGCTCCTTATAGACTGATGAAACCACATATGGGCCCAGGTCAGCTCGTGGGAGAATCCCAGTTGGGCCCGACTCCATCTGCACACTGAAATGGTGTCTAGACAGGAGGCTGGGAACCCTCACCTCCAAATTCACTTGGAAAGAGCTCAAAGTGTGAAAGGAATTTACTGCCACTGAAAGATCTAGATCGTGCAGGCCAAACCCCAGGAAGTGCTCTGGGAGAAAGAAGGGAAGGGAGGAGGGACAGAAGGAAGGGCAGAAGGAAGGAAGAGAAGAGGGAGGGAAGGGGTACTTCCCAGACAGTGTACATACTGAATTAGCAGAGCTCACAGGATCACTCCTTGCCTGTACTGTCTCCTGCATGGTGGTCGCGGGCTCTGAGCATCAGGCAGGTTGTCCCCCGTGGCTCAGCTCCAGGAAGGAAACATTAATCTTCACATATCAACCTTAGGGCTAGACATGGACCAAAAAGGGCTTGTTTTGTTATTGTTTTGCCTGGGTTTACATGGAAGCCCAAGATATAAAACAGAACAAAGTGAACTGGCTCTGATTGTAGGAGAAGCAGGAGGTGGCCAGGAGCCCACTCCCTAGGGCATTTCTTCCATTTCCCCCACCAACGCTCCATCCCCTTGAACCAGTCCAAAAAAACACATTGAGATGGAAACTAATGGATCCACGCCAAGGCTCAAGTGGGTGGAAGCCAAGAGAGGGGAATAGACTTCCCTATGAGTGAGTGGCAGCACTGGGACTGGAAGTGTGTCTCCATCTCTTGGGCAGGTACTGACACTTACACCCCCAGCTAGGTGTGCGCCTGGGCATCCTCACTTCCTGATCCTACCAAGGAGGAAGGCAGGTCTCTACAGTGATAGGAAAAGCACAAGGAAGCAAGCTGTGGATCCTCCCCACCCCAGGCATACATTCCCAGCTGGGGCACACGCACTGCATGCGGCCGCTGCATTCTAAAAGCACCTCCAGCCCTAGATTCAGACAAGCAGACTTCGTCTGGGTACCATATGTCTGGCTTCTTAGAGATTTCATTTTACATTAAAAATATAAACATTGGAATAAAGGAAAAGCTGAATTCATTTCATGCTTATTCAATGAAAGGTTTGTGATTTATTAATTTTTTAAGATAGAAAAGGAGAAGGGAACCACAAAGAAAAAAAAAAAAAAGGCAACAGATCACATATCCTCTAAGCAACCTGTAGGCTAATGCCAGCATTAGGCCTGTCTTAAAGAGGCCAGCTTTGACCTCCTGAAAGATATATTTTAGTGGAGAAATCAGTGTGAGAACATGATACGATTTGAACAGATGAAGAATGTGAACAAAAGAAGTTCCCTGACTCTTAAAAAACATTGTTTTGGAAGATTACCCAGACGTGCAATTTAATACCAGATGTTGGCATCTGGAGAGACCCTGATTTGACAATCTGGCAGGAAATATGAAGAAAACACAAATGGTAATTAAAAAAAAAAAAAGAAGAAGAAAGTCTGGCTGCAGTGATCCAGTAGAGCAGTCTGGGAATGTCAGAAAGCCAGAGTTTATCACCCGTGAAGCTTGAGTGATGGCAAGTACTGCCTGAGAGCAAGGAGGGCTCTAGGAGGGTATGTGAGAGCAGGGAAAAGGCAGGTTCTTTGGTGAACACAGTCAGTAGTTGGGGAAGCAGGCCAGGGGGTGGGGAATGGCTGGTCCCTGTGATGTGGCCACAGGGCTGGGAGGAAATGGCCCTCCCAACCTACTATTACAGCAGCTGAGGTTGGGCCCAGCCTGACAGCTGGGGGCTGGCAGCCTACACAGGAAGCTGGCTGGCCCGCCATCAGCACAGCGGGAACAGAGAGCACTTTCCCAAGCTCCGGATTCCAGGATCCACCATGGCAGACTCATTCCAGTAGCCTGACCATCCTCGGCTCATTCACCTTCTTCTTAACCAGATTGAGTGTTAATATTGTACCTTCCAGTCTGTGGCTAGAAATTCGTTTTTTAAAAATGCTTTGTGGCATAATTTACATGCAGTCAAATACTAAGATCTTAAGTGCTTAATCAAATTTGACAAATGAACACAGTCATGGGTCCCAGACTCTGATTAAGACACAGAACATTTCTATCCCCACAAGAAATGTCCTCCTTGCCCCTTCCTAGTCGATATCCCTGCACACACATACACTCAGCACGGAGCAGTCAACCACGGGGCTGACTCCCCTCACCACAGGTAGAAGCTGCTATTCTAGAATGTCATACAAATGGAGTACCACGTATTCTTTTTTGTGTCTGACTGCCTTCACTCAGTATGCTTTTGAAATTTATGCAAGTTGTTGCATGCATCAGTAGTTAATTCCTTTTTTTTTTCCTTCTCTCTGTGTAGTATTTTATTGGACAGATATACCACAAATACCATAATTTGTTGTTTATCCATTTACCCATTTTTGGACATCTAGGATGTATCCACTTTTTAGCAATTATGAATCTAAGCTGCCATAAACCTACTCTAGAAGTCATGTAAATTCATTTCTCCAGAGTAAATATCTAGGGGTGGAATTGGTGGACCATAGGGTAAATGATGTTTAATTTTTTAAGAAACTGCCAAACAGATTTCCAAGGTGGTTGTTCTGAAGTTCACATTTGCAGTATGCCTATCATGGTGGGCCCCATGCCCCAGTGCGTGTGAATGTACGCTTGTGGACGCGGTGAAGAGCATCAGGAAATCCGAGGCATATTTGTACTGAAGTGTCCCGATCTCAGTTTCCTTATCTGTTGAGTGAGCTGGTTGAGCAGATGATGTTCAAAGGTATTTCTCATTCCATTCTGACATAATAAATCTTCTATTTCACTACTCTCTAGGAAAGCAAAACAAAAAATACATTAGTTATTCTCTTTTACAAGCCAATACAGTAAATCCTCTACATACATATGAGTTCTGTTCTGAGAGCACATTTGAAAGCCCAATTTGTTTTTAAGTCTAACAAATTTAGCCTAGGTACCCACCTAACACAATCAGCCATATAGTACTATACTGTAATAGGTTTATAATACTTTCCACAATAATATACGAAAAAGTAAAGAAAACATGTTTAATCTTTTAGTGCAGTACCTTGAAAAGTACAGTAGTACAGTACAATAGCTGGCCTGTGTTAGACTGGCATCCAGTGACAGGTAAGAAGAGTTACTGACTGCAGGAGGGATAGGCGATGAGAGATGGGATGATACTGAAGAATGGTCAGCAGTAGGAGATGGGTGGCAAGCTGCAATTTCACTCATGCCTCATGCTGATGGCAAAGGTTCTGGTTCCTTGCTGGATTCAATTCTTGAAAAAAATGACCCAGTGACGTCTGGGTGGCAGCTCTTTTCTTTCTATCGTAAATGACATGGTAGCATGAAAGGCTGTTGCAACCTTTGTGTACCATTCTATATTTGGGTCCTGGGTCTCAAACACTAGCAGTGCCTCCTGAAGCAGAACTAACGTATGTGGCTGGACATGCAAACTCATGTCTGCATCTGTGAAAGTTTGCAACTTGAAGCTTCCAGGCTTTCCCTGCCAGAGGGTGGATTCAGTCCCTGGTTGGGAAACTGAGATCCTGCAAGCTGCAAGGTGCGGCAAAAAAAAAAAAAAGACAGAAAGCTAATATCTGATTTGTAGCCCACTAACAGAGTAGCTAGGTTGGTCATCTAACATTTTCAGGCCCTAGGTCATTTATGGTACTTCTAACTGCAAGTATCAGAAAAGCTCATTGAAATTGACTTAACTAATAAAGAGGGGTTATTGGCTCATGGACCTGAAGCAAGCCCAGTCTTAGAGGCCAGGGATCAGGCTGGAGGGACTAGGATTCCTGTTCCTCTGCTCTGTGGTTCCCTGGGTTTTGCCCTCCTTTCTACCATGGCTTCATCCTTAGTTTAATAACAAGATGTCAGCAGTTCCAAGTCTCATTTCTATATACAACAGAAGAGAAATTTTCCTTTTCAGTTTTCTTAAACACGAGGAAAATTCTTTCCTAGAAGTCCTTAGAAAAATTTCCTCTCATATGGCTCATTGGCCTGTACTTGATAAGAGGCAGGCCTTATTTATTATAGCTCACTTTATTGAGCATCACAGATACTGGTTTTTGTTTTCATTTTGTTTTTCTTATAAATTGAAGATTTGTGGCAACTGTGTATTATCAGATGATAATTAACATTTTTAACAATAAGATATTTTAAAATTAAGGTATGTGGCTCAGATGGTAAAGAATTTGCCTGCAATGCAGGAGGCCCGGGTTCGATCCCTGGGTCAGGAAGATCCCCTGGAGAAGAAAATGGCAACCCACTCCAGTACTCTTGCCTGGAAAGTCTCATGGATGGAGAAGCTTGGTGGGCTATAGTCCACGGAGTTGCAAAGAGTCAGACACAACCGAGTGACTAACACACTAACAGTTTTTTAGACACTTAATATACCACGGAATAATATAAGCATGACTTTCATATGTACCAAGAAACCAAAAAATGTGTATGATTTGCTTTATTGCAATACTCACTTTATTGCAATGATCTGGAACCATATCTCTGAGATATGCCTATACATGCCTTTTCCTAACCAATCTCTGAGCAAGTAATGCCATGAGATTATTGGTGGCCTGAATTCCTGGGCCAGTCAGTGATCCATTAGACTAATCAGCCCTATCAACAAAGAGACCAGTTTCCCCTACAGCATGAGACTATGTAGAGATGGAGTAGGCACCCCCCCAAAAAGAAGAATGGGGATGGATGCAGTAGGCAGCCAGTGTCCACATAAACCCTTCTTCACAGGTATAGAAATGTACCACATGGGTCCTTACCAGGAACAAAGAATCTTGTAACATCACACAGCATACCCAGAAGCAGAGGCAATTCAAGAAGTATGGTAGATTTAATGTGTCTACTATGGTAGATCACAAATACTTTGCAGCTTCTCCTATCAAATGGTGGAGATCTAGTCCCCCATCCCTTGAATCTAGCCTTGTTTTGGCCAATAGAATGTGGCAGAAGCAAAACTGTCTGTATACCATTGCTCAGGTTTGCATTTTCTGTTCTCACACAAAACTCTCCAAACCATATGAGGAAACGTGGGCTAAATAATTGAATGAAGGCTTCTCCAGTGGCTCAGTGGTGAAGAATCTGTCTGCCAATGCAGGAGACATGGGTTTGATCCCTGATCTGGGAAGATCCCACCCGCCATTGAACAAATAAGCTCGTTGCTATTGAGCCTGTGCTCTAAAGCCTAGGGACTTTCAACTACTGAAACTTGTGTGCCCTAGAGCATGTACTCCACAGCAAGAGAAGCCACCACAATGAGAAGCCTGTGCATCACAACTAAAGAAAGACCTGTGCGGCAACAAAGACCCAGCACAGCAAAAAATAAGTAAATAAATAAAAGTATTGAAAAAAAAATTGAAAGAGAGGAGACCATTGAGCAAGGAGACCCCATGGACAGCTGGCACCAAGGCTCAGAACACACAAGTGAGCCATCATAGATCCTCCAATTTCAGTTCAGCTGTTGCTGCAGATATTTCAGTGACTCACAGCAGAAGCATCACAAGAACTGCTCAACTGAGTTCAACCAACCAAGAGAATTATGAGAAATAATAAAACACTGTTGTTTAAGCCCCTATGTTTGGGATGCACTGAGGCAGAGGCAGGAAGGGCTCTTTAAACGCCTCCAATCTCTCCAGCAGCTGATTATCCACTGAGCCTGTCAGGCTGAGGTATGAGGCAGCCCTTTCCAGTTTGGAGAGCTCTCCTAGGGAGTCTTTCTACTGTGAGGCCAACTCAGCCTCCTGATGCCTCCAGCCCTCAGCCCTAGTTCCCCAGCTCACTGGGACCTAGGAGAACAAATACATCCCCTCAACTTACACAGAAGCACTTCAGCTATCTGGTTACTCTCTTCAATCTTCTCTAGGCTAAACAATCCTAGTCATCAACTCTTCTTTATTGCTGGGAACCTAGAGGGCCAGACCAATTAGGAGACTGTTGTAAGGACTAGATGAAGTCAGGATGGTATCCTGAACCCCTGGAGCCATGGCCAGATGGTCCCCTGGGGAGAAAAGTGAAAGTGTTAGTCAGTGAGTCCTGTCTGACTCTTGCAACCCCACCAGGCTCCTCTGTCCATGGGATTCTTCAGGCAAGAATACTGGAGTGGGCTGCCATTCCCTTCTCCAGGGGATTTTCCTGACCCAGGGATCAGACCCCAGGATGAAACCCCATCTCCTGCATTTCAGGTAGATTCTTTACCGTCTGAGCCAACAGGCACACCCAGGGTATCTGAGAGAGAGGGCTGGAGAGGGCTATGGGGCTAGGGGCTGGTTATGTGTGGGTGACGGAGGGGATAGGGTTTGGTGAGGACAGAATAGAAGATACTAGGCCAAAAATCAGATCATCAGGGGGTGTGCAAAGCTGAAGAAATAGGCAGTCAAAAGGACCCAGATTTTGGTCTTGGTTTAAGAGAAATGAGGCCAGCAAGAAGGGCAGAGTTGGTGTCCATAAGTTGTTGCTTGAAGGTCCGTGGTAGGTTAGCTGAAGTAAAGGCCTGGGTCTGGCAGACACCACTGGAATTCTGTGCGTGTGCAGTCAGGGCAGAGGTGGTCACCTGCTTTGCAATGTCCTCAGGGTGGCCTCTGCCATCCCACCCCTGCCCCCACTGCCTGCTCCTGGGGGTTCCCCAGCCACTGCCAAGCCTCCAGTCCCCCAGCAGAGAAGGAACCCACAGCTAGGTGTCCTAAGCTCTCAGAGTGCTAGGCGAGTGAGTGTGCCCATCCCAGCAGCCCTCGGTTGGCTTAGGACAGAACCGCATTTCTTTCTTCTCTTTATGGGATGGAACGCGCGAGCACAGGGCTTTTCCAAGGCCTCACTAAATATTTGTCATGAGCACTTTCAAACAGAAACTGCACGTCGACACTCCTGGATGAGATTACTTAAAGCAACTCCTCAGGTGCTGCCACATATCCTCAGTGGCCTCAGCGGTCAGCCTCCCACTCCACCTCTGTGGGCCTCAGCCACTGAGGGGGAGTTGGAGGAGCCCCCCTCGAACTGGCACATGGACAGTGACTGTTGGGGGCACAGTGAGTCATAGTGGGGGGCATGGAAGGTGTGTTCAGGACCTGACTCCCCTGCCCTCTGAAGCTTCACTTCATGGTAGTGATGGGGGGATGGGGGTCCCCCCAAAGCCTCCAGGCCAGATCACAGGCTCGGAATCCAGAGGGCAGGGAGCTATGGAGAAGGGAGGTCAGTCCTGCTGTTCTGTGGGAAGACCAGTGCCTTCCTCGGGTATGGGAGATTCCCAAGGAGGCCTCAGGGGGAAAAAAAAAAAGAAAACTCCCAGGAATAATGGTGCCCCAGCTGGCTCTGCAGAAGGCAGATGACAACAAGCCAAACGGGAGCAATCCAAGCTCTAGAACTAACTCCTACCCACCTTACCTCCTCCAGCCTTTTTAATAAAAATGTTATGACTTTACTTTTCTTGGTTAGTCAACCATGCTATTCCAAGCACAAAACTCCTCCCCTCACACTGTTGGTATGTTTTCCTGAGATTTTACATTCCCCGCCCCCCACATACAAATGATTATCTCCACACCGCAGGATGGAGGAAATAAATTAGCAAGTGATTACGGACTTATCATTCCCGTTCCCCATCCCCAGCCCCGTCTATCCTTCAGAAAATATATCAAGAGATTTTTGTGAATTTTTAGAGGGAAATTACATGAACACAGTCTGTTTAAAACTTAATGAGATAATCAGGGTCAGATCAGACAAGTCCAGGAGCTCTCAGATCTCTGTGTGCTGAGGAGAGGGGGGCAGAAGATCACTGTGACCACCATTTGCCTCAAGATGTAAAGATGCTTTTAACAGAGATAAAGTGAATAGAAAGGCAGTTTTGCACTTAGGGGGTGAAACTATTATTTTTTTTAAGCTAACTCTAAAAAAGTCAGGTCATCGCACAATATGATGGGGGATATTGTAAAGGGATTTCGTAAAAGTTATGCCACCAGAATGCAGCATTATCAAATCTACAGACAGTTTTTGAGAACAGTTAAGGATAAAAATAATCCTGTAGACAATCAAATATATTTGAGCTAAAGAAATTGAGGCCTGGAATGTATAAATGACTTCCCCCAAATCAAAGGCATTTCTTCTTCTTCTTCTTTTTTTTTTTTTTTTTTTTTTCTTTCACACCACAGAATCCCAAGGCATCCACTTGGAAGTCACTAGGACCCAATTCGTTTCTTTCAGGCAGAGAATGGGCTGAGCACCATCGCAGCGCCTGGATGGCAGACATGAGATTGGCACGTCTAACCGTCTAGCTGCTTCCACATCAGCCCCGCCAAATGTCAGTGTGATAAGGGTTAAATCAGACAACCCCCTGAGCTCAGATCAGTGTGTGCAGAGGTGCATGTGAACTGCTGCTGCCGGGGAGAAAAGCCCTTGGGACAGCGTGCCTTCTCTTATCTTGATGGCAGGGCTATTCTGCCCTTTGTGTAACCCCCAAAGCCTGACAGCAAACTTTGCAAAGACTGTCTCCAGGCTGTAGCCGTTGCAAGTGCTTTTGCGAAGATTAGGCTGTTTGATAAACAGATAAACTTGGAGCTGGAAGGGACTTTAGAGTTTGCCCAACTCAGCCCTCTAGATTCTTTTTTTTTTTTTAAGCAGAGGAGGAAGTTGCCTCTCTGAGAGGAGGCAAGAAGCACTCAAAGACACACAGAGCGACTTACGGGGTGTAGGAGCTGGGCTGAGAACAGAGCCTCCAACGGATCTCTTGCACAGCTTCTCCCAGGCAGGCAGGCTTCTGGAAAGGCCCCCAGAGCGCTCCTTCAGTCCCAGCCCGCGCGCTTTCTCCCTCTACCAGCTCTCAGCCACATTTCCTGCTTTGCCACTGTTGACTGCATGAGGGAAGCTGGAAACATGAAACATAGTGCTGCTTTTGTGGCTCAGCTGGTAAAGAATCCACTTGCAATGCAGGAGACCTGGGTTCGATCCCTGGGTTGGGAAGATCCTCTGGAGAAGGGAAAGGCTACCCACTCCAGTATTCTGGCTTAGAGAATTCCAAGGACTGCATAGACCGTGGGGTTGCAAAGAGTCGGACACGACTGAGTGACTTTCACTTTCTTTCTATCAACTCCTGGCCTTTGAGTGCATTCCCGTTCTAACCCTTATTGTAAAAAAATAAAATAAAATAAAGAAAATTTCTTGAGTGGCACCTGTATAGGGATCAGCTGGGACTCTTGTCGAACTCCAGTTCCCTGGGCCCCAACCCAGGTAGAGGATTGGTGAACCTCATTTTCAACAAGTACTTCTGGCGAGTTTTATAATCAAGCAAGTCTCCCAAACAGACTGGGTAGCGTTCAAGGCTCTTCATTGTCAGGCCTCGACCAGCCTTTTCAATCTTGTTTCCTGGGCTTCTGCCCATCACATTCCTATGCTTCAGCCTTACAGAACATTCTGGCATTTAATAGAATTGCACTTGTGGTGAAAGAGCTACTGTTTACTGGGTGTCTCTAAAACATCACACAAGCGCCATCTTGTTGCAAAGCCTCTTCAAGGTAGATTCTGATACCACACCCATTTTATGATGAGGACTCAGGGATGGGAAGGTGAATAACTGGTCTAAGGGCACAGAGCCCAAAGCCCTCACTCCCAGTCATCTCACGGCAGCGTCTCCTTGAACATAGTAGCCCTTGTTTTTCTCACATGTATCTTTGTTGACACCCTTTCGTCTACAAAACTGATGCTCCCTCTGCCCTCTGTCCCTGCTTGGTGATGCCCTGCTCATTCTTCCCAGCCAGCACCACCGTCTTATGCCTCTTTCCGGGTTCCTCTGACTTTGTGCCTGTATTGCAGGTAATCGTGAGCATCTTTTCCACTGGCCTCTGCCCTAGGCCACGCCTGGGTAACTTCGGGAGATTCCTATCTGATCTCCACCCTCACTCTGCAGCAACAGAGAGATAGTCTCTAAGTATCTATCAGTCACCTCGAGTCAGTGTTCACAAGCTCCCCATCCCCTTTCCCTCTGGGCTCTAACCTCAGCCCTACTTCTCCCCTCCTTGTTCACTCTGCTTCCAAGCATGTTGATCTTCTGCTGTTCCTCCAAGATACTGTGTCTCCCCCTTCCTTGGACTCTGCTATCTTCTCTTCAGAGAAGGCCCAGAGACCCACGTGACTCACTCTCTTACTTCCTTTATATCTCTGCTCACATGTGGCTTTATCACAGAAGCCTTCTCTAACTACCCAGTACAAGAAGGTAACTCCTTTGGGCCTGCACAAATGGGGATACCAAGGTCCAAAGAGAGAAGTCCATTATCTCAGGTCACACATGAAGTGGTAGCACTTCAGACTGTTACCTGGCTCTCTCAGCTTCTCATCAGTCCCTTCACCACTGATCTCTGTGACCCGGAGGTCTGTTCCAGCATCCATTCTGCTTACTGGGTGGATTTATCCAATTTCTGCCACATATGGCTGTATGATCATAGGCAGGGAGCTTCACATGAAAGCCTTAATTTCCTTAAACAGAGTAAGGAGGGGCAGAGGGAAGCAAGGAGCATGGATGTGGTGGGCCTATGAATTAAATAATCACTGAAAGATTAAGCTTTGCTGTCTGAAACCCGATCCTATACAGATCCAAGTTATGTGGAGACTAAAGCAAAAAGAATTTTGAGTGTCTTTTATGAGAAAAAGAATACAAAAGATTACAAAACCTCCTGCATGCGATTCTCTACTTAAATATAATGAAAATGGTCTCTTTTTAAAATAAATTGTGACTGGCAATGGAAAGTGGTTACTATACAATAATGTGGAATGGAGAGATCGTGGGGCAAGCAAAATGAATCACCACCAGCCACACGAAAGGCCAGTCTTCATCCAAAGAAGCTGATATTGTATAAATGGTGGAATTGGAAAGGCCTCCTCTATTATGACGGAGAAGGCAATGGCACCCCACTCCAGTGCTCTTGCTTGGAAAATCCCGTGGATGGAGGAGCCTGGTAGGCTGCAGTCCATGGGGTCGCTAAGAGTCAGACACAACTGAGCGACTTCACTTTCACCCTTCACTTTCATGCATTGGAGAAGGAAATGGCAACCCATTCCGGTGTTCTTGCCTGGAGAATCCCAGGGATGGCTGAGCCTGGCGGGCTGCCATCTATGGGGTCACACTGAGTCGGACTGAAGCGGCTTAGCAGCAGCAGCAGCAGCAGCCTCTATTATGAACTCTTTGGAAAACCAAACAATTAATTCCAACAAGTACAGCTTCCAACTAGACCAACTGAAAGCAACACCCAACATAATGTTCCTATAATTAGTCAACAGAAAATGCATAATCTTCTATCTAAATACTGCAAGACCTCATGTTTCTTTGATGACCAGGCGAAAATTGTTACAACTTGGCTGGGAAGCACTGATTCATCCACCGTATTCACCAGTCACTGCACTTTTGGATTTCCATGTATTTTGGTTTTTACAAAATTCTTTTAATGGAAAAAATTTCAGTTTCCCAGAAGACTATATAAGTGTGTTAGTCACTCAGTTGTGCCTGACTCTTTGCTACCTCATGGACTGCAGCCCATCAGGCTCCTGTGTCCATGAGATTTTCCAGGCAAGGATACTGGAGTGAGTTGCCATTTCCTTCTCCAGGGGATCTTCCTGACCCAGGGATCAAACCCCGGGTCTCCTGCACTGCAGGCAGATTCTTTACCAATTGAACTACAAGGGAAGCCCAGAAGACTATAAAGGCACCTGGAATAGTACTTTGCTCAAAAAGATAAAAGATTTTAAGAAGATGGAGTTAAGAAGTTGCCTGACAAAAATGGCAGGAGGGAGTGGAACAAAAAAGTGAATATTAATACACTGCTCAATAAAGCTTTTGGTGAAAATGAAAAATTTGTCTTTTATTTTTATTTAAAAACCAAAGGACAGTTTTGGTCAACCCAATATATCTTGCAAAGCCCAAACGAAAATATTCCCAACTCAAGGTCCTCTTTGCTAGAGGGCACACTTGTTCTGCAGTCACTTTTACATCACTTAACAGTCCTGAGGGGTATGATGGGAGGAAAGTCAGAGTGGAGATAGTATTCTTAACCAACTGTGGTTAAAATATCTGATTTTTGCAAATTTCATGAAGACAAATGGCAATGAGGACATGTTGGAAGGGCCCGTGATGATGAGAAGCTAAACTGCATTAGCCTCCCTGTGAATTCAGCCCAGCCCTTGAAGCAGAAGACTGTCCACTCCACCTACCTGTGTGAAAGTAATCTAACCTGTTTGACCAGTAAATTAAACCCAAGGAGAAGCAACCTTCTTGATCTCACAATAGTATATTTTCCTTTCTGTGGAATAACGTCATAAACTCCAAACAAGAGCTCAGCTCTAAACCAAAACCTTGATGAGTTCACATGCAAAGGATCACACAGAGTCCTGCCAGAAATATCCTGGCCTTGTATTTCATTCTCAGTGTTCAAAGTACTGCACCATTGTTTATAATCCTCATGACATTCTTGTAAGGTATGAAAAATGTAAGTGAAAATTGAAATTTTCATTTTGGGTATGTTTTTTGCTTAAATACCATTGGATGCTTTGTATAACTGGGGTATATAACTTAATAGCAATATTTTCACAAGATGGATGACTTAGAAAAGGCAAATCTTTAAAGCTATTAAATATCATTGTCTACCTTTCTAATATATCTCTTTTTATCTTCTCAAAGGGATTAGGGAGTAAAATAACATGAAGATGGAAAAGTGTGATTTTTCCACGCAAGGAGCAGGCTGCTGTTGCGTGGCCAAGAGATGTTGACATGCCTCTGAAGATAAATAGTTAATAAAGGTGTTTGGATCGCAACATCTGTTGCCATTCTTGAAAGCTGGGACTTAATTGCAGACTGCAGCATCAAATCTTCAGAGAGTTTGTAAGACAGAGATTGATTGGGGTCACCAGGTTACCCAGAAGTAAAATCCCAATCCTTATCTTTAAGATGCAGTGTCCAATTGATTCTCTCTGGATCATTACCCACAGCACATGGAGGTAAAGCCAGGAGAGGAGTGATCAAACATTTTCCTTTTCAAGATACTTTCTAAATAAACCAGAGTGGTGCTCTGATTCTGGTGAAGTATCCTAAAGTGAAGGGCTAGCTAAGCTTAGAGCTGGCAGCAGTAATGTTATGTTAATAACACACCTTCCGCTTTTACATCCAGTGAAGAGGAGCAGCACTGAGAGGGCACCGTCCGCTTTCCATCTTACAGCCTGGACCACAGAGGCCAAATCTGACTCCCCAGGTGGCACTACTGGCAAAGAGCCCACCTGCCAATGCAGGTAGATGTAAGAGATCTGGGTTCGATTCCTGGGTCGGGAAGATCCCCTGGAGAAGGAAATGGCAACCAACTCCAGTCTTCTTGCCTGGAGAATCCCATGGACAGAGTAGGCTGGTGGGCAACGGTCCATAGGGTCACAAAGAGTCAGACATGACTGAAGTGACTAACAGAGAGAGGGGTAGCAGGGTAAAACTTCAGACTGTAAATCACAGGGTCCATTAGCCATCTATAAAGTCAGAATAAGTAACGTGTTTCTGAGACTAAATATGCGTGCATGCTATGTCGATTCACTTGTGTCTGATTCTTTGCAATCCTCTGGACCATAGCTCACTAGGCTCCTCTGTCTAGGATTCTCTGGGCAAGAAGACTGGAGTAGGTTGTTGTGCCCTCCTCCAGGAGATCTTCCCAACCCAGGGATCGATCCCACGTCTGTTATGTCTCCTGCATTGGCAAGCGGGTTTTTTACCACTAGCACCACCTGGGAAGCCCAATTAAAATCAGTAGCCAGGGGCCACTCCTCAACTGAGTTGAGAGAACTGAATTCTGGTCACACTGCACCCACAAGTCCCATTTAACTTTAAACAGGTCACCTTTCTTCTTAGTATGGCATGGCTCTATCTTTAAAATGATAGAACAAACTCAATTTCTAACGTTCTTTTCAGAATATAAACTTAACACTCAGTTATCTTTATTTTGAGTCTTAACTGAATATTCTGAGTCTTAAGTGAATACTTTCCCTGGGATTATGGCCCCTGAATTTGCAAACCCATGTTCCCCAAAACAGATAGTCAACAGAGGAGGCCCAAGCCTTTGTGAGATGTCAGTTCAGTTCAGTCACTCAGTTGTGTCAGACTCCTTTCAACCCCATGAACTGCAGCACGCCAGGCCTCCCTGCCCATCACCAACTCCCAGAGTCCACCCAAACCCATGTCCATCAAGTCGGTGATGCCATCCAACCATCTCATCCTCTGTCGTCCCCTTCTCCTTCTGCCCTCAATCTTTCCCAGCATCAGGGTCTTTTCAAATGAGTCAGCTCTTCGCATCAGGTGGCCGAAGTATTGGAGTTTTAGCTTCAACATCAGTCCTTCCAATGAACACCCAGGACTGATCTCCTTCAGGATGGACTGGTTGGATCTCCTTGCAGTCCAAGGGACTCTCAAGAGTCTTCTCCAACACCACAGTTCAAAAGCATCAATTCTTTGGTGCTCAGCTTTCTTTATAGTCCGACTCTCACATCCATACATGACCACTGGAAAAACCATAGCCTTGACTAGACGGCTATGGTTTTTCCTGTGGTCATGTATGGATGTGAGAGTTGGACTGTGAAGAAGGCTAAGCGCAGAAGAATTGATGCTTTTGAACTGTGGTATTGGAGAAGACTCTTGAGAGTCCCTTGGACTGCAAGGAGATCCAACCAGTCCATCCTGAAGGAGATCAGCCCTGGGATTTCTTTGGAGGGAATGATGCTGAAGCTGAAACTCCAGTCCTTTGGCCACCTCATGCGAAGAGCTGACTCACTGGAAAAGACTGTGATGCTGGGAGGGATTGGGGGCAGAAGGAGAAGAGGACGACAGAGGATGAGATGGCTAGCTGGCATCACCTACTCGATGGACGTGAGTCTGGATGAACTCCGGGAGTTGGTGATGGACAGGGAGGCCTGGCATGCTGCGATTCATGGGGTTGCAAAGAGTCGGACATGACTGAGCAACTGAACTGAACTGAACTGACTAGATGGACCTTTGTTGGCAAAGTAATGTCTCTGTTTTTGAATATTCTGTCTAGGCTGGTCATAACTTTCCTTCCAAGGAGTAAGCGTCTTTTAATTTCATGGCTGCAGTCACCATCTGCAGTGATTTTGGAGCCCCCCAAAATAAAATCTGACACTGTTTCCACTGTTTGCCCATCTGTTTGCCATGAAATGATGGGACTGGATGCCATGATCTTCATTTTCTGAATGTTGAGCTTTAAGCCAACTTTTTCACTCTCTTCTTTCACTTTCATCAAGGGGCTCTTTAGTTCCTCTTCACTTTCTGCCATAAGCGTGGTGTCATCTGCATATCTGAGGTTATTGTTATTTCTCCTGGCAATCTTGATTCCAGTTTGTGCTTCATCCAGCCCAGTGTTTCTCATGATGTACTCTGTATATAAGTTAAATAAGCAGGGTGACAATATACAGCCTTGACATACTCCTTTTCCTATTTGGAACCAGTCTGTTGTTCCATGTCCAGTTCTAACTGTTGCTTCCTGACCTACATATAGGTTTCTCAAGAGGCAGGTCAAGTGGTCTGGTATTCCCATCTCTTTCAGAATTTTCCACAGTTTATTGTGATCCACACAGTCAAAGGCTTTGGCATAGTCAATAAAGCAGAAATAGATGTTTTTCTGAAACTCTCTTGCTTTTTCCATGATCCAGCAGATGTTGGCAATTTGATCTCTGATTCCCCTGTCTTTTCTAAAACCAGCTTGAACATCTGGAAGTTCATAGTTCACATATTGCCGAAGCCTGGCTTGGAGAATTTTGAGCATTACTTTACTAGCATGTGAGATGAGTGCAATTGTGCGGTAGTTTGAGCATTCCTTGGCATTGCCTTTCTTTGGGATTGGAATGAAAACTGACCTTTTCCAGTCCTGTGGGCACTGCTGAGTTTTCCAAATTTGCTGGCATATTGAGTGCAGCACTTTGACAGCATCATCTTTCAGGATTTTAAATAGCTCAACTGGAATCCCATTACCTCCACTGGCTTTGTTCTTAGTGAGAGGTACTGTGGACCAAATGACCAAGGGACATGATTTTCCAGCTCCAAGTCTTATATTGATGGTCAGTAGCTTCTAAAGGAAACCAATAGACTTTATGTCTAAGGTCTCTTTCATAAATCTTAGAAAATCCTAGAGAGATGGGGTCATCAACAGAAGATAAAACACTACTTTATCCATGAGAACTTTAAGAGATGAAGGTATAGCTTCCTAAAAATTTTGAATTTCACTTGATTGCCCTTTTGGTAGACATATGAAAAAAAAAAAAAGTCAAATGTGGAAAATAACTTTTGGGACCTGGAAAAATAGGAAAGCCTGTTCCTGAAACTCTTCAATTCTAATAGCTGAAGAAACAACAGTATCCAGGGCAGAGTCCTCTTAAAAAGGAAGGTGATAGAAAATACTCAGGTAAGTTCAGCGCAATATTTTATATGCTTAGAACATTTTGGGGGTGGGGGCATGGGGTAGATACTGTACCTTCTCTTTTGGGCACAGGAAAGGCCAATATTTACAGGTTGGGATTCCCCAGGCCAAACAATACCAAAAAGAGTTTCCCTGAAGAATCCTGTCAGCTTCACAAAATCATTAATTACCCCTTCTTATTAGAACAAAACAATTTTAAATTCATTTATATTTCTATTTACAATGATCAAATCAGAGGCTGTGTATCTTGTTACAAGGATCACAAAATGCATATTTGTGATACCTTTGTAAATGTAGAGTCTTATTTCACTTGCTTAAATTACTGATGTTTAAAATTTTGGAAAATATGCTTTTGAACTGTTTTATAACCTTATCATTTGTCCAGTGCTTCTCTCAGTTTTAACCAACCATTTGGAAAGAGAAGAAACATGAAATCTATTCATAGTACAGCTCTTTGCTTCCTTAAGCCTACACACACACACACACACACACACACACACACACACACACACCCCTATTCAAATTCCTCCAAAACCATTCATTTTTCTCTGGCCTTCTCTGAGCACCTCATGAGTTTTGTTGCCTTAATTAGCTCCTGCACATTTTCAGAGGTTTAGGAAGGCTAAAGATTGCTTGTTTCCATTTAAGGCTAGGATGCTTTCTGCTGCCTGGTAATCCAGTAATATATTTATGCTGAATCGCATTGTATCCCAAGAAAGAAGAGGCTTGTACCGAGGGTGCGGCTTGACTTTAGCTCCCCTTTCTCCTTTCTTCCCAGCCAGGGTGCTCCAGGCTGGCCCAGGACTCAGCTCAGCATATTGTGCCAGGCCGCCAGAGAATGGACTCCTTAGTGTTCACACTAATCCTCCTCTTTACTAAATAAGCAAGTCAAACTTTGGGGGCAGGAATGGGAGGAAAATTATATAATTTGAGTTAATTGGTTTGGGGCTACCCAAAGCCCCAGCTGTCTTGAAGGGAATTGTTTGGTCTTCAAGACCCAATTAGAGACATTCAACTGATGTAAAATAGATTTTTTTTTTTTTTTCAAGTCATTGTCAAGAGACTCAGCCTCTGTCCATCCACACCAAAAAAAAAAAAAAAATTACCCTTTAATCATAGCCTCCCCACATGCATCCTGAAAATGTCTAGAAATAGGTACACCTAAACACACGGGAAAGTATAAAGACATGCAAGTTAACTAGTTTATTTTACAAGTTCAACAGTGCAACCTGTAGCGATGAGTCAGGGACTCCTTTCAACAACTCTTCAGGTCCTAAACATGTATTATAAAACATGTATTAGTGAATAATGGCAAAAGGAGACTGAAGGCAAAAGGAGAAGATAGTGGCAGAGGATGAGATGGTTGGATAGCATCACTGACTCAATGGACATGAATTTGAGCAAACTCTGGGAGATGGTGAGGGACAGGGAAGCCTGGCATGCTGCAGTCCATGGGGTCACAAAGAGTTAGACATGACTCAGCAACTGAACCCATTCCAGTGTTCTTGCCTGGAGAATCCCAGGGACGGGGGAGCCTGGTGGGCTGCCATCTCTGGGGTTGCACAGAGTCAGACACGACTGAAGTGACTTAGCAGCAGCAGCAGTAGCAGCAACTGAACAAAGCAAATCAAATTGTTTGAACAAATGGATGAACCTCTGTCTTTTGTCCCTTCCTGGGAATTCATTGGACAAATTTGAGGAATTCATGTTTGGCCTTCCTAGATCTGAACAAAACCACATGTGACTTCCTTTTGAATAATAACATGCAAGGCATGGCCACAAATACACTGACTTGCAAACAACAGCAGTTTGAGTTTTCAGACATAAAATGATCTGAGATGTGTTAGCTTTTGATTCCAACAGCTTATACCAGTGATGCTGAAATGGGTTTTTGCTGATGACAACAAAAACATTGCTTTTATATGGTCTGTGTGACCCAGAAAAAAAATTAGAAACAAGAATTGTAATGTGCAGAGTTGGCACCTATGTTTACAGAATCAATAGTCAGTATAATAGTTGTTCAGTTCCGTTATACCCCCAAGACAGCATCATGTACACAGCCCTGGAGAGGAAGCAAAATGGAGACCAAGTATTCATCCTCAAAAAACCTTGGGCACAGTGGCGGGCCAGAATGAGTTACAGAAACACTTGTAAAAGTTGAGAAAAACAAAGGAGGTGAATGGATGCACATCTAGAGGATAAAAGGAGGGAGGGACCTCATCTAATTAGAGATTTTATAAACAAAATGATAATCAAGATGGTTCTTTAAAGCTCAAGATAGTTCTTAAAAGGGCTAAGTGATTCCAGCAGGCAGAGGAATCACTTAGAGCTTTCCCTCTTGAACATTGTTTTGTTGGAGGAGGTTGTAACAGACAGAAAGAACAACATGAAGAAAGGGGTAAAGACAGACAAGTTCAAGGGGAAAGTCTGGAAAACATTGGGCAATGCAGTCAAAATGCAACCAAGAGCTCTTGTGGGGAACAAACAGAGCTTGAGTCTGGAGGGCAAGGTCAGGGGCAAATCTGAGGTCCTGACTACAGGTGAGAAGTTTGTCCTTGATTTCAAAAGTAATGAAAGCCTGGGACTTCCCTGGTTGTCCTGTGGCCAAGATTCTGTGTTCCCAATGCAAGGAGGCCTGGGTTTGATCCCTGGTCAGGGAACTAGATACCCAATGCTACAACTAAGACCCAGTGCATCCTAATTAATTGATTGATTAATTTTTAAAAGTAATGGGAGCCATCTAAGGATCTGAACTGAGAAATGGTGGGATTAGAACAGTGCTTTTACCAGGGAGACCCTGAGGCTGTGTGGGAAGAGACAATGAGCGTATAAGAAACAACGAAATCCCAGCCCCAGAGACCAAACCCAGATTGTGGCAGCATGGGCCTGGCACAGGTAAAAGGAACCTCTCCAGCAGGAAACCAATCATATGCTGTCTTCTACAATCAACCAAAGAACAGATTCTGTGATGAACAAGACACCTTTTTGAGAAGGGATTGTATTTCTTTGAGAGATATGATTGAGCACCTACAGTTTGCCAGAGTGGGATATCAGTGAAGGTCACAGACAGTGATCCCTGCCCGGTGAAGGAAGTAACCAACTCTCTCACAGCCCTCAGAGCCCCCTCATAAACAGCACAGATGAAGGGCCAGTTTCTAAAGAACTTCCCCTCAGACAACTGTGTCCTCTAGGAGCTTAGAGCTACTAAACATTGTACAGATTAGGAAGTACCAAGGCCATGAGATGTCCCCTTAAAGTACAGCCCCTATAAGAGGTAAGAAATCCATGCTCAGGCTGTACACAGCTAAACCAGCTGTGTCGGGGCACAGGGGGCGCCAGCAGGTAGCTAGGGGTACCACAAAAGCCAGAAGACGTCATCTGCCAGAAGCAGACTAGGCCTGAAATTTTATCAAGCAATAAGAGTGGTAACTCAGCAGGAAGCAGCCTGGAGAAGAAAGGGTGGAGAGCTGGAATTTGGCATTGCCTGTGTGGCAGGAGAAGGGCTCTGGCTCTAGACAGCTTTGCCTGGACCTGATGTGGTATCACATGGAGATGGACGCTTCAGGCTGTCGGGACATGGTGCCTCAAAATAAGTAGTCACCGCTCTGGCCTCCCTTGCCATGAGACTAATTATCAGGCAAGAAGCTGGCTCACTTGGCCTCCTTTGGGAGCTTGCTTATAAGGAAATAATGGGCTGGACATGAGTTTCCGGTCCCCAGGAGAGGTCAATTCCACCCAGTAAATGGATGAACTGGAAATCTCATCTATACATCAGTTGCTGATATAACAGACTCTGTAAACAGGATCCTCTTGGCAACCTATTAAGGGCTGGATCCCAGAAGGCAGTGACTTCACCAAAGCACAGCCAATCCTTCCAGGGGTCACTATATACCAGATGCTACGGTGAGCACTTCACACGCCTCATTTCCTTTCCTCCTCATAACTGTCCTGTGAAGTTGTAATGAGGGAACCCTCACAGTTCTCAGGTATGGTGGATGTTAAGGAGCCTATCTAAGGTCAATTGCTAAGGAGTAGAAGAGCTGGGGCTCAAACTTGGTTTCCCCTGACTCCCAGCTCTACTGTTTGGGTCTCCAGCCAGCCTCCCCAGGGTCTTCTCTGCTGCATGCTCAGCACCATGAACATGCAGCCCACATCGGGTCCTGGGACAAGTGGCCGCTTCAGCCCCACAGTCACTTCACCTTAGCATGAACATTTTCCTGCAGCCAAAGACCCTCTACATGCACTCTCATTAGACCCTTGCTAGAATCCTGAGAGAGGCAGAGTAGAGATCGCTCTCTCCATCTGACAGAGAAAACCAGAGACTGAGGGAGAAAAAGCAGCTGATTGAGGTGGCATGGCTGGCTTGAGAGAGACCTGTGTGTAAAACTCATGTTTTCTGACTCCCAGCCAGGGGCTGTCTCTGATGACTCTTGAGGAGTGGCGCCTCTTTCTCTCACTCGCAAACATATTTACACCTATACATTGGAGAAGGCAATGGCACCCCCTCCAGTACTCCTGCCTGGAAAATCCCGTGGATGGAGGAGCCTGGTAGGCTGCAGTCCATGGGGTCGCTAAGAGTCGGACACGACTGAGCGACTTCACTTTCACTTTTCACTTTCATGCATTGGAGAAGGAAATGGCAACCCACTCCAGTGTTCTTGCCTGGAGAATCCAGGGACGGGGGAGCCTGGTGGGCTGCTGTCTATAGGGTCACACAGAGTCGGACACGACTGAAGCGGCTTAGCATAGCATAGCATACCTATACATATACATGGGCTTTCCCGGTGGCTTAGCAGTAAAGAATCATCCTGCAATGCAGGAGACACAGGTTTGATCCCTGGGTCGGGAAGATCCCCTGGAGGAGGGCAAGGCAACCCACTCCAGTGTTCATGCCTAGAGAATCCTATGGACAGAGGAGCTTGGCAGGCTACAGTCCATAGTGTCGCAAAGAGTTGGACACGACTGAAGCAACTGAGCATGAGCACACACAGACATATACACACACATATATATACATACATATAGTGTCTGTCACAGCTGGTGCCTAGCAGAGTGCCTGGCATGTAGCAGGGGCTCAGGAAGACTCTGTGAGACTAAACCAAATGACATCAGGCTACCATCCACCCACAATTTAAGTTTCAATTTGACCCTGATCTCAACCAGTGGGACCTTGGAAGGGAGCCTGGAAAAGCAGACATAATAACCATAAAATGTAGCATTAGCTTCAAGCTTACCTGGCTCAGACTTTTCCTTAGGTGTATCAAGTGCATTGATTCTTTTAAACCCTAGGGTAACTGGGAGCAGGCACTACGTCATCCCCATTTCACAGATATAGAATGTGGAGGACAGGAAGCTGAGCAGTTTGCCAAAGGCCATCTTTTGTAAGCAGCAGAGCCAGACTCCTGTTGCAGGGTCCTCTCACCATCACAAAACCCCTCAAACACCCTACCCTAACTTCCCAATGAGGAATTTCTTCCTGCAAGAACCCACTTTCCTGTGAGTGTCCCTTGAATGCCCTCATGGAATCTTAGCCTCCCCATCTGAGAAATGAGGGGATTGAAGTCCATGCTCTGATTCCCCAACAGATTCCTGCTGGCTTCCTTCCATACAGCTCACTGCAAATAACCCCACCCCCGCCTACATTTAAATTTGTGCCCTGCAGTATTAAGTTCACAGTTTCAGCATCTAAAACCCTAAGGAAACCAAACTGAGCATGGGACCCACCTATAATTTCTCTGTCCTGGAAAGAGGTGGCATGTCCTCAGATGCCACCTGCTAAGATTAATCAGTCATTAGCCCCGTAGGGGTGGGGGCAGGCGGCCTCCATGGGGTCCTAATCAGAACCCCCTTGGGCCCTCCACCCCCCTGCACACCTCTCATTAACTCCTCACAGGTGCACTGGCCCTGCAGTAATTGGGCTCCTGTCGGTCAGGCCCACAGGGACCTGCAGCTGGAGGGGTCAGGCCAGCTTCTCCTTTTCTTTCTTTTCTTCCCCCCTTTATTGTTTATCTATTTACCAGGTCAAACAATTGGGAAGACTAAATTCTAAACAGCCTTTGTCGTTTCTGCTCCTTCAGCCCCTCTAAGTCAGAGAAGTAGAATTGAAAGCGAGGCCACGAGGCATCCATCCTCTGGGAAGTTAAGGGCCAGTAGAGGCAGCTGCTGGAGTTTGACCTGGGTTGCCCTGGGCCAGCCGGCCAGGTAGGGCACAGCTGCTCCTGAGGAGGCGGCTTTATTAGCTCAGCCTCAAACACCTCCGTTTGGTCCACACACACCCATGGCTGTGGAGCAAAGGCTGGAGGTGATACAGAATGCTGGGGACAAAAGAAAGCTCCCAGCTAAGCTCATACTTTCATACTTTCAACAAAATGTTTTGAGTATCAAGTGCTGTTTGACATTCCAGAAATCTCTGCCCTAATGGAACTTACATATTAGTAGTTGATTAGATTGTAAATCTTGGAGAAAGAAATAACAACCAGCTCCAGTATTCTTGCCTGGAAAATCCCATGGAGAGAGGAGCCTAGCAGGCTACAGTCCATGGGGTCACAAAAGTGTCTGGCACGACCGACTTAGCAACTAAACAAGACAATAAATGGGACTTCCCTGGTGGCTCAGTGGTAAAGAATCTACCTGCCATGCAGGACACATGGGTTCGATCCCTGAGTCAGGAAAACCCCCTGGAGTAGTAAATGGCAACCCACTCCAGTATTCTTGCCTGGAGAATCCATGGACAGAAGAGTTTGGCGGACTATAGTTCATGCGGTTGCAAAGGGTCAGACACGACTGGGTGACAGAAATACTATCAGATAGAGGTAAGTGCTATGAAGGGAAATCAAAACAAGTTAAAAGAGAGAGAAGGAAGAGAAGGAGAAGGGATATGTCAGGGAAGTGATATTTAAATAAAGTAAGGATGTGAGTCATGGGTGTAACCAGGATACTTTGTTCCTGGCAGTGGGAACAGCAGGTACAGAGCTCTGAGGCAAGAGTGCACTTAGAGGCCAGCATGGAGTCTGCTGTTCCTGGCTAAGGTAAGGGAGCAGGGACACAGGAGGTGCCAACCCCAGACTTTCCACTTCTGGAGCTGTTACCAGGCAGAGGAGAGAGCAAAGCCTCCAACATTATCATTCCAAGGTTATTGCTGAAATCTTTGGGCTCTGTGCATAGAGCACATTGCAAACTACCACTCATTCAGTTATGCACTGACTGACCTGCTCTTCACCAGCTCCCCAGAAACCTGCTGCACCCAAACTACATCTGTCCTGCCTGTCCTCTAGAGACCACCTGATTTGTTTTACATGAATTACTTTTTCTTCTTGTCAATTCCCAAGGAATGAATGTCTCAGCAGTGGTAAAATTTAATAACTGAATCCCCGAGGAAAAGAGAGAAAGAGACATAATTTATTAGAAACTTTCAGTTTCAAGGCCTTTGCCTCTCTTTTATCCTTTCTGTAGGAAGTGATGTGAAGTAGACAATCATCTCCCAAAGGCCTTAATTCATCTTCTGAAGTCCCGAGGAACCTAGATACCAGAGCTTCACAAAACAGGCAACGTAGCCAGAACCCACAGATACTTAGGTTCTGACCTGTTGATACTGAATGTTTTAGCATATTACACCAGGACTGGGACAGATTTGAGGGGGGTAACTTGAGTCCAGCCTCTCATCCGCTGCCTTCCTTCTGTATCCTGTTATACAATGTGTTATTAACTCTATTAAGATGAATAAAAATAAAATGTGACCATGGTATTTTTAAGGGAAATAGTAGTGAACCAGGTGCTTTTCAATTATAATTTTTTTAATTATTTGACAAGGATCCCAACGCAGTGTCTTCTGTGCTATTGGTCTGGGTATTTGGAAGATAATGCACTGAAAAGCTAATAGAAATGTATCTTTGAGTCTGTCTCACTCTGAACTCCCAGCTTGTAGAAATAGACTAGCTACACCTATAATGAGATCTATACACATTTTTTCTAACCCCTGTATTCATCTACATCCTCCAAAATGCCACACCATGTCACACCTGTGGTAACTGCTGAGACTTCTCCTTCCTCTTGGAGTTCCCTTCCCCTATTTGTACCTTGAAATCAAGGCCCAGATCCAACTAGATCCTTTCTGTTCTTCCCAGAGGTACCAGTTGCCATTGTGTTATGGTGCTAAGAACTACCACCAACTGCCAGGGCCGCTAGCATTCTGATGGAATAATGCTACTTTCTGCTGTGATTTAGAATTATCTGTGGTGCTGGAGAAGACTTTTGAGAGTCCCTTGGTCAGCAAGGAGATCAAACCAGTCAATCTGAAAGGAAATCAACCCTGAATATTCATTGGAAGGATTGATGCTGAAGCAGAAGCTCCAATACTTTGGCCACCTGATGCAAAGAGCCAACTCACTGGAAAAGACCCTGATGCTGGGAAAGACTGAGGGCAGGAGCAGAAGGGGGAGATAGAAAATGAGGTGGCTGGATGGTATCACCAACTCAATGGACATGAGTTTGAGCAAACTCTGGGAGATAGTGGAGGACAAGGAAGCCTGGTGAGCTGCAGTTCATGGTGTTGCAAAGAGTCAGACTTGACTTGGAGACTGAACAACAACAGAATTATCTGTGAGCTGCTAGAAAACAGACGTCATACTGTCTTCATCTTTGGACCTCACCCTCAGGGTCACCCACCCACAGTGAGATCAATAACACAGCCTTCTGGCCTCAGGGAAGAAGTCACAGGGGTGTGCAACTTGGAGGCACTGAGAACTCACAGGACTTTGACATCAGCGAGCACGCCAGCTTATCCCTCCTGCATTCCCAGCACAGCCTGCTTTGAAAAATAACTAAAAGGAAACCCGCAGGCCCTGGAGTTTCTAGAAAAGAAATGACCGTGATCAGACTACAGTTGCCATCAGCCTGCACTGTGGGCCATTGGCTTCAGGTGTGCTCCGAGCTGCCGGCATAACTGGGCAGCGGGTATCACTGGGATGAGCACACGACGACATACTGAGGTTTCCTGCTGACACAAATCAATAACAGCAGTGATGATCAGTCCATAGTCCTTGCCCGGGTCAGCGGGAGGCAACAAGGCAGTTCGTCCAGGATCACCAGTTCTGCAGGATTGTAGCCCGGCTCCATCACGTGCTAACCATATGACCTTGGAGAAGTGACCTCATCTTTCCAGCCTCAGTTTCCTCATTGTAAAGTGAGAATAATACGCACACCCATAAGTTTATTGTGGGGATTAAATGAGTTAATACATAAGAAGTGCTTAGAACAAGACCTGGGAAAAAGTAAATATTTGATAAATGGTTACTATTATTTAGAGTAATACTAACAGCAACTACTATTGTTCGAGGAAACATCTTTCTATTGGCTTCTTTTGTTGGGCAGATGAGCAGCAAGGGAGGCGGAGGTGGGTGGATAATAAAGGAGGCAGAAAAGGAAGAGCCCTGTAGGGACTGTGGGAATATGATTGCTAGGACTGGCTCAAATCCCGTGGACGGAGGAGCCTGGTAGGCTGAAGTCCATGGGGTCACGAAGAGTCGGACACAAGTGAGCGACTTCACTCTCACGCATTGGAGAAGGAAATGGCAATCCACTCCAGTGTTCTTGCCTGGAGAATCCCAGGGACGGGGGAGCCTGGTGGGCTGCCGTCTATGAGGTCACACAGAGTTGGACACGACTGAAGCAACTTAGCAGCAGCAGCAGTAGCAGCAGCAGGACTGGCTCCATCATGATTTAGTTCTGTGACCAGGGACAAAATCATTTTTCCTCTCTGGACTTCAGTGTCTTCTCCTGTAAAATGATGTCATTGGATTAGATCAGAGTTTCCTAAACTGGGCAAAGCTTCAAAAAGTTTGGGGGAAGCTTTTAAAAAAAAGTCTTGTGACCCTCCCTGGCTGAAAGGTTAGCAGAAGTGCCCTTTCTTCCTTTCTGCTGTAGTTCCGAGTGGTTACTGCCGAAACAGGCGCATACATGAAACCGGACATAAAGTGGTCATTGTGAAGAACACTGATCATGGCATTTCAAACCAACCCTACAGCTATGCTTTGGTGACTAGAATTGATTGCTTTCCCTGCAAATGACAGCTGCCATAGGCAAGAAGAAAATTGTCAGCAGGTCAAAGATCAAGTTTTTGTGGAAATGTACATGACCACTTCATGCCCACAAGGCACTCTGTGGATATACCTTTGGACGAAACTGTTGTTGACAAAGATGTCGTCAGAGACCCTGTTCTCAAACACAAGGCCTGACAAGAGGACAAGATCAAGTCCAAGGAGAGATACAAGACCAGCCGGAACAATTGGTTCTTCCAGAAGCTGAGGTGTTAGGTCTGTCTTGTTTCGGTCATTTAAAAAAAAAAACCAGCAGGCCCCATTTCTATTTTACTGAATTAGGCTCTGAAATTGTGGAGCCCAAAAATCGTGACTTGTTTTCAAGCTTTCTAGGTGAGCCTGATGCATCCAGCCAGTGCTTGGGAGCCCCTGGACTCAACCAAAGGCCTCAACCTCAGGGCCTTTTCACTTACCATTCTTTCTGCCTGAAAAGCTCTTCTCTTAAATGTGTCCTTTTCTTGTCCTCTTCATTCATGTCACTGCATAAATGTTACTTCTCAAAGAAAATCTTTCCACCCACTCCTATGGAATACAGTTTTCTTCCAACCACTGTCCCACCTCTTAGCATGATTCTTTCCCCCATGACATTTCTCACTGCAACCTGACTGGTCATTCCTCTTCCTCACTGGAGTGTAAACTCCATGGGGCGATGGCCTGGGTTTGTCCACCACTACATCCCAGCAGTTCTGGAGTGGTGCCTGGTACATAACTGGCACTTGGTAAATCCGTTTTGAATTCATAAATGAATGGATTGAATGAATGAATAACTGCATCAATGTTACCTCTGCCTGTGCGTCATAATGTGGAGTTGGCAAAGGTTAGCAGGGCCAGAGAAGGGGGCCCTGAAGTTCCCAGGACCATGGGACAGGCAGTTTCCCCAGGGAGAGTTTTTTAAGTCCAGCCGACTTCCTCAGTGCTGTGCTTTGGGGTTTCATTGTACTCAAATTTTCCAGGTGCTCACTTTTCGGGAAGATGAAGATAAACTTTTCAACTGTTGTTTCATGGAGGGGCGGGGAACTCTTCCCGATCTCCAGTATAGAACAATATATGCCAACAGACATGATGTCATTTGGTTTTAAAAAGGTGTTTGAGCTGGAAAATGTTTCCAAAAGCATTTTAGGAGGAGTTCATAAATGACTAATAAAATTTTTATTTGTGGGTTACTATCTAAAAAATACAGTACTGTATGAAATACTATTAAAGGTAAGGCTTTATGGGTTAGAATTATACTTCCAGATTTCTAGTGCTTTAAAAAATAAATATAGTGACCTAAGTCCATGAGCTTTAAAGGAAGAAGTCCTTTCTCCTATAACAACTCGTTGTTTGTTTACTTAGGAGATGTAATTCAAACACATACTCTCCTGGAGGGGTTTAAATTATCTAATTTCTGGCTCTACCAAAAATGTTCAGCTGAAATATCATACCAGCAGCCTTGATTTTAACTGATTTGCCAAACCTAAAAGCTCTTGCTTTCCCTTCTGAATAGTATTTTTTCAAATTTTAGGGAAAGTAGATCAGAGGTCAGATAATTCATGAATGTAAAGAACATGTTTTCGATACTAATTAGTATTAGGTGAAGAAATTCTACTAATCACTTAAGCTTGGGAAACATTGAGTTAATGAAAAATTTCAACAGGACTTGCCAGGGTCTTTAATATGCTAATATACGTGTGACTCTCCTGGAACAAAAATCAGGCAAAACATTTCCCCCAAAGTATTTGATCAGAGAATTCTTTATTCTCAGATTACCATTTAACTCCTTATGGATCCAACATTCCTCAGAACACAGTTTGAGAAATGCTGGCTTACAGAGGACTACTTTTGCCACCCTATGGACTGTAGCCTGCCAGGCTCCTCTATCCAGGGAATTCTCCAGGCAAGAATACTGGAGTGGGTTGTCATTCCCTGCCCCAGGGGATCTTCCCTACCCAGGAATCAAACCTGGGTCTCCTGCATTGCAGGTGAACTCTTTACCATCTGAGCCACCAGGGAAGCCCCGCTGAATTCTCATATATTATAATATGATTGATTCTCTGTTCAGAACCATGGATGACAAGTATGTATGAAACACCCAATGATGTTTCTGAACTCATTGGTGTTTTCTGCCCTTTGCTGAGCACATGAGAAATGAAGTAGATGGCATAGGGATGGTTTTGGTTTGGAGGATTGTTTGACAAATGTACATATGGATGAAATTCCATTTTTGGCTATGATGGAGTAAATGGGTATTGGACATGCCTTCCTACCAGAAGTAATGATTCAATGGGATGAAATATATGAAGCAATTCTTTTCAGGCATTGAGCAATAGACAGCAGGATTGTGATCCTTGAGAGAAAAGAAACACATGAAGTGAACCTTACAGGCAACCTGGCTTTCTGTGTGGGAACAGATACCAGGTCATAGAGCAAGCTGGTGGAGCACCTGCAGAAGACAGCAAGCACACTTGGGCAAGGAGGCAGAGACTGGAGTTTTGGGAATGCTGAAGCAGCTGGAATTTGCAGAGCAGGGGACCAGTGAAGGGGAAGCTGTGCAGGAAGGGTGCCAGAGTTTTATCCTGGGGATTCCTTCTGGCTTCTTGGCGGAGAGCAGGGCTGTAAATTCATAGGACAAACCCCCACTGGCCTATCAGGGAACATGCATTATGGGGATGAAAACTGAACAGAGACACCAGACATCTTTAGCACTGAAAAACGTGGGAGTTCCAGCCAAGAAGAGTGAAAAGATAGCTTGGTGAATGTCTTACCATTCAAGTGAGACTCTAGAAATCCCACGCCTTCTGAGAGAGGACCATGCCACAGAATAAGGTCCATACACAAAACACAAAGCTGAAATAGACCCACCCTAACAAATCCTTAACACAAGCCTCCACAAGATTGAGATTTCATATATGTATGTTTTGACAGACTTTTATTTTAAGGAATTGGCTCTTGACTCATGCAATTGTGGGGCTTGGCAAGTCCAAAATTTGCATAGAGAAAGCCAGCAGGCTGGAAACTCTGGAAGGAGTTGATGCTGCAATCCTGAAGCAGAATATCTACTCTGAGAAACTTTTTTATTCTTAAAGCCTTCAACTGATTGGATAAGGCCCACTTATATTATCAAGGATGATCTCTGATCGCCTTTACTTAAAGTCAACTGATTGCAAATGTTAGCCATATCCACAAAATACCTTCACAGCAACACCTAGATTAGTTTTAGATTGAATAACTGGGTACTACGACAGAAGATGAGATGGCTGGATGGCATTGCTGACTCAATGGATGTGAGTCTGAGTGAACTCTGGGAGTTGGTGATGGACAGGGAGGCCTGGCGTGCTGTGATTCATGGGGTTGCGAAGAGTCGGACACGACTGAGCAACTGAACTGAACTGAACTGAGCAGTCTAGCTGAGCTGACATATAAAACTAACCATTACATCGTAATAACACTGTCAAAAATACTACAAGAAATAAACACTACAAATCGATATCCTTCATAAATATAGATGCAAAAATGCTTAACAGATATTGTGAAATCAAATCCAGCATTGTATAAAAAAGGATAACACAGTATGACTAAGTGAAGCTTATTCAGGAATATAGGATGGATTTAACATTCAAAAAGTGATCAATTTAATTTACCACATCAGCAGAATATAGAAAAATGCCACACAATATCTCAAAAATGAGTAAAAGGCATTTGACAAAGTTAAATATCCATTTATGATTTTAAAAATCTCTCAGCAAGCTAAAAATAAAATGTCTGACAAAGGATAACTATGAGAAATTCACATTAACATTGTACTTGATGGTAGATTACTGAATATTTTCTAAGATCAAGAACTAGGCAAAGTTGTCCACTCTCATCTCTTCTCTTCTGGTCAGTGCAATAAGGTGAAATAAAAAGTATAAAGATTGGAAAGAAAGAGGTAAAACTATTTTTATTTGTAGATGACATGAGTATGTATATGAAAATTCTGAAGGATCTGTAAAGCCACTAGTAGCATTATTGCTAATTAGTGAATTTAGCAACATAGCAAGCTACAAGGTCAAGTTACAAATATCAATTCTATTTTTTTCCCCATACTAATGACATTTAGAAGATAAACATTTCAAAACACCATTTACAATAGCATCAAAATACTTGAAACATTTAGGAATAAAGGTGAGCAAATATGTGCAAGACCTCTATATTAAAATTTATACAATATTATTGAAAAAAAAAAAGATATACCATGTTCATTAATTGAAAGGCTCAATGTAAAATCTTTCTCCCTCTTCCCAAGTTGATCTACAGATTTAACATAATCCCAATCAAAATCTCAACAAACTTTTTTGAACAAATTGATGAGCTGATTCTAAAATTTAAATAAGCATCCAAAGGACTAGAGTGGCCAAAATCATCTTTTAAAAGAAGAGAAAGATTAGAAAACCAACAATATCTGATTTTAAGATGTATTAAAAATCTATAACAATCAAGGCAAAGTAGTATTGGCATAAAGACAGACAAAAAAATGGGGGAGTCCAGGAATAGAGCACAAAGATACAGTCAATCGATCTATGACAAAGGCACCAGAGAAAGTGAATGGAGAACGTCTTCATCAAATGATTCTGGAACTGCTGGATAAACGCTTAGAAAAAACATAAACCTCAACCCTTACCTCACACCATACACAAAAAACTAATTTGAGATGAACTGTAGAGTTAATCACAAAAGCGAAAAGTGTAGAGCTGCTATAAAAAAGCATAGAGAAATGTCTTTACAGTCTTGGGTTAGACAAAGGCGTCTTAGATGGGACAGCAAAAGCACTAATCATAAAGAAAAAAATTGGATTTCATCAAAATAATAAGGTTTTTCTTACTAAAAAGATGCAATTAAGAAAGTAAAAGTCATAGACCAATAGAAAATATTTGCTATACCTATATTTTAGAAGCGACTTTTATCCAGAATATATAAAGAATACCTACAAATTAATAAGGAGAAAAGCCAATAAATAATAAGCAAAATACTTCAATAAAAATGGCAAGAAAAAATATATGCAAATGATAATAATTACAAGAAAAGAGAAATGCAAATTAACACCACAATGAGATTACCACTTCATACCCATTAGAACAGCTCATGTTAAAAAAGACTAACAACAGAAAATTTGTAAATCAACTATACTTCAATTAAAAAAAAAAAGACTGACAACATCCAATGTTTGTAAGGAGACAGAATTACTGAAACTTCTCACACCTTTCTTCTGGAAACATAAGATTTTACAACCACTTCAGAAAACTGGTAGGTTTTTAGTTTCTTTTAAAATTAAAAATACACCTAAGTTATGATTCACTCCTAGGTAATTGTCCAGGAGAAATAAAAACATATGCCCACAAAAGATCTTATGCAAGAAAGTTTATAGTAGCTTATTTCATAACAGCCCCAAACTGGAAACAACCTGAGATGTGATCAAGACAAGAATGGGTCCATTGTGGTGTCATTATACAATGGAATACTACGTATGCACGAAAGAGAATACACAGATAATACTCCATCACCTCACAGATGAGTCTCAAAAATACTATTTTGAGTGAAAGATGTCACACAAAAAGAATTTATGCCATATGATATCTTTGATATGGACTTCAAGAACAGCAAAACTAATACATAGTATTAAAAATTAAAACAGTGATTGCCTGGCAGGTGGTTATTGACAATATGGGAGCAGGAAACTTCTGAAGTGGTGGGAATATTGTATATCTTGATTGTTGTGTGGGTTAACAAGATGTGAATCATCCAGCTGGACACTTAAGATCTGTGCATCTCCCTGCATGTACATTTGACCTCTATAAAGTGGGAAGGGGAAGTGAAAGAGAAGGAGAAAACGAGATGGTGGGGGAAAACAAAGCTGAATTAAATTATCTTCTACCTGAAAGCATGCACAGAGAGAGAGAGAAAATGTAAATTTGTGTAGGCCCTAAGTTCACTGTGCACTTGACCAGTGTTGCAAGAGTACTGTATACTTTAGATCCATTTCAATAGCTATCTTCAAATCTCATTATAAGAAAGGACTTTCCTCTATTCGTTTTCTGCTCTCTCGGGCTTTATTACCAAAATACCCCACACATGTTTGAAAAGACACGGAACGCTAATTCTGAATTTCACACTTATTAGAATCCAAGAGAAATTGTTCATTGTTGACATTTTCAGATGTCATTTCCTGCCACAATTCTCTTCAGGAGAGGAAACTGGAAAGGAAATAACTCAACTCCTCCCTGGCCTCCTAACTCTGGCCACTTGACTTGAATCTAATGTTTGATAGCAGAAAAAAAAAAATATTTTTTTCAAGAATAAAGAAGCTATTATTTTAATTCTTAGACAACTTTTAAATTGACTTGATATCACCTTCCCATCATGACCAACCAAGTGATATTCTCAACAATAGCATCGCACTTCTTTAAGAAAGTGTACTGGTCACATCAAAATGTAACCACATGGAAATGAATTTCCCCTTTTCACTCTCTGTCCTTGGTTTCCATGGTAGAGGGCTAATTACCTTTTTAATAGCCTTAATTGATGGGCTTACAGATCATATCCTTCAGGCCCACTTGTGTGTATGGTGACGGTGGGGGTGGGGCAGCACTCCCTTTCTCTTGACCCCTAAGCTCCGGCTCCTCCCTATTGGAAGGAGGGTTGCTGGCTCCTGAAAGGACCATGCCTTGTGCTTCTCTGTTTGCAGGACTACCTGCAGCCCATTGTGGGCTGACCAGGAAGCCTCGCTTTGTCTTGGCCAATTGACACAGCTGCACACTCGGTAAATAGACTCAGATGTTGAGCTTTTGTTTGAAGGATCTTTTCAGATTAATGCAAAGAGAATTAGTTTTTAAAACTTAAGCCGGAGCCAGGATGAGTAGAATGGAGCTGTGAGCCATTGAATTCACGTCCACAAAATGAGACCACTGTCTTACAAGGGTGTTTATCCCCTGTTCCTTTGGGAGGTAACATGGAAGGGAGAGGCTCCCACTTATACCATTGTGAGGAGAAGATCTGACCAGTGATTATACCGGCTCCGGCTTCATCCTCCAAGGGAAGAGAGCCCTACCTTTGTTAAGTAAATGCAGAGGCTGCAAAATATTTGTCTACAATTGACTTGAGTTTTCTTATTTCCAGACCATAACAGGTTCTGATAAATGGTCCAAGCAGATCCATGGCCCACAGCAAAGACAATTTTAACAGACTGGACAACATTCTGGACTTGGATCCTGCATCTCAGATTTTCCAATCTTCCCCTTTCAGAGCACCCAATCGAGTCCTCACCTATGGGCTCATTCTGAACCATTCCCTGTTGGGACACAAGTGTCAAGAATGGCTCCCAACTAGCATCTGGTCTCTTGAGGTGGAATGGTGCCCTGGAAAATACCACTTCACTTAGCACAGCTTGGAACTTTAGTCCCAATGTTGTGATTAGAAAGTATTATACTCCTTGCCTCTCTGAGACTTCAGTCAGTTCAGTCACTCAGTCATGTCTGACTCTTTGTGACCCCATGAACTGCAGCACACCAGGCTTCCTTGTCTATCACCAACTCCTGGAGTTTACTCAAACTCATGTCCATTGAGTCCGTGATGCCATCCAACCATCTCATCCTCTGTCATCCCCTTCTCCTCCTGCTTTCAATCTTTCTCAGCATCAGGGTCTTTTCCAAGGAGTCAGTTCTTTGCATCAGGAGGCCAAAGTATTGGAGTTCCAACTTCAGCATCAGTCCTTCCAATGAACACTCAGGACTAATATCCTTTAGGATGGACTGGTTGGATCTCCTTGCAGTTCGAGGGACTCTCAAGAGTCTTCTCCAACACCACAGTTCAAAAGCATCAATTTTTTGGCACTCAGCTTTCTTTATAGTGCAACCCTCACATCCATACATGACTACTGGAAAAACCATAGCTTTGACTAGATGGACCTTTGTTGGCAAAGTAATGTCTCTGCTTTTAATATGCTGTCTAGGTTGGTAATAACTTTCCTGCCAAGGAGCAAGTGTCTTTTAATTTCATGGCTGCAGTCACCATCTGCAGTGATTTTGGAGCCCAAAAAAATAAAGTCTGTCACTGTTTCCATTGCTTCCCATCTATTTGTCATGAAATGACTTACAGACTCATTTTTCTCAAGCGTCAGATTGGGTTGGTTACTTCTCTTTGCTAACAGTTCCACATTCTTAGGAAGGCAGATCAATGCTGTAGAAAGAATGTGGCCTTCACTCACAGAGATCTGAATTCAAATCCTGCCTGTGCTACTTACTAGCTGGGAGCACCCAGACAAGTCATTGCTCTGAGCACAGATGTCCTCACCATGACAATTACAGTATGATTGCTTGTCTCATGGTGTTGTTGGGATGGAAAGAGATTCCTCGTATATAGGTGAACATAAGAAGCACATTGCCTAGAGGATTGTAGAGTCCACAACATGCCAGCTCTTCCTCTCCAGGTCTCTGCTTCCCAAAGACTTTTTTCAAGGACTTTAAAAGATATCAAATGGAAAAAGCACCTAGTGAATTGTAAAGTATGCATATATGAAGCAATGTTCCTTCATTACACTAAACATACAATAAAAACTGAGGAATGGTTGTTGGTGGGCACCCCGACCCTAACCTTGTCAAGCACCTCTTTCCCTCCCCCAGCTTCAGCGTCTGAGTGACTGTCAGCCCACCCATACCACTGCCTCCCTGCTCCCTGCATACACACTCACTATACTAAAAAAGAACTGCTGCCAAAGCAGAATGATGCATAGGAAAGATGAAGGGAGCCATCCTAGAAGAAAATAGGCATCAGTAATCCAAAAATGATAGTTTCATAAGTGAGGTATAGACGGGGTGATAGATATTTAATAACATCTTTCCCAAAGGACAACGGACTCCTCCTTGATCCAGGCTTTGGGACTGAATAAAAAAAAAAATGCTGTTCCTTCTTTACTTTATGGAGGCCCTAACCAACCTGGGTTCCCCACCATGTGTTCCCCATAAAGTACTTTCTGCTGAAGAGTCAGGACACCAGGCCAGGCCTGTCACCAGTTCACTATGGGCCTGTGGTCCCCCCACATAGGAGAGTTTTATGAACCTTAAGGGCCCTCCCTAAGCTAAGCATCCAAAACTCTAATTCCCCTGCAGTTTCCCGAAAGGAAGGATGTGAGGGCAGAGACATGGGTTTTGAACCAGCTCCAACAATCAAGAAAAGTGCTGACAGGATGGAACTGCGCTGTGGAAACCTGCATCAGCCCCTAGGTTGAGTCAGATGTCAAGTTTTGACCAACAGGTCCGTTATGCTCTAAGAAATGAATCCTGGAAAATAAATCTGTGCTTTGGGGAAATCATAAGAGAAATTTTGGTTGATTGAGATTTAAATTCCAAGATATACACCTAAACCATACCCTAGTGTTACTTTCTTTTGTGACTTAGAAGGCGATAAGTAGAAACTTCTCACTCTGACCGAGGACTCCGCAGGGGAGGTCAGAAGTAAGGCATCTTGCAGAGCTTTGAGCTCACCAGCAAACCTTTCTGAGCCTCAGTTCCTTTCTCTGTAGTAAGAGGGTGGGTCTTCCTCAAGGACTCTTCCTTCAATGAAGAGAAGGGCAAGACAAAGAAACAGGGAACAGCTTAGTGCTGCCCCATCTCCTACCTGTTCCAACCCCTCGCTATAGAGCAAAGGGATAGGTCTATGTTTCATGAATGGGCCACGTCCATCCTCGGGGCTGTTGAACAGTTAACCTTGGAAACGTTGGTACTCCCTGTCCTGCTCTAGCTAGAAGTCAGCACTGAGAACTTGGACCTGAAATGCTCAGATGGAAGGCAGCATGGTCAGTATTTGAGAACACTGAAACAGGGAGGGCTGAAGCACGTCTTGGAGAGTTGGAAAAAACAAATAATTCTGAGGCTTCCCTGGTGGTCCAGTGGCTAAGACTCCGCCCTCCCAATGTTGGGGGCCTGGGTTTGATCCCTGGTCAGGGAACTAGATCCTATACGCCACAACTAAGTGTTCGCATGATGCAACTGAAAGATCCTGCATGCTACAACAAAGACCTGGTGTTGCCAAATAAATAAATACATATATAAATGAGCAAATAATTCTGAGCCTGGACCAGGGGCTGCAATGTGTGTGTCACCTGCCTTGCTTCAACAGTGCAATTAAGGAGCAGCAGGCTGAGCGTCAGGAGGCCAGCTGCTGCTTCTGTCTCTCCACTTTGGGCCCCAGTCTCTTCATCTGTAAGGGAAAGGGCAGGGGAAGATGATTTCTAGGGGCCCATCTAGCTCCAACTTTCTGAATCACCCAAAAAAACAGCTCAGTCGCCATTCTCCTTATCCAGGTCTCTTGAACCTGATTTCAGAAGTAAAGAATTATGACAGCCGAGTCTCAGAGGAGCATTCTTTGATTCAGAGGATTTTGGCCCTCTGGCTCAGTTTCTAAATCTCGCCCAGTGGGCCATGTCCCATGTTCCTGCTTGGCTCAACCAGCCTGGAGGTGGGCAAAGGTGGCTTCTGCTGGTGTCCATGATAGAATGAGTGGATAAAGCTATTTCCCCTGCCCACTGGAAGGCTCCCCAGAGGGGCTGGAATTTGACCTGTGTCTTAAGGGAGGCAGAAGAAAGTCACTGAATGAACAATCCAGGTAAAGGCAGCCAGCCCCCACAGTTCATAGCGTTGCATGAACAGTCTCAGACTGTGTAGTGAATTCCCGGCTGTAACAAATAGCCCCCATAGCGTACGGTGCTTTACACCCCACAGACACTGATTTCATGCTTGTACATAGGATGGGTGGGACAGCCACCCTCCACCCATCATTTTCAGTTTTGAGCTGCCATTTTTAACATTTAGCTTTGAAAGCTGCCCAAAGGATCATCTCCACTCCAGGCAGCCAAACAGGGCAAAGAGCATGGAGCTGGCCCTTGTCACTTCCCCTCACTGTGTCTACTACTAGGGGACCTGAAAAATAGAGATGTGTGACCAGGAAACATATGGCAACATGACTTTAGGGGAACGTCAGCCTCTGCCACAGTCTGATCCACTCCTCAGGGACGGATCAGAGACAAAAGCAGCCAGAGGCCCAGGCAAGGCAAGGGGGAGAGGAGAGAAGTGTGGGGCTCCTGGGAGCAGCACTCTGGGGGCAGGCAGACATGCGGCTGACTCAGCCAGCTTCATTTTTGGTAAGCCAATTACCCTCTGATGGGATAGAGAGTCCTGGAACCCCACGGTGGAGAGGGCCTCCATGTTGCTCCGGATGTTTATGGGAAGGAGAGAGAAGGACTGTGACAAGACTGACTTTTCACAGGCAGCCCTCAGGCCTCCCAGGATAAAGTTTGGAAAACCCCTGGCTTCCCCTGGCATTGCCCTTGGCCCTCGGCCCCTCCTCCTGCCCAGTTTTTCAGTCCCTCGTTCTGGGCGGGCTCCAGTGGCCAGGCCGTCGCCCGGCCTGACACCTCGGCTCAGTGCCCAGCCTGTGGGCCACTTGGGGCTCGAGTTACTGGTGGGAGCTAATTCAGGAGCCTGGCCCAGCCCTGTGGCTTTGATGGGATTTCATCACCCGCCTGCGCCTCTTGGCTGGGTGCCTGGGAGAGCACAGTGTTGCCCTGGGCTCTCTGCTGCTACCAAGGAGAGGCACCCCTCTCTGAACAGAGGAGGACCTGGAGGCGAGGTTTGGGGTCCCAGGGTCCACCCTGCCTCAGAATCCAGCCTGCACCAAAGCCACTGCCTTCACCCAATTTTCCCAAGAGGCAGAGACAAGATAAAGGACAGAGAATTAACACTGAACAACTTGTTAATGATTTTATGGCAGGTTAAATAAAATGTCTCAAATAAAACTACAGGAGACCTTCTTTAACCTTACCAGGCTGTAAATATGTATTAACTCAATCACTATCAGCAATTAAAGCCTAGTTTGGGAACAGTGACCTGAGACAAAAAATAAAAAAGACATGGTCATCCTGGGAAATGAATCCAGAATAAAAGGAATTTCTTCCACCTTAGCTAATGAGCAGCTGTATACGGATGGAAATGAAGGCCTTTGCTTTCATACTGCTCATGCCTGGAGGAGAGGGAAGGTCCCCTTTACGGAGGGAGGGCTCTTGGAAGCATATTAGGGACGTTGTTACAATGCAAATGAGGAAGACCGTTGTGTTTGGGTGGTTTAGGGGTTTAGTAAAAGGAGTAACATTTCAATTAGTGGGGGAAGGAATGAGAACCTGCCTCAAAGAGGCTTAATTGGCAACTTGGCTTTCCCAGGGGGCTTTGAAGTCGCCTTGGAGATGGAAGGTTTTCAGAGATGGGTGGAGAATAGAGCAAAGTGCAGGGCCCCAGGGCGGTGGGAGTGAGAGGGCAGGTGGGGATGCACAGAAGATGAACCTCAGCACGCCACCCAGTCCAGTGCTTGCTCCGAACTTCAAGGCTCCTGGACCCATTGCCCAGGGTATTTCACCCAATTCCCCCGGAGGGTCAGGACTGGTCCCTTTCTAAAGCAGTCTTGGTGAAACCACCTCACTTTTAAGGACTGCAATCTTAACCTCACCAGAGTGGAATTCCTTTTTTCTTCTCAAGAGTCCCTTTTGCTTGGTCTCTAAGTCCAGCTCAGCAGACTGGGGAATTCAACTCCTAATTGCTGTGTGTTTGGGGGAAGGGTGTGCAATATCGCATACAAATGTGTATTTTCTGTATGTGACTTCCAGGGAGGAGGAGACTAGGTGTGTGCATTATTGCCTACAAATGTGTATTTTCTCTCTCTGCGTATGTGTGTGTGTATCGGAGGACTGCAGGGTCTAAAGATTCAAGTATGACTTGACCTGAAGGCAAGGGATTGAACCACTGACTGTTCAAGGAAGATAGCTCCGATTTTGCTACCAATGAGGTCCAGATGGGCATCTTTCTACTGTCTTCCTTTGCTGTTGCACACTCCTGTGAGCCGCAGTCAGAACAGTTCAGGAGTCACTCAGGTCTTCACGTATCTTGATGCACTTGAGGCTTTATTCTCAATCCACGTATTCACAAGGTATGATGAATTTTTTTTTCAATATAGAAGAACTCTCCAAAGGGGATATTACAGATAACATGCCAAGATAATTGTTTGAAATGAAATTTGGAAGAAAATTCAACTAACCCTGTGTTTTAGTTGAAAGATAGCCATCTGACCAGGGGTTTGGAGAGCCAGCCAAACCAAGGCTCCCAAGTGGTGGGCTGGTCTTTCTGAACTAGAAAAAAAATAAAAGAATGAAGAACTGCACAGTGACCCCCACAGCTCCCTAGGTTCTCTGGATGTTGACTTTGGGGAGGACACACTTAACTGTGCCAAGTAAGCATCCGTGGACGTGGACTGGACTGTGCTGGAGGCATGACCCATGAACCCCGAGCTGGAGGACACAATTACCCTCCGTTTGAAGCAATCGGCCCCAAACATGCCCTTGCTCCGGGCTCTCTCCCTCTGTCCTCCCTGCTCTGGACTCTCTCTCTCTGTCCTCCCTGATCCCGTGGGTGGCTTTTCCTGGAACGCTGGCTCATATCTCTGGAGCCTGTGGTTTGGGGATCGCCATTAGCCAACTACAACAGGGCCTGGAGAGTTTACTTCAGTGCTAAAATGGAAACGGGACCCACCCTTGGGGTAATACTCAACCCTCTGCAGGTCTCAGCGGGGGCCTTTAACAAGTGACCCTCTTTCCACCCCCTCACCTCGGGTGCCTGTGTAGCATGACCACTCCTCTCCCCAGCCTCTTCCCTTGCTGCTTTCCCAGAATTAAGACTGAAGGAAAATACAGGATCTGTCTGCACCCAGCACATTCCTGTATCCTGGGCAACCTGAGCCAGCCAGCGACCACAGCGGCATACCCAGCCTCCACACCACTGTGAGGACACAAAACCCGGGACTCAGCAGAGCAGCATCCGCTTCTGATAACTGCCATGCAGACAGGCGATTCTGCAGCAGTGATGAACCAGTCACTCAGCAACGCCAGGCTCTTCAGCCCCTGGAACGCATTACTGACTGTTGCTGTTTAGTCACCAAGTTGTGCTGGACTCTCTGTGACCCCATGCACTGTAGCTCACCAGGCTCCTCCACCCATGGGATTTTCCAGGCAAGAACACTGGAGTGGGTTGCCGTTTCCTTCTCCTGAGGATCTTCCCCATCTAGGGATAGAACCCGTAGGTGGACTCTTTACCACTGAAACACCTGGGAAGCCCATTACTGACTCTAAGCTGCTGCTACTGCTGCTAAGTCACTTCAGTGGTGTCCAACTCTGTGCGACCCCATAGACGGCAGCCCACCAGGCTCCTCCACCCATGGGATTTTCCAGGCAAGAGTACTGGAGTGGGGTGCCATTTCCTTCTCCTGAGGATCTTCCCCACCTGGGGATAGAACCCATAGGTGGACTCTTTACCACTGAGCCACCTGGGAAGCCCATTACTGACTCTAAGCTGAGACAATATAGAACCCATGTGCTAGAAAGGACCTTAACAGAATCCTAACCAATCTGTGCATAAGAAACTTGGGTCAAGAGAGGTGAAGAGACCTGCTAGATACCAGCAGGGAGTAAAGGGCAGAGTTGAGATTCAAACCCAGGTGGTGGGTCTGAGGCCAGTGCCTACCTTCTTATAATGTTAAATCCCAGTGTCTACTTTCCAATGGGTGTCTACCTTGGCTGGCATGGAAATCAGTTTGTAAAAACCTGCAAAGGAAGAAAGAGAGAAAAGTAGGCTGCAAGGCAAAAGGAAGCCTGTAAGCATCTGTCATAGGTCTTCTTGTAATGGATTAGCAAGACAGCATTATATATTCCTGCCCAGCCAAAGGAGCACTGTGCATATTTTCTCTACTTCTTCAAACCCTTTGTTACCATCAAAGCTGCTTCTGTGGTACTTTGTTTAATATTTAGGAGAAAATTCTCCTGCTAGATCATCATTTCCAAAATGCACTTCTCAGTATCCAAAATATTTCTATATCCAACGTCACACAACCTGTAAGGGCAAACAACAGGTTTTATTTATCACTTGTATTATCTACAAAGTGGAAATGCATCTTTCAGAGGTGAAGTCACTCGTCCAAACCCATCCTCTTCAAAAATGGTTCATACAGACTAGATTCCAAGGCTTCCAACACTTGGCAGCATCCTTGTCTCCAGCAGGAAACACCCGGGCTTCTGACAATATCTCGTTATTTACTGGTCCCCTTTGGGGAACAATGAAATCAACGTTCCTTTGAAGCATGAGAGTTTGGATAGATGACATTGTGCATTGGTCACCGTCACTGCCTCCCCTCCCCTCTTCCAGCTGGTATTCAGGCGGCAAAGGCTGTTCTGAATCTGCAGTCCCAAGCCTACCCTCCCCATCAGAGTCCAGGGTACCCGCAGTGCCTTTCTGAACCTCTGTTCTGGAATGAAGGAGCAGAGCTTTCAGTCTCCCATTTTAAAGGAACAGGACAAGAGGAAACACATCCGTCAATGGGGAGTGATAGAGAGGAGATAAAATCTTTTCCTCAGTTTTGCTGCCTGAGAGTTTCTTCCACATAATATGAGGAAAGAAGTAAGGAACTAAAGGTGGAAAATATGAGCTAATACATGGTGCTCACTCCCCAGACTAGAGTCTTGCCAGTAGAGCAGATAACAAAATATTTCAGAGAAGAGGCAAGCAGCAAATAAAACCCCACAAGGATAAGAATTACTTCCTCACAAATGTCTCCAAAAACAAAAAATGCCAAGGACGCAAAGTACGTGCTGCTTAGACCTAACCTAGGAGCACCGAACTCATATTCGAAATCTCTTGATACTAAAAAATAATGTTTAGACAGAAATGAGTTCCTCTTGAACAATCCCACTTTTGTGTCTACCAAGCTCAAGTGGGCTTTTCTATAGAACACACCAAAATTTTCAGTTGAAAAATTGGGTGTGTGTCCACACTATGTGTAAAGCTTGTATCTTAGTTGAAACTCTTACCCACCTCTCATCTGGAAAGTGGCGATGGCCTCCCCGGCCCTGGTCATGAACCCGCCTCCACGCTGCTGTCTAGCACATCTGACCACTTCCGGCATTGACAGGGACCTGCCCAGGACTCCCCATCAGCCATGACATAAAGCCCGCCTCATAGATGAAGTCCTCCCCTCCCTCTTCCATCTCAGTGCTCATCGTTTCCAGACTCACAGTTCATGCTGCAGCAACACGGGGTTCTTCAGTGTTTCCTGTCCGCGTCGCGGTTGCTTCTCTCCTCCATAGCTTCACTAACACCGGAGCCTCTGTGGGGAACACCACCTATCCCTCCAGGAACACAGAATGCATCCTGCCTGCTTCTTGTTCTCCCACAAGGCCCTGGACACACCTGCATCTCACACTTAACTGATTTGATTTTGTGTCTTTACTTGATTCTGTGCAAAACAACAACTTTCTATTAAGGAATAAAATAAATAAAAAACTGCTCAACTCTTAAGTTTGCAACCTGTTGAATGTTTAGACATTTTTAACCTGCTCCCTAGACAAGAAACAGCCATTACATTTTTGAGGTCGGAGGCTAAGGTTTGATCATCTTTGTAACTTCAGCACCAAGCATGATGGCTGGCAGGCAGGTACTTAACAAGTTGTGGCTGAATAGATCAAAGAATGGTTCTCTCCCTGTCTCTTCATCTCTGTTTGACTCACCTTTTCTACTAATTCTCCCTTAACCTGAGTTGCTTAGCTCAGCAAATAATTCAAAATTTCTTGCTCAATTTTTGGGAGGCTGAATTCTGAGTGATGAGGTTATGAAGAAGTGTTGGTGGTTGGGAGCAGGGGTGGGGTCAGCTTGGATTCTGAGCACCAACCCTGGATATGCAACTTGGTAAAATCCAAGGGCTAAGCGTGAGGATAAATAAGTATTTTCTCTTTATAGACTTCATACTATAATCACTGTGAAAGCTTGCCATCAGTTAAGAAAAAATGAAGAAAGCACATATCAGCCTTTTTGTTTCATATCTAAGAAGAGGGACACGTGGCATTTATTTCTTCCAACCTTAGCTTCTTGTGCCAGGCGTTAGCATCACCTCATCAACAGCTGGTACCACACCTGAGAAGGGAAGAGTCCATTCTACCTACACCCATGAAAGCAGTTATAGGATGTGCAACATAGGGTAATGCAACGTAGAGTAATGCTTCCTAAATGCTAACATCCCCATCCACATACTCTTCTGTGAAGCCCACAACAGGAAACAGTTAACCTACCATTTACTTAGCACTTACTATGTGTCAGGCACTGGGCTAAGCAACCACTTTTATATGTATCCTCATACTTATTCTTCACAGGTACTCTCTCACATGGATAATATTATCCCCATTTTATAGATGAGAAGACTGAGCCATTAAAGCTGGGTTTGATCCTATATCTTCGATTCCAAAGCCTGTGATGATAACCACTGTGCTTAACGCTAGGGCTAGCTCTGTGCCTCCATGGTCCCTGATTCAGATGAGGACATTATAGTGCTGAGACTGAGAATCCCTGATCTAGAAGATGCCCCCAAATGAACCTATGAACCTGGGAACACTGACGGACTAGATTCATGTTCAGGTGGGCCTCATGAGCAGAGCGAGAGAAGGTCCATCCTGACGGCTTGCTCCACAGTCTCCATCTCACTGCTGGGAACCCAGGTGCAATGAATTCTTATGGTGCAGGGTTGCAGCTTGAATTGCTTTTTTAACTGAAGTATAGTTGATGTACACTGTTACATATGGGTATACAATATAGTGATTCACAGTTCTTAAATGTTACAGTCCATTTAGAGTTATTATAAAATATTGGCTATATGCCCTGTGTTGTACAGTGCACCCCTGAGCCTATCTTATACCCAATCGTTTGATGTCCCACTCCTCCACATTTATGTTGCCCCTCCCCACTTCCCTCTCCACTGGTAACAACTTGTTTGTTCTGCATATCTGTGAGTCCACTTCTTTTTTGCTACATTCACTAGCTTTTTATATTTTTTATATTTCACATATAAGTGATATTATACGGTATTGGTCTTTCTCTGTCTCACTTATTCCACTTAGAATAATGTTGCTGCATGTGGCAAAATTTTATTCTCTTTTAAGGCAGCCTGAATTCTTATGGTGGATTTTCTCCTGGGGAGTTAGAGCTTTATGTTCACCCAAGGTCTTATTTTGAAAGAGGTATTTTATGGTTGGGGGAGCAGGGGTGGAGACGAGGGTTCACAATGAATGGGGATTGAAGTATGGAAACAAGTTACTCTTTCCATGGCCGCCAAGGGAGACAGATCCTTCTGGCATGAAGGAGAACCGCTCCTCTGAGGAGCAAGTTTGAGACCAGCTGGGGTTTCCTCAGCAAAATGCTGGACAAAAGAGAAAGCTCTCCTCTCTCTGGTCTGATGCTCCTTGCAGAGAGATATGTCATCCTGGGAACTTGCCCAGCACCCCTAGGGATCCCCAGGAAGGGACATTCTGGCCTTCAGAGCCGTGACCAAGCCAGGGAGCCTGGCTCATGCTCACCATCCTCAGGCCCACTCCCTGGCTTGAGGACAGACACAAAGCCACCCTGTTTCCTGGCCCAGACCTCTAATGAGCCCCCCTGCTCCCCACCACTCAGACATCCCCTGTTTACACTCTGCTCTCCAGCCAGACCTAATCCCTGGGCTCCGGATCTGCACTTAATCCTGTTTCTGTATATCCTCTAGATCAATACATGTTAATAATAGTCATCACCGTGGGTAAGAACCTTGTTTGAGAAATTCTGAGCCCTTCAGCTTTGGTGCCAACAGGAGAAAATATGAAATGGGAAACCCAAACATTTACAAATACACCAAAATGTTTGGTTCAGGCTGCCTAATGTAAATAAGAGAAAGCCCAGGAGACACTCATTTTCCTGGGACTCAATCTTTTGTCCCAAATAAAGATTGACTTAAAAAAAAAAACCTAAGTCACCAGTCCCTGTTTCTTTCTCACTTGCGGGGGCCATAAGATCTTTTTCATGTATTTTGCTTCAACACTATTGTATTTCTTCTGCACTTTGAAACTGAACCCCTCTCTTTGATGGATATTAGCAAAACGTGCTTTCGTGTCTTCCTAATGAACTTTCACTTGGAAAATACCCCAAGCGAGGAAGATGCTAGAAGGGTAACGATATTTTGTTTAAAGCAAAGCGGACCCTTGCTTCTGATTTCCCCCTCTTTGGTCCACCCCAGAGGAATCATCAGCCAAGAATCACAGATGGGATCATTTACAGTTTTACTTTCAAGCTCCCCAATCCTTTAAGATTGTGTTTACTCGGTCAAAGGCTTAAGACCAGCCAGTGTGAGCCGCCTGACAGCCCCATCTCGCTGGCTCTCCGATACTCAGATTGGGATTAAATCTGTACTGATCTGTCAGAAAGTGATTGATGGAGAAGTTTCTTTGTGATGTTCGAGGTAAACCTGAGAAGACGGAAGTGGACATGGAGGCAATATGCTTTTAGAGACATATCAACCCTTGCTGAGAGGAGACCAGGACAATGGTCCTGCAATAATCACTGGCTAAACAAAAGGAAAATGGAAGACAGCTTGGTGCCACAGCCTCCTTTAATTGGGGCTGTTATTATTATTCTTATTTTTAACAACCGTGGGGAACAGTTTTCTAAAATCCAATTGACATTAATTTTCAAAGTGTAAGCATAGAAGAAATAAGTAAGCAGCAAAACTCAAAGCCGTTAGTGCACAGATTGAGTTTCTCATTTTCTCCTCAATGAGTGTTTCCTTAGGGAGAAATTAGCTATAATAATCAATATTTTTTGTGAATATGAATGTGTTCCACAGCTGGACAATTCAGCAGAAACCAAGTACAGTTGTCAAGGTCACTGATTTCTCAGGGTAGCCAGTAGAAAACTGAGCAGATTGGACCTCTGGAAGCCTGCCTTCTTCTCCTTGCTTAGTGATTTGCTAGTTGTAAAGGCGTGGGCGGGTCTTTGCCTTTTGATTCTGCTTCCTCATCTATAAAATGGGGACACTCAGGTTCCCTCCTTCATGGATTTGTTCTGGGCATCAAACAAGGCCCTGAAGGTGACAGCACAGAGCGGTCCCTGATACTTGATGGGTCTCACCATCCACCTTAGTATGTGAGCTTTCGAAGCAGAGGTTCCCTCCTCAGACAATGTCACCCACCAGTTGTCATTTAAACATTCCCAGCTCTGGGACTCAGGGTTTCTCACCCCTGTGCTTTTGCTTGTGCTGCTTATGTCAGCCTGGAGTGCCCACCTCCCATTTCCCTCTTCTGTGTTTCCCAAATGCCCTCCTCTCTCAAGGCTCAATTCAAGTACTAACTCCTCCGCACAAGTTCTCTCCCCCCCAGAAAAAGACCACACCCGCTCTGAGTTCCTGCTGCGCTTACCTTTTGCAGCTTTCACTTCTTTGTCTTCATTCAGTGATTTCTGTGCATCATCTGACCTTTTCCACCATTTCGCTGTGGCAGTTGTCAGAACAGAGACAAGTCTGGTGCCTTGGACCCTATGGGTACTCACTATTTGTTAAAGAAATGAGAACTGCCATAATCACATTCCTTATCCAAAGTTTATTTAAAAAGCAGCTACACTAGTCCTTTGCGCTGGAACCACGTTCACTGAAACATGTACAGAAACTCTTGTGTCCTGACTTAGCGGTTACCAGGGAACCGCACAAGTGGGGACACATTCTAAGAGGCACGTGTTTTAGTCAACTGATACTGTTCAAAGCTAGGATTGCCTGCATATTCAAACAGTAACTATATACCATAAATGTGATCCATCTAATCATGTGAAAAAGAATTCCAGCAAGTCGTGTGCATTGAGGGCAGCCAGCCATATACATCAAACTAAGAACTCATAGAGCATCTCATAAATCAGAGCCTTGGCAGAAAACAGCAGTGCATTTCCAGTCTCAGAGCGGGAGGGGTTCAAATGATGGAATGACCATGTTGTTCCCATTTCAGAACCATTACAGTGGCTTATTGAAGGCTGTTTATGGAAGTCATTTCTGGGGACAGGAGGCAGTCTGAAATGTGTAGCTTAGATGCTGAGAGACGGTCATTTCTGGCATGTTAATAGCTTCAGGGACAATTTATAATCTGATATTTATAATATGAATGGTCTGAGGAATGCCTTAAAACCTGCTAAAATTGAATAAACATCAACTTCCCTGGTGTTCTGTGGTTTCCCACAGTGAACACTGTGACTGGCACAGAGAAACTCACAAGTCAATACCTTTTAAGCCACTATAAAAGCATGAGACTGCTCAGCAAATCTAAACATGTTGGGTTTATGTACTCTACAAAAGAAAGGGGCAAAGGAAAATGGAAACAATGGAAGATTACGGTAAACACAATTTGAGGCAACTTTAAAGGGAGCAGGGCTGATAATGCAGAGGCATAAGGGGTTGGGGGGTGGGGGGCACACAGAGCCCGAGACCCAGAGTGAGGACCTCGAAGCTGTGTTTCTGGGTCGGCTGATGAGCTACTGGAAGGTTCCGAGAGGCAGTTTTGCTGGTCTTGGTTCCCAGCACCTTCACCAAAAATCAAGGGGAGTGTTCAATAATGCTCAAAGTCCACCGAAGACAAGATGTAATGGGATGAACGTAGGTGTGGGAACCTGCAAACCAGCTCATTTTCCTCAGTTTCCCAAGTGGTGTCCTCGCCCAGGTTGGAGAACCTCACTGAGGCTCATTCTTAGGACAAGGGAGAAGAGTCATGGAGGGGAGTCAGGAGCTCTGAGCCATGCTCTCAGAGAATTTCAAGACTGTAAAAGTGACCTTATTTAGAAGTAAGGTCTCTGGGAAGTGAAGTGAAAGTTGCTCAGTCACGTCTGACTCTTTGTGACCCCCAGGACTACACAATCCATGGAATTCTCCAGCCAGAATACTGGAGTGAGTAGGCATTCCCTTCTCCAGGGGATCTTCCCAACCCAGGGATCGAACTCATGTCTCCCACACTGCAGGCAGATTCTTTACCATATGAGCCACCAAGGAAGCCCAGGGTTTCTGTAGATGTTATCAACTTACATCTCTCTTCCTAGAAAGACCCTCAACCATTATTGGGTTAGGAACCCCACACACACAGTATTTTCCAGTCTCATCTTAATTTACAGTGGACCCAGATTCAGTATGATTGGTGTCCTTATAAGAAGAGGAAAACACCTTGTGAAGACAGGGGAATGCCAGATACAAGAGAGATAGAGACTGGGGTGTCTCAGCACAAGGCAAGGATTGTTGGCCAGCACAAGGAGCTCAGAAAAGCTAAGGACGGTGTCAACCCAGGATCTTACAGGGAGCATGGCCCTTGATTTCAACCTCCTCACCTCTAGAATTGGGAGAGAATACTGTCTGATGTTTAAAGCACACAGTCTGTGGTACTTTGTATGGCAGCCACAGGAAACCGAGGCTGACCTCTGCACTCCTCTTTTCTGCTAAATTTGTACTTGCTAAAACATTTACCCCAAACTCTGGAAAGAAACTCCCCCTGTAATAAGGTTTATACTTCTATGTTTTATTTCTAAAGAGGCTGGTCATCATTTTAGCTGCTTCCGAAATCTCCTCAACTGCTTACTATCCATCTCTGGGGTTGGTGCTTCCAGAACCACTGTAAGTAAGAGATCATTCTGATTCTCCCAGGAAATAACTATTCTTGAATCAGAGGAAGGGAGTGCAGCATTCTGCAGAAGGGGTGGGCTGTGACAAATTAATGACACACTTTGGAAGGGCCCAGATGACACCACCCTTATGGCAAAAAGTGAAGAGGAACTAAAAGCCTCTTGATGAAAGTGAAAGAGGAGAGTGAAAAAGTTGGCTTAAAGCTTAACATTCAGAAAACTAAGATCATGGCATCTGGTCCCATCACTTCATGGCAAATAGATGGGGAATCAGTGGAAACAGTGTCAGACTTTATTTTGGGGGGCTCCAAAATCACTGCAGATGGTGATTGCAGCCATGAAATTAAAAGATGTTTACTCCTTGGAAGGAAAGTTATGACCAACCTAGATAGCATATTCAAAAGCAGACACATTACTTTGCCAACAAAGGTCCATCTAGTCAAGGCTATGGTTTTTCCAGTGATCATGTATGGATGTGAGAGTTGGATTGTGAAGAAAGCTGAGCACCGAAGAATTGATGCTTTTGAACTGTGGTGTTGGA
>NW_011494604.1:7229313-7230461 GCF_000754665.1 Bison bison bison | reverse complement strand
CTGTGGTGTTGGAGAAGACTCTTGAGAGTCCCTTGGACTGCAAGGAGATCCAACCAGTCCATCCTAAAGGAGTTCAGTCCTGGGTGTTCATTGGAAGGACTGATGCTGAAGCTGAAACTCCAATACTTTGGCCACCTCATGCGAAGAACTGACTCATTGGAAAAGACCCTGATGCTGGGAGAGACTGGGGGCAAGAGGAGAAGGGGACGACAGAGGATGAGATGGCTGGATGGCATCACCAACTCGATGCACATGAGTTTGGGTGAACTCCGGGAGTTGGTGATGGAAGGGAGGCCTGGCGTGCTGCGATTCATGGGGTCACAAAGAGTCAGACACGACTGAGCAACTGAACTGAACTGAACTGAAGGTGGATTTGTCACTGTCCCTCTCCTTTAGCTTAGCAGAGAAAAGGAGGTCCACAGAGCTTTCTTCCAACTTCGTTTACCAATGGAAACTCAATCCACCTTGCCCAATACATGCACCAAGCGGTGAGCACATTGAGTCCAAGCAATGGGTCAAGAATAGGAGTCAAGCACTCTGGGATCAGTTCCTGCTCTCACCACTCATGAGCCCCCACCCCAGACTTCATCTTTAAAATGGGTGTCCCACCTCCATTGCCCAGGGTGGTCCTGGGCCGTATTGACAAGATTGTGGAAGTGCATGGAAAATCGTGAAGTCCTGTGCAAAGAGAAGGTGATGAAATCATTATTACTCTCGTCCTCCACCAGTTGTCAACGCCTGGTGGGGGTGGGGCTCTTCCAAGCAGACCAGGAAGGCTGGATCAAAGTGTCCAGCTGGTAAAAGAAGAGTCAGCTGTAGGGCCTGATCCTCTGGTATTAGCTGCCCAGGGGGAGAGCAGTGAGATGAGCTCTCCCGGTGGGTAATAAAATGAGTCTAGAAGGGAGGAAGCAGGATGTATAAAGCCCAGGAGCCTGATCTGTTTCTGAGATCAAACAGAGCAGCATTGTACCGGGGTGTGGAGCTGATGTCAGCGTCTAGAATGCTGGTCGGAATCGCCCTGGTTACGCAGCTGGACCGGAATAAGGCAAGTCTGTATCTGAACTCATTAATTTTTACAACCAACTGAACTGTTCTGCCTTTTTTTTTTTTTTGGAGGGGGGCTGTTGAGGGAGGCGGTGCAGGGGAAG
>NW_011494604.1:7229048-7229213 GCF_000754665.1 Bison bison bison | reverse complement strand
ATGTATGGAACAAGGGGCTTCCCACCAGCAGACACTGTCTCATTATCCCCAGCAAAGCCTGGCTTCAACTCTCCAGCCCCTTGGACCGTTAGGCAACGCCTCTGCAGCAGGTTCTGCCCGTGGAGGGGGCGAAACGGGCAAATGGGACGGAAGGAGAATTATAAT
>NW_011494604.1:7225025-7228948 GCF_000754665.1 Bison bison bison | reverse complement strand
AGGAATAATGAGAGTGAAAAAAGCCACTCCGTGGAGTTCAAGTTATGTCAATGTTTCCATTATATGCCTCACTTTTGGGGGGTTTATAACGTAGCTATAAAAACTCACGCCAGCTGAGAATTTGGCAGGCCAGGTCGCAGCAAAGGAGGGACTGTTTTTTAATTCAGTTCAGCTGCTCATAACTTGGAGTGGGGAGCACACTGTACATAACTCAAAGGGGCTGGTTGGAAGTATTGAGTACAGTACTGTTTTGCTGTCTGACCACCCCTCCTCCTCCTGGCATTCTTTTGTACTATCTCAAAAGGAACAGCATTATATAAATTATTACATAAAGCTTCCTGAGCCAAGAATCTACCTTCCCCTCTCCAAGTGTCAGCTAATCTGGCTTCACTCCACTCTTGACAACCATGAGGGTCCTCCCTTTCCAACAAACGTGCAAACCATGTCACCCAAACCTCTACACACAAGACGGTTGAGCCTCTGCAAGGGGGCCGTTTGGTACAAGAGCTTTTCCAGACAAGTCTCAGTATCTGGGGCAATCCTTTCCTATTGTTGTAACAAGATGTATTACCCCCATCACATAGATGGGCTTGTTGCCTTCTCAGGCACAGAGAAAAGAGAGTTTTCTCCACATTTTAGCTCATAGTCTCTATTTCAGTCAAAATACCCCAATCCCGCTATATCCTTAGCTTTCCAGAACATAGACCTCGCCACCACCACCACCACTATGAAGCCTTCTTTGATTATCCTGCCTTTCTTTCACCTTTGGTCTCCTATCTGCTCTTTTCCTGTAATGTTTATCACTTGATTTTTGTGTTACATTTCAGTTACATTTGCACACTTTCTCTCTTTTACTGTTTGATGAGACTCTTTTCACAGAGTCCTAAGCTTATCCATCTCTCCATACTCCAAAAGTGGCAAACTTAGGTGGACTCCACTCAGCAAATTTTGATTAGGATTATTAATTAGCTAATGAATAGCAATCAGAAGCCAGATGGCTGATAGCAGAAATGCAAGTAAAGCTCAGAACAGATAAGAGACATATCAATCCCTTCTTCCTTAATAGATAAGAAGACAGCATCAAATTGATTCCTTACATTGTTATTGATAATAGCACTAAGAAAATGATAAGAGGTGAGGTAAAAATCTCCAACCAGAAAATAGGAATAAGATGCAAGTAATAGCATATATGTATGCATAAACATGGGCTTCCTAGGTGATGCCACTGGTAAAGAACTCGCCTGCCAATGAAGGTTAGACAAAAGAGATGCAGGTTTGATCCCTGGGTCAGGAAGATCCCCCAGAGAAGGGCATGGCAACCCACTCCAGTATTCTTGCCTGGAGAATCCCATGGACAGAGGAGCCTGGCAGACTATATGCAGTCCACAGGGTCACAGAGTCGGACACGACTGAAGCAACTTAGCACGCATGCACATATAAACATAACGATGTTACCTTATAATAGTAGTAAAAAAGTAAACCACAATGTGCGTGTTCTCATAATTGTATGAACAAATACTTCTATGAACAATACAATAAGTGAACAGTACCATAAGTATATTTTATCAATATGCACTGACTTTGCTCTCCATTGTAACTCAGTCCCTAGCCTTTAATACTCTGAAAATGCTTTTATAAACTGTGGATAAGTGACCCTGTAAATGGATGGTACTGATAGCACTGTAGCACACATAACACTCAATAAAAATTTGCCAAATGAATGAATTTCTTAAAGTAATTTTACTGAGCTAAATAATATTATTTCTTCATATACTAGAGGAAATATTGTTAGTGATGATAGTTAATTTAAGCTCCATGATAAATACCAAGCTCTAACCTAAGGGCTAGTAATAAATGGAATTTCAGTCTTCCCTAGGGGTTCAGAAGATTTGGGGCCCATTGTCCTAACAAGCAGTGAAGGAACAGACATATGTGTTAGAGTGACTGGGGGACTGGTTTCTTCAATACATCTGCACTAAGCTTGACAGCTTGGGGTAGCAGAGCTGGGAGAGCCCAAGGATGATGAATGGGTGGGTGGGCTAAGAAGATATATCAAAGTCAGAGACTCGACTGGTTAACACAGTAGTCTGGGTCCAACTGTGCTTTCTGGAAGATTACTAGTGTTGATCCATAATGGCTTTTGATTAGAAACTCAAGGTCTCCAAAAATGTAGATGTATAACTGAAACCTATGTCTAAAAGCCAGGACACAAAGTTAATCTGAACTGCTTCTTTCTGGAAGGAACAAAATCTGAATATAAGGTTTTCCATTACAAAAAAAAAGATCAATTAAAGATCAAAGGTTATATATATTACATACACATGTAAATAGAGGAGGAATTAATTATTTAAATAATTAATTAATCACAGCCAGATGGCTGAGAGCAGAGGCACAAATAAAGCTCATACAGGTAGGTACTTATTAATTTCTTCTTCCTTAATAGAAGTGAAAATAGAATTTATTTAGTTTATATTAATAGGAAGAATTCATTAGAATGGCTGAGTCATAGGCCAGTGGGAAAGTGCCAAGAACTTTTAACTGGGAAGACTGAGTTGGAATCTAAGCTCTACGTCTATATATTATGTCATCTTCACTGTTTGAACCTCCAGTGTCTTCATCTACAAAGTGAAGTCAATATTAACTGTACCACCCACATCAGAGAACTAGAACATGTCGTATCAGTCATGAGTGTGTTTGGCTGACAGTAACAAAAGAATGGATTATGGCAGCTTCAAAAAAATTAATGTATATTTTTCTCATTGAAGAAGTTGAGGTAGGTAGCGCAGGGCATGCAACTCAGTGATGCCTTTGGAATTCAGGTTCTTCCTGTATCTCTGCCTAACATCCTTGCCATGTTGGTTCTCTTCCCCATGCTTGTCGTCCCTTGGTCCCAAGACGGCTAGTGTAACTGCAACAGTATGTCCACATTCAGAAAGAAGGTGCAAGAGGCAGAAGCCCTTCTCTTCATGAGGTGGTTGTCAGTTGATTCACCTTTACATCTCTTGAGACACTCTATGTACATTCAGGTCAATCAATGGCCAATGGAACTGAGGTTAGCATCACTGGTTTAGATAGTTCATCATTATCTTCTGGCACAGAGGTAGAAACCTGACAGTGAAATCAAAGAACATTTCTATGCTCCCAGAACAACACAGGGCTCTGTCAGCAGGGATGACGGAGAAGCTCTTGCTTAAGTGACCAACAAAGTCTACGCCAGGGCAAAACAAGATAAAGTCAAGGTCTTCACAGTGTGCTTCCCACACCACAGCATCTGGGGATGTGTTAAAATGTGAGTTCTCAGGCCCCACCCAGGAACTGCTGAATCAGAAACTCTGGGGTGAGACCAGCAACTTGTGGTTTAACACATCCTGCAGGTAATTCTGATGATTGCTTGGGTCTGAGGACCACTGGGGTAAAAATGAGGAAAAAACTGAGGAATAAAGCTTGAGGATTCAGTGAACTTACTGAAATGTGTTTTCCATCAAAACTTTCCTCTGGGAGCGGGAAAGGAGAAGGAGGAAAGGAAGAGAGGGAAAGAGAACTAACCCTAGTTGTTCAGTTCAGTCACTCAGTCATGTCCGACTCTTTGTGACCCCATGAACTGCAGCACGCCAGGCCTCCCTGTCCATCACCAACTCCCGGAGTTCACCCAAACTCTTGTCCATCAAGTCGGTGATGCCATCCAGCCATCTCATCATCAGTCATCCCCTTCTCCTCCTGCCCCCAATCCCTCCCAGCATCAGAGTCTTTTCCAACGAGTCAGCTCTTCGCATAAGGTGGCCAAAGTATTGGAGTTTCAGCTTTAGCATCAGTCCTTCCAATGAACACCCAGGGCTGATCTCCTTTAGGATGGACTGGTTGGATCTCCTTGCAGTCCAAGGGACTCTCAAGTCTTCTCCATCACCACAGTTCAAAAGCATCAA
>NW_011494604.1:7223713-7224925 GCF_000754665.1 Bison bison bison | reverse complement strand
AAAGTAATACCTCTGCTTTTCAATATGCTATCTAGATTGGTCATAACTTTCCTTCCAAGGAGTAAGCGTCTTTTAATTTCATGGCTGCAGTCACCATCTGCAGTGATTTTGGAGCCCCCAAAAGTAAAGTCTGACACTGTTTCCACTGTTTCCCCACCTATTTCCCATGAAGTGATAGGACCAGATGCCATGATCTTCATTTTCTGAATGTTGAGCTTTAAGCCAACTTTTTCACTCTCCTCTTTCACTTTCATCTAGAGGCTTTTTAGTTCCTCTTCACTTTCTGCCATAAGGGTGGTGTCATTTGCATATCTGAGGTTATTGATATTTCTCCCGGCAATCTTGATTCCAGCTTGTGCTTCTTCCAGCCCAGTGTTTCTTATGATGTACTCCGCATATGTTAAATAAGCAGAGTGACAATATACAGTCTTGACATACTCCTTTTCCTATTTGGAACTAGTCTGTTGTTCCATGTCCAGTTCTAACTGTTGCTTCCTGATCTGCATATAGGTTTCTCAAGAGGCAGGTCAGGTGGTCTGCTCTTCCCATATCTTTCAGAATTTTCCACAGTTTATTGTGATCCACACAGTCAAAGGTTTTGGCATAGTCAAGAAAGCAGAAATAGATGTTTTTCTGGAACTCTCTTGCCTTTTTGATGATCCAGCAGATGTTGGCAATTTGATCTCTGGTTCCTCTGCCTTTTCTAAAACCAGCTTGAACATCAGGAAGTTCATGGTTCACAAATTGCTGAAGCCTGGCTTGGAGAATTTTGAGCATTACTTTACTAGCATGTGAGATGAGTGCAATTGTGCGGTAGATTGAGTATTCTTTGGCATTGCCTTTCTTTGGGACTGAAATGAAAACTGACCTTTTCCAGTCCTGTGGCCACTGCTGAGTTTTCCAAATTTGCTGGCATATTGAGTGCAGCACTTTCACAGCATCATCTTTCAGGATTTGAAAGAGCTCAACTGGAATTGCTTCACCTCCACTAGCTTTGTTCGTAGTGATGCTTTCTAATAGGGCTCACTTGACTTCACATTCCAGGATGTCTGGCTCTAGGTCAGTGATCACACCATCGTGATTATCTGGCTCGTAAAGATCTTTTTTGTACAGTTCTTCTGTGTATTCTTGCCACCTCTTCTTACTATCTTCTGCTTCTGTTAGGTCCACACCATTTCTGTCCTTTATCAAGCCCATCTTTGCATGAAATGT
>NW_011494604.1:7203360-7223613 GCF_000754665.1 Bison bison bison | reverse complement strand
TTCTGTTAGGTCCACACCATTTCTGTCCTTTATCAAGCCCATCTTTGCATGAAATGTTCCCTTGGTATCTCTAATTTTCTTGAAGAGATCTCTAGTCTTTCCCATTCTGTTGTTTTCCTCTATTTCTTTGCATTGATTGCTGAGGAAGGCTTTCTTATCTCTCCTTGCTATTCTTTGGAACTCTGCATTCAGATGCTTATATTTTTCCTTTTCTCCTTTGCTTTTCGCTTCTCTTCTTTTCACAGCTATTTATGAGGCCTCCCCAGACAGCCATTTTGCTTTTTTGCATTTCTTTTCCATGGGGATGGTCTTGATCCCTGTCTCCTGACAATGTCAGGAACCTCAGTCCATAGTTCATCAGGCACTCTATCTATCAGATCTAGGCCCTTAAATCTATTTCTCACTTCCACTGTATAATCATAAGGAATTTGATATAGGTCATACCTAAATGGTCTAGTGGTTTTTCCTATTTTCTGCAATTTAAGCCTGAATTCGGCAATAAGGAGTTCATGATCTGAGCCACAGTCAGCTCCTGGTCTTGTTTTTGTTGACTGTATAGAGCTTCTCCATCTTTGGCTGCAAAAAATATAATCAATCTGATTTCAGTGTTGACCATCTGGTGATGTCCATGTGTAGAGTCTTCTCTTGTGTTGTTGGAAGAGGATGTTTGCTATGACTAATGGGTTCTCTTGGCAAAGCTCTATTAGCCTTCGCCTTGCTTCATTCCATATTCCAAGGTCAAATTTGCCTATTACCCCAGGTGTTTCTTGACTTCTTCTTTTGCATTCCAGTTTCCTATAATGAAAAGGACATCTTTTTGGGGGTGTTAGTTCTAAAAGATCTTATAGGTCTTCATAGAACCGTTCAACTTCAGCTTCTTCAGCGTTACTGGTTGGGGCATAGACTTGGATTACTGTGATATTGAATGGTTTGCCTTGGAAATGAACAGAGATCATTCTGTCATTTTTGAGATGTATCCAAGTACTGCATTTTGGACTCTCTTGTTGACTATGATGGCTACTCCATTTCTTCTAAGGGATTCCTGCCCACAGAAGTAGATATAATGGTCATCTGAGTTAAATTCACCCATTCCAGACCATTTTAGTTTGCTGATTCCTAGAATGTTGACGTTCACTCTTGCCATCTCCTGTTTGACTGCTTCCAATTTGCCTTGATTCATGGACCTAACATTCCAGGTTCCTATGCAATATTGCTCTTTACCACATCGGACCTTGCTTCTATCACCAGTCACATCCACAGCTGGGTATTGTTTTTGCTTTGGCTCCATCTCTTCATTCTTTCTGGAGTTATTTCTCCATTGATCTCCAGTAGTATACTGGGCACCTACTGACCCAGGGAGTTCCTCTTTCAGTATCCTATCATTTTGCCTTTTCATGCTGTTCATGGGGTTCTCAAGGCAAGAATACTGAAGTGATTTGCCATTCCCTTCTCCAGTGGACCACATTCTGTCAGACCTCTCCACCATGACCCACTCGTCTTGGGTGGCTCCACATGGCATGGCTTAGTTTCATTGAGTTAGACAAGGCTGTGGTCCGTGTGATTAGATTGGCTAGTTTTCTGTGCTTATGGTTTGTGTGTCTGCCCTCTGATGCCTCTTGCAACACCTACCGTCTTACTTGGGTTTTTCTTACCTTGGATGTGGGGTATCTCTTCACGGCTGCTCCTTACCTTGGACAAGGGGTATCTCCTCACCTCCGCCCCTCCTGACTCTCAGCCCTCCTGCACCCACACAGCCACCACTCCTTGGACGTGGGCTAGCTCCTGCCAGCCGCCACCCCCTAGTTGAGTACCTACCAAAGACAGACAAATGTGCTTGGTGCCTTCACCTATCTCTTTTAACTTAATCAGCACAAACCTGATTTTCTCAGATGAGAAAACTGAATGTCAGGAAGGTTAAGTGACTTGTCCACAGTTTTTCATCTGATGGATATAGTTGTTCAGTCACTAACTCATGTCCGACTCTTTGTGACCCCATGGACTGCAGCACAACAGGTTTCCTTGTCCTTCAGTATCTCCCAGAGTTTGCTCAAACTCATGTCCATTGAGGCAGTGATGCCATCCAACCATCACATCCTCTGTCTCCCCTTCTTTTCTTGCCTTCAGTCTTTCCCAGCATCAGGGTCTTTTCCAATGAATTGGCTCTTCACATCAGATGGCCAAAATGTTGGAGCTTCAGCTTCAGCAACAGTCCTTCCAATGAATATTAAAGGTTGATTTCCTTTAGGATTGACTGGTTTGATCTCCTTTCAGTCCAAAGGATTCTCAAGAGTCTTCTCCATCACCACAATTGAAAAACATCAAATCTTTGGCATTCTGTCTTCTTTATGATCCAACTCTCACATCCATAAAGGACTACTGGAAAAACCATGGCTTCGACTATACAAACCTTTGTCAGCAAAGTGGTATCTCTGCTTTTTAATATGCTTTCTAGGTTTGTCATAGCTTTCCTTTCAAGGAGCAAGAGTCTTAATTTTTATGGCTGCAGTCACTGTCTGCAGTGATTTTGAAGCCCATGAAAATAAAATCTGTTACTGTTTCCACTTTTTCCCCATCTATTTGCCATGAAGTGATGGGACCAGATGCCATGATCTTGGTTTTTTGAAGGTTGAGTTTTAAGCCAGCTTTTTCACTCTTCTCTTTCACCTTTATCAAGAGGCTCTATTAGTTCCTCTTTGCTTTCTGTCATTAAAGTGGTATCATCTGCATATCTGAGGATGTTGATATTTCTCCCGGCAATCTTGATTCCAACTTGTGCTTCATCCAGACTGGCATTTCGCATGATGTGTGCTGCATATAAGTTAAATAAGCAGAGTGACAATATAGAGCCTTGATGTACTCCTTTCCCAATTTCGAACCAGTCCGTTGTTCCATGTTCAGTTCTAACTGTTGCTGCTTGATCTGCATACAGGTTTCTCAGCAGGCAGGCAAGGTGATCTGGTATTTCCATCTCTTCAAGAATTTTCCAGTTTGTTGTGATCCACACAGTCAAAAGTTTTCACATAGTCAATGACGCAGAAGTAGACATTATTCAGGAAGTCCCTTGCTTTCAGTGAATGTTGGCAATTTGATCTACGGTTCCTCTGCCTCTTTGAAACCCAGGTTGTACACCTGAAAGTTCTTGGTTTGTGTACTGCTAAAGTCTAGCTTGAAGGGTTTTGAGCATAACCTTTCTAGCATGTGAAATGAGCACAATTGTACAGTAGTTTGACATTTTTTGGCATTGCCTTTCTTTGGGATTGGAATGAAAACTGACCCTTTCCAGTCCTGTGGCCACTGCTGAGTTTTCCAAATTTGCTGACATATTGAGTGCAGCACTTTAACAGCATCATCATTTAGGAATAACTCAGCGGAAGTTGCATCACCTCCACCAGCTTTATTTGTAGTAACTCTTCCTATAGCCCACTTGATTTCACATTCCAGGATGCCAGGCTCTAGGCGAATGATCACACTATCATGATTATCTGGGTCATTAAGACTTTTTTGTATAGCTCTTGTATTCTTGCCACCTCTTCTTGATCTCTTCTCCTTCTGTGAGGTCCTTACAGTTTCTATTCTTTATTGCGACCATCTTTGAATGAAATGTTCCCCTGATATCTCCAATTTCCTTGAAGAGATCTCTAGCCTTTCCCATTCTATTGTTTCCTATTTCTTTGTATTGTTCACATAAGAAGACTATCTTATCTCTCCTTGCTCGTCTCTGGAATTCTGCATTCAGTTGGGTATATCTTTCCCTTTCTCCCTTGCCTTTTACTTCTCTTGTTTTCTCAGTTATGTGTAAAGCCTCCTCAGACAACCATTTTGCTTTCTTGTATTTCTTTTTCTTTGGGATGGTTTCGGTCACCACCTCCTATATAATGTTACAAACCTCCATCCAAAGTTCTTCAGACACTCTGTCTACCAGATATAATCCCTTGAATCTATTCATCACCTCCACTATATAATCATGAGGGATTTGATTTAGGTCATACCTAAATGGTCTAGTGGTTTTTCCTATTTTCTGCAATTTAAGCCTGAATTCTGCAATAAGGAGCTCATGATCTGAGCCACAGTCAGCTCCAGGTCTTGTTTTTGCTGTCAGTATAGAGCCCCTCCATCTTTGGCTGCAAAGAATATAATCAATCTGATTTCAGTATTGACCATCTGGTGATGTCTATGTATAGAGTGATCTCTTGTGGTTTTAGAAGAGGGTGTTAGCCACGACCAGTGTGTTCTCTTGCATAACTCTGTGCCATCTGATGGATGGCACAGCTCAAAATGTGGTCTGATTCCAAGATAGTGCACTTCCAAAATGGGAGCAATCTCAGTAATCCTAGAATGACTCAATTTTTAAAAATGTGATTTAAATATGAACTTGTTGTTCCTTTGCTGCGCTTTCAGGACCCTCTGCAGTTTCATTCAGATTTATCTTCCACCTTACCTTCACTACAGCCTTTCCTCCCTGACTCCCATCTGCAGATCCTGGGTCAGGGCCACACCTGACTCCTTCCCATCCCTTGGGCACGCCCTGTAGCCTCAAGGCCCCAGCTAAACTCCTACTCCCTGGAATGCCCTCCCTTCCCTTTACTACCTGTTGAACTTTATTCTTCTGTAAATAATTAAACAAGTAAAATTGGCCCTCTCCTGAGTGTTCATGACATAGGGCATGAAACTAATTTGGCATTCAATAATTGTGTGTGTAAAAAAATGAATGCAAGAATGTCTAGTTTTAATTCTTCTCTACCAAGAAGCAACTCCAAGTTTTCCTTTCTAACCCAACAGCATTTTGCTTGCATTTCTAATTTCTCAGTCTGTTCTGTGATGAGATGATACATCTGCCCCTGTCCCCCAACAAATATGTGAACTCCCAAAGCTGAGGTTAGGTCACCCTCATATCATGGCCCTCCATAGCACCTAGCCTAGGGTCTGAAATGTAGTAAGGGCTCAGACATGACATACATAGACTTAAACTGTATAACATGAAATGTACACCTGCACTTTAAAGAGCTAGATTTTTCAATTAGCTGGTGAATCCTACTATCTGTAATAAACAAAAGCCTGTTTCATACTAATGAATACTGCTGATATAGGAGCAAAGCTTTCCTTTGGATCATTCTAGTGACTTTTACCTTGCCCAGTGCTTAGCTAATCCAATTCTGAGAATACAGCGTCACTGCTGGGTATTGAAATGGAGCCATTTTGGGAAGCTGAGCGGAAAAACCTCCCAGGAGGAGTTATTTACGCACCTGCTAGGCTGCCTATAATAAATGATACTGGCCAGCTCGCAGTATGCTCTCCTTGCACACCCTGTACTCGGACCGTGCCCTCCATGCTTGAATCTACTGGGTGACTTCCAAGAAGATTTGGAAATTAAACATATTTTTCAGCCTCCAGAAAGTACCAAGGGACAACCTGAAATGTGACACTGAGCAGTAGATGATTACATTTCTTTTTAAAAGTCTTTAAAAGAACACTTTTTAACAAAAATATTTGAATGTTGAGAAAGTGGATAGTGAAGGTTAGAAGGAGAGATCAGAGAGAAAATTTTAACATGGAATATAAAATTCTGGCACTTTCTAGACAGATAATACCACAAAACAGAAGAAATCTTATAAATACCAAAGAAGGCAGTAATAATATGTTTAATTTCTCTGTCACTCCCTTTTGTCTCCTCAGATATTCTTCAGCATTTTCTTTTTTTTTTTTTTTTTTTTTTAGCATTTTCTGGACATTCATTCCAAATAACTAACCGACAAAGATTTACAGAAAATCTTCCATACCGTGGACCCAACCCATGAGAAGCAAAAAAGAGAAAGAACACCAAAAGAATAGCTGCCATTTTTTATGTATTTTTTTTTTATCTTTTAAGAACTTCAAAAGGCTTTCGAATATTATATTTCATCTCATTCAATCCAAAGTATTACTCTTCTTTCACAGATAAGTAAACTGAAGAGCGTATGACCTGGATCACATGGTTTATGAGTGACTGAGTGGGGACTCCAGTTCTCTTACATCTCTATTCCTCTGCCTACAAAGACTAGGGTTAATTTTTTTTTATAAAAGTCATTTTATTTATTGGGTGCACAATGGGGCATGTGGAATCAGAGTTCCCTGACCAAGGATTGAACCCATGCCCCCTGCATTGGAAACACAGTTATAACCACTGGACAGCTAGGGAGTTTTAAATAAATGTACAGCATATAATGTAATGTTCTTACAACATGAAAAATGTTAAAGAATGTCTTTTACGACTCCTGGGTAAAAAAATATTGGAATTAATTGCTTACATTCTTGTATAACCAGATCTCCTGTGAAAGGACCCAGAGAAGAAGAAACTAAGAAAAAACTTTGCTGGCAGGGAGGACAAGCACAGGAAAGTGTGCCTTCCGCAAGTAGAAAGCCTGGGGCCATCCTGTTCAACCTGGTGCTGCTGGGACCAGAGGAAGGGAGACGCTAAGGGCCATCTCACCGCTCTGACTTGTGAAGTCCACGGATCCAGGAAGTAAGTGGCACAGAGACTGAGGCCAGGCCCCCCAAACCTGACTGCCGTCCCTGTTTCAGCTGGAAGCTTGGAGGGCCAGAGGCAATGATGAAAAGGCTGCTGCCCAGAGAAGGCAGAGATTTACAGGCGAGTTAAGGAAACTTAGAAAGCAACAGATAATTAAATCTTTCATTAAAAACAATAAAGAGTAGACTGGACATAGCAAAAAAGTCAAAATCAGTGGTACAGAAGAGAAACTCTGTCATGGGGTATGGAGAAAAAAGACAAAGTGATTGAAATAAGAGAAAAGATCATTTGGATTAAAAGAACAGATAAGACAGAAAATATAGATAAGAGATGTTGCTGGGAAAAACAAAAGAGAACAGAATAAATAAAACAAAATAACAAAAAACTATAAAAGAATAAAACTTTCCTGAGCTGATACAACCATAAGGGTCAGAGTCAGCTGCCTGGGACAGAAATGAAGTTTATAAACACAAAATTTCAAGAGAGTCTAAGAAATATGGGTTTTATTCCAAATAGCTGTATGTGCATATGAAAATCAAGAATTAGGTTGCTAAGAAGGGAAATGTGCCTTTAGGGGAAACATTACCAACGTCTGTCATAATTGGAATACTGAATATTTGCAGATCTAAAGGTCCCACTGAGTACCTGGCAAATTACCTCAAAGATTTCAATTACTAGATACATTCAAGTTCAGGAACAATAGAAGAATTTCACAATTATCCAGGCCTCAGACAGCCCTGCAACATTAAAGATCAGATGACAATAGAGAAATATCTATAGTTTTGGGTGCAAAAGATTGCCAGTTAAGACTTGTAAGCTCATCCAAGTTGTCATTCATGTCTGAAGGAACTATAAGAAGATTTCTAGCTACTCAGAGACTCTTAAAGTAAGTCACTCACATCCTTCTTGAAAAAAGGTACTTAAGTTACACTCTGGCCAACTGAGGTTAATCAAAATAAAGAATGGAGAAGTTCTGATGAAATGGAACTCATGGTGATTACTAAAACCATTTAAGTATATCATATAAAATAATGTTAAAGCATGACTGTAAAAGAGTTTTTAAAATACAAAATAATAATTATTGAACAAGAAAATAATGTTAAGAATAACATCTGGTATACCTGTGGCTGATTTATCTTGATGTATGGCAAAAGCCATAACAATATTGTAAAATAATTATCCTCTAATTAAAAAAAAAATAACATCTGGTATATATTTGTCAAAATTCAATGAAAATACATTTCAGATTTGTGTATTTCACTGTTTGCAAACTTTACCTCAAAGGGGTAAAAAGACTGCAAGCAATATTAAATTATTAATTTAATAATTATTATTAAATAATAATGCTCATGCTGAAATATTTTGAGCAAAGTGTTCTGATATCTTCAATTTACTTTGAAATGCATTTTTTTAAAAAATGGGCTGATAAATGGACAGAAGAATGGATACATACATAGCAAATCAAACAAAGTATGACGGCAATGGTGGAAACTAGATGTTGGGCATGTGGGTGTTCATGTAGCATCCTCTCAACTTTTCTGTATGTTTGCAAACCAAACATTGGACAGGGGTGGGGGAGAGTACTATCTGGGTCTAAAATCCAAGATTAAATAAATAGAACATAGAACTTAATAAAATAGGGAAGGGGAGAACAAAAGTGTGTTTATTTCCTAACATTACATAGAAAACAGTTGATAGCTAGCATTTTTTTAAATTATTGATTCAGAAAATATAGGCCCTTTCAAATTTTTCAGTGCAATCCAAGTGGAATTTTGAAATAAGACCTATACATTCCAGTAACTAACACACGCACACAACAAGCAACAAACAAAAAAAAGAGAAAGAAGACAGATATAAACACCATAGCAGAAAATAAATTTAAAAAGCAAGAAAGAACTCTTCAAAAAAACAACAACAACAACAGAAAGCATAAACAATTTGACTTATTTCAAATAAAAACTAACAGAGTAACTATGATAATAAACTCTCATATTTGAAAAACCAAACCTATCAATATGCTATCCCAAGATATATACCTAAAATAAAGTATCAGATTAAAGAAAGATAAGCTAGCAAATACATCACACATACAAACAATCTATAAAGAAATCAGGATAAAATGTTTATATCCAAGTAGAATTTAATGTGAAAAGCTTAAATGAAATTTAGGTAAACATTAAAAAAGTAAGCATAAAGAAAATATAACTGTCATGAATCATTATATGTCAGATGTGTGTTAGTCGCTGAGTTGTTTCCAACTCTTTGTTTTGTAGCCATGGACTGATTGTAGCCTGCCAGGCTCCTGTCTGTGGGATTCTCCAGGCAAGAATACTGGAGTGGGTTGCCATGTCCTCCTCTAGGGAATTTTCGTAACCCAGAGATGGAACCCAGGTCTCCTGCTTTACAGGCAGATTCTTTACTGTCTGAGTCACCAATATAGAACTAAAAAAAATAAATAAATAAAGCAAGAATTCTCAGAAATTCAGGGGGAAATTTTGATAGAAACATAGTAGTAATGGGAGACTTTAAGGTAATGTTTTTGACATGTGTATGTAATACACATACCACAACATAAGAAGCACCCCAGGTATGTTTCAATCAGTGGGAAGCTGATCAGGGCAATAACTCTGCTTGTTCTAGAGGGTGTATTTTTCCTAATGAAAGCATACTATGTATGGACTTACTTGGCATTACACATCATGGATTTATACTTGTCTCATGCTATCAAAAAAACTCTATTTGCACCACATGTGCTGGTCACAAACTGTTCTCCTCCACAAGTAAGACCCAACCAGGCCCATGAGCTATAAAGTTAGAGCTCATTGTTGATTTGGAGGAAGAAGAAATAGTATGAGCTGTAAGAACTGGAAAAGAGGTTTTATAACTATTAATATTGAGATAGTTCAAAGCAGTGGGTCCTAGTGCAAGATCAGATGATAGAAGAAAGAGATTTCAAGTCTTCCAAGCCAGTCTTCAATCCCTAAGACCAGATCATGCTTCCACAAACAGATAGATGGGAAGAGCAATGAAGTTAAGGGCAAGTTGATAGGTGTCCATGAGGATATTTTGAATTTGCTATAATGACAAGATAGACCACTGGAGAGGTTTTGCAGACTGATGCTTTGCAGAACAGCATCTGGATTGAAAGTCCAGATTGAAGAGTGTTCATCACTTTTGGGATGCAAGTTACTTACAAATAGAATACAGGATTAGCAAAGCCTGCTAAAGGCAGGCAACAAGACATTTAAATCCAGACAGAGAAGTCTGTGCATGACTCAATAGGCAATGAAAAGCCAGCCAAGGTTTTGGATCAGGGTAGCTGTCCTAATAGGGAATTCCAGTTTCTAAGCCTAATTTCACCTCCCTATGTATGTCTCAGCTGATGCTTCTTCTGCCCTACAGGGTAATACAGAGTGCTTCTGGTCCTACCTCCACATGACAATAGAGAGAAAAGCAGAAATGACATTTCACTTTCGTGCGGCTCACAGGACTAGCAGGAAAAGCCTTTGGAGAAGGCACAAGACACTCTGAGGAAACCACATTAATCATCAACCCAGGAAACTGGAACACTCCACAAAGCCATTGCTATAAATTCAATATTTACACAAAATCTGGAGGTTGAAGTTCTTGTTACTCAGGGAAGGAAAACATGAAAAGCTGCCAGAAAGAGAGCCCACTTGCTATCTAGACTCCCCAAATCATCCTCAAGGGCAACATTCTCAGATTACAGAGCAGGCAACAGTTGCCAATAGATAGCATGCCTTGACTAATAACATGTTCATATACTTTGTTCTTCCTAATGACTGTGCCCATTTTGAGTGGAGGAAACTTTAACCCCAAGGGCACAGTGACTTGTCCAATGTCACACAACCAGTAAACGCCCAAGCTGATAGTCAAACTCAGTCTGCCCTGCTACTCAACCTCACAGACCACACCAGACAGAGAGACAGAGAGAAAATTACCTGTATTGTGTCTAAAGAAGCATACCTATGCAAAGTTCATTTGGTCTGCTCTTTGGAAAGATGAAAACCCATGGTGTTGAAGGAACCTGCATACACTCAACAGGGTTTAGGGTGAAGTCACTGGGACCCTGTCTATAATTTCTAAAAAAAAAGCATCTGTGAGCTGCCTTCAGGAACCTTACTATGGCCTGCTTTGGCTGGAGCCCAGCTCAGAGTTCTTGGACTAGAATTTCAAGGTAGGGCCCTGGAACATGAATTCCTAACAAGCCTCTCCAGTAGATCTTATACAAACTGAAGAACAAGAGCCACCGGGGTTTACATTCCTGACCAAACAACACCGAAAGAGTGAAACCAGACCTTGTCCCCAAGACTGAGGTCAGATGGAACAGGGTGCGTTGTCCTGCCATCAGTCCCAGGTCCAGATGGGCCCTTCTGGCCCCTGCTCGTTGCTCAGCTCAATTTAGCTTACACGACTGAAGCGACTTAGCAGCAGCAGCAGCAGCAGCAGTCCTCCTGAAGGACATCCCTCTGCTGTTTTAGTTTCTAAGATTTGTCCTATAAGCAATCCTTCTCTCCTAATGAGGTTATTGGTGCCATATTACCACCAGGAAGGTGGCCCTGGTGTGCAGCTCAATTAAGAAAGGTGTATTAAATTCTTTATATTTCTTCATTTAGCTGCAGCACTCATTCTAGATTTGCTAAATAATAAAATGTTGTTAATGAGCTAGAGTATGAGGCTCATTCAATTCAGTTCTGTAGCTTCCTAAGTGTTGATACCTGTCCTTCCTTATACCATTGTCAAATTTTTCTTCTTCCGATGCTGGAAACAGAGAGCGAGGCAGAGAGGTGGAGAGGGGAAACCACTCGAGCATCAGATGGCAAAAGGGTGAACATTTGTAAAGACTGATTCTCAGCCAGATTGTGACTGACTGACCTCAGAATGAACCTGCAAAGTCATCTCTTAGCATAGGGAGTTCTATTCCTCTGGAAGCCCCACTCTGGAGGGTCTGGTTGCAGTGTCCCCATGCAGCAAGTTCTGCTGTTCTCTGGAGGAACCAAGGAGAGACCTGAGTTGGGATGGTCTAGCCTCGTTACCAAAAGTGTCATCCACGGACCAGCATTAGCAGCATCACCTGAGAGCTCGTTGAAAATGCTGACTTGCAGCCCCACTCCAAAGCTACTGAATCAGCATCTGGACTCAACAAGACCCTCAGATGGTCCTTACACACTTTGAAATTTGAGAGGCACTGCTCTAGGTCCTTCCAGTTTAAACCAGAATGTCCCAGGCTTTCCTCAAGAGAGTCACCCACTAAAAACCAGCCCATGCCCACCCCAGTGGTAGCGCTGCTCTTTTCTTAAAAGCAGGCATGGGTGAAACCACTAACCTCCCCCGACCCTTTTTTTTTAAGAAAAATCAAAACAGAAAAGATCAAGAAAGGGTTTCTAGACTTGAGAAGTTCAAAAGCCCATATTTCATCTCACTCCCATAACCACCAATCTGCCTGCCACCACGCCCAAGGCCTGCGTCTCTGCTCTGCCAAGCCACAGCTGAATGAAAAGCCAGAAGGAAGCACTCTTTCTGACCAGGAAAGCCAGGAATGCCAATAGAGAGAGCAACCTCCTCACCCACAGAATCACAGCAGATGGGAGTGGGAAGGACCCTTAGAAGTCGTTTCCCACCATTTCATCTTACAGAACAAGAAACTGAGGTCCACTGGAGAAGAGTGGTCTGTTCAAGTGACCCCGGCCCATCAGTGACAGAGAGCTGGAGGGGATCGGGCCCAGGTTGCTGTCTCGAGTTCTCTTTCCATGGTACCAGGAGACCTCGGGAAATCTGTGCACGGCCTACCCCCAGGCGAGCTTGGAAAAGCCATTTCACAGATTTGCACAATGTTAACCTGGTGGGCTGCCATCTCTGGGGTCGCACAGAGTCAGACACGACTGAAGCGACTTAGCAGCAGCAGCAAACTGTATTCTACAGCAAATGTAACATTACTCAGCTGTAACCACTTCTGAGGAGAGATAATCCCAAGGAACCAGTCTGGTGGCGGGTCTCAGAATATCAGGCAAAAAGTGAGAACCCAGCCGAGCCATTCTCAAAAACTTGAACTGAATTCGGCATCAGATTAAGAAATGGAACCAACATTGTTTTTACTCTTAATTTTTCGCTCATTCTCCTCCCATTCCAGCCACTACCACCGCACCCCCTGACCTGCCTCTGGCAGCCACCAATCTGTTCTCTGTTTCTATCAGTTTTTTTTTTATTTTAGATTCCACACATAAGTGAGAGCATACAGTATTTCATTTTCTCTGCCTGCCTTACTTCACTGTCTTGTTCCTAACAGGCTGCCCCCTCCACTTTTGGCACTTTTACAATTATGCGTGTGAGAAGACCGGTACCACCAGCTCAATGGAATATCTCTATTGAGAGATAGTCAATGGTTGTTTAAAGTCACCATTTTTTCCCTTCAAATGCACACAAAACTGACTTGAGAACCAAGACAGAATAACATAAATGTCTGTTAAAACCAAAGTCTCAGCCAGCAACCCCATAACCTAGCAGACTCCAAGGAACTCAGATCCAAAATGACCAAGTAAAATCGGTGGGAAAAAAACCCAGAGGAGAAGGTGGTTTTGGAGGAGGAGGAGGAGGAAGAGGAGGAGGAGGAGGAGGGTAATTCCCCAAATCCAGTGGAATCTGCCTCAATTCTCCAAGCTTTCTTTCTCCGCTACCTCCAGAAGCCAGACCACCTCCCAATCTCAACCTCACTTCCTGTCCCTCTGATGCCTAAACTGTCAAACATCAGCCTCGTGTTTATTCTATCCATGTACGTCAGATTTCTAAACCCAGGGCTCCTGGAATCGATCCCCTCCTCTTTTGTGAGTTTTTTGTTTTGTTTTTTCTTTTTTTTTTGGTCTATTTTTTTCCTTTTGGTCCCGAGCACCCTGCGATTTTTCTAAAATGGAGCAAAGAGTGGGGAAAGAGAAGCAGCCAAGTCCCTTTCCTGCAGGGATGTGAGTGACTGCTGTGTTTCCATGGCTCGCCTTCCACTGTTCTCGTGACCCCTGCAGACTCCCCTTATGAGTGAGTGTCCCGGAATGTCTCTTTATTAGGTGTCTGGAGAAGTAAAGCTGTCCTGATGCCAGCGCCCCCACACTGAGGACTTTATTAGTTTTTTAATTTTCTGTCTGGGTGCTCCTGCGGCATCAAACTTTCCACAGCTGTTAGGAGCTATTAAGTAAGTAGCCTCATGGGGCCCTTTCCCCACCCCCACCCCGCTTCTTAATAACAGGAGATATTTCTGGACATGCTACATGGAGTCTTTAAAGAAAGATACTTTGTCTGTCGGGTGAGAAATTGTTGGGGGTCCGGGTGGAAAGAGGATGCGTTGGCCTAAGAAAAGCGCCTTGTTTTTTCTTCTTTGCATCTTGGCTTAGAGCAGGGCTGTTTGGGCGGTGATGACGTGGGGAAGCGACCTGGGGGCAGGGGCATACAGAAGTGAGAACCCACTCTCTCAGCGTTTCTGCCCAGCAAGTAGAGGACCGGAGGGGAGCTCTGACTGTTTTCAGAGCTGACTTGGCATCTGGCCCAGAGCTTGATGCCTGGTTCAAAGCGTTCCCTCCTGAGTGGACCTTCTAAGACCTGCAGCGAGGAATAAAACAGAACGACTTGCAAGCTTTCCCCTTGTAGGCACACAGCTGTGGTTCTGGACTAGAAGCCAGGGCTATTGCTCGTGTCCCCCTGGAAGGAAATCCTGATCCCCAGCACCCCTACGCTCTGCTCCCTGCCAGCGTCCCTGAGTGTCCCCAAGCCGGCCATCCACAGGACCCCCTGTGTGTAAATGTAAAGATGGGTGCATGTGGACACACACTGACTCACATAAGCACGTGCGCGCACACACATGCACATCCATGCAGAGTGATGCATTATTAGAGCAAGCAAACTGGCGGTCTCTCGCCACACCCCTGGATCTGGAAGGTTAGACCATTTGGTGGGCAGGGGACAAACTAAGGGGCTGGAGAGCCCAGGGAATTCTCAGCATCCCTCCCGGCTCCAGCCTGCCCAGCAATTTGCTTTCCCTTGGCCTCCTTTAAGCCTCTCTTTGAGAAGACCTTATTTGCAGGGTGAATGTGAAAGCCTAGAAAGAAGAAAACCCTTTGGTGATGCCCGCCTGGGGAACAATTTTGCCTCTGAGAGCAAGCTGGTATTTGGGGTTAATCCCTCTGTGGAAACACTGGGTTGAAAGCCCAGAGGAGGTCAGGGGTCTGATTATGGCTTCTGTTTACACATAAACTTCCTGGTCCTAAGAGACAATAGCAAAGATGGGGGAGGGGAGGGGGAAAGAAAAGAAAGAAAAGGAGAATTTTTTTAATTAAATGGCCTTCTCTCTTAAAAATAAAGTCAACAAAAAGGTGGAGCTTGTGGAATCAAGGTTTGATTTTAATGTCTAGGTACAGATAATTTCTTAAAATTTCTCCATCAGGATTTACATAATATGGTTGAAGCAGTTTTGAAACAAAATTTAAAATTTAATACTGATATATATATATGCATATATTTATGTGCATAAGTATATTTTAAAAAATAATAAAATAATCTTAGTTATCTCCTGAGGACCCGAGGTCTGATTTTGTTGTATTTTTGAAAGAGGGTTCTGATTTGATTTTTGTATAGTGTGGGTTTTTTTGGTCAAGCAAAGTCATGAAGACTCTACAAGAGGTGGATGAGCTGAAAACTGTGGTATTTAGGCCAATTAAAAACTGTTATAAACACACACATACAAGAAAAGCCTAGATGACAGTATTAAAGCAAAATAACCTCATTCTTTCAAAAGAATTAAGGAGAAAAAAAAAATTTCCTCCACATGCTCAAAAGAAGGCAAAGCAAAACTATTTAGTTGGTGGGAAGTGAGGTAGGGGGAGTGACAAAATGGTCACCAGAAAAAGAGAAGTTTATTTTTAAGATCATAATTGAGTGATTTTTTAAAAGATTAAATTTAAGACAAAATAGTTGTTGTGTTTTTTTTTTTGAGAAAGATACATGGGTTTAAGAGTCTGTCCCAGACAACTTTAAGAACATTAAACAAAATATCCATGAAGAAACCTATTGCTTTGGGGGCATTTACTACCAGATAAAACTCAGGTACGTAGGCTTTAAATCTCCAAACTTCCCCTAATAGAAAAGAAATCCCAAATACTTGATCACTAGTTTCCTTCTGTATTTCTAACTGGTGAGATTATTTGGAGGCTTTTGCAAATACTATAATGATGTTTCTCACGTTATCAAATAAAAAGGAAAGCATTTCTTCAATAAATCCTCATCTTTCTACTTTGAGTCTCCACCAAAAGAATTATTTATGGAAATCCAGACACTATAACATTTTGAAAATGAATTTGTCAACAAAAATATTTTTTAAAAAGCGAAAAAAAGTTGAGATCAAATCTTTTAGGGTATTAACTGCCTCTTCAAAAGAATCAAGACAATTTCTAGTTCTTTCACTTGTTCATACGTTCTATGGTCTCCCTAATTCATCAGCTACTTGGTTCCTGCTCTGTCCTCTTGGCCTTTTTCCTTTTATTCCTCTCATCTCCTAAATAAGAATGGTTTCTTGCTATTTTCTAACACGAACCCTTCAGAGCATCTGACAGCAGGAAGGTAGCTGTTTCAGTTACAGGAATAAAGAAAAGACAAGGGAAGGAGGAGAAAGAATGACACCGATAAACAATTCAGTGACAAGCGGACGCAGAGTCCAAAAGTTCACCAGCTGAGGCAGTCCAGAAATGCTCCAACTGAAGGCTCGCATTGTGAAGGGACATCTAACACAAAAGGTCTGCGAGTCTTAGGGGCCCTGGTTTTCCGTCACTCTCCCTTGCATAACCACTTTTGAGAAGGTGAGGCATTTCGCCAAGCTGAATATGGTGGCTGAATAAAGGGGAAAGAATTTGGGACCCACTGGCAAATATCAAAGGTTGTCAGAGAGCAAGTGGTGAGTCAAAGGGTGACATCAGACCATGTTACGGGCAGAAGCAGAAGGCAGCCTAACAATAGCTGTCCTTTGGACTCCAGAAGGCCAAGTGGCTGGGCTCTGGGCTCCATGGAGGACTATGGCCACGGTGACCACATCATTCATCCTCTCAGATGGGGCACTTTGGAAAGTAAAAGTCAGGAGTCTGTTTGAATTATGCTGGGGCAACATATATGTATGAAACAAACTGCTCTAGGCAAACTGGGGTGTTGCTAACCGTAACGAGACTCCCTCCAAAATCTAGGAGATGAAGTTTAGCTGCTCTGAGAGTCTCCTCCACAAAGCTCGGTCCCCAGCTGAGCTGCTTTTTCCTGAAGGGAAAACATCTCTGGTGGCAAAGAGGAGACATTGAGGAAGCGCCTTGGCCAAATCAGTGTGGAAATCATTTTCTCAGCCCCTCGGGGAGACTCACAATATAAATACAGTCATCCCTTGGGACTGACAAGGGATTGGTTCCAATCTGTGGATACCCAAATCCAGGGATGCTCAAGTCCCCCATATCAAATGGCATAGTCCTGGCTACAGAGGGCCGATTGTATTAGCACATTAGAGACTTCGAGAAGGCTTGCAGTGAACTAAGGCATTCTTCAACCCAGAGTATTCCCAAAGGTTTTGGACCACCATGAAGTCTTCTGTCAGCCCAACACCTAGAACGTTCAGGCAAACATTGCTTTAAACCTCGAGAGTCAGAGTGTAGAGGGAAGGGCTGGGATGACAGGCCTTCTCTGGGAAGCTGGCAAAGTCCAGGGAGCTGCCGGTATTCCTGAGGGCGACACAGGCACATGCTCAGCTGGGTGAGGTCACACAAGAACCTCCCCCGGCACAGCCAAAAGGCCTGCAGAAGCACGTCTGAAGCCACCCCGTGCCGTGAGCAGGAAGTCTCTGAGTTCACATTCATGCTGACAGGCCTCCCCGGCCCACATAATCCATTTCTTCAGACAGCTGCAAGGACTGCAATAGATGTTAAGGAGATGGTGAGCCCAACCCAAACTCAGCTGAGACACAGAGAATATCTGTCTTCCTGTAAGAATTGCCACCTCAGGGTAAGCCTGAGGCTACATCTCATCCATCCCACTGTGTCTCCGACCTGTGTGTCCTGAGGTAGGGCCTGAGAGAGCATGGGGGATGCAGACCCAGTCAGACGACACTGTAAACCAGAGAATGAGTTCTGGGAAAGGAGGTGATAGGAGGCAAGCTAGAGGGAGCCTGAGCACCAGCAAAAAGCACTGTCTCTGGATGTGGCGGGCAGTAATGCAGTCTATGAGGAAGAAACTGCTGGTCCCATGAATGCTCCATGGTTCTTACCTGGGTTATCACAAAATCCTCTGAGGCCATCTCCTCGTGGCCATCTCCTCCTGCTACTCCTATTTGCCTTTCATTTTGCAGCAGGAAACCCACTAACTTATGGAAGCACTCAGAGCTTCTCACAACGAGTTGGTGGGCAGGAAAGCCCTAAAGAAAGGTCTTGGTGATTGGGGGTAGGGTGGGGGTGGGGATCAACAATTCTCATCACCAGTATCCCCACTCCTTCACCTGGTGCCCAAGGACCTTCAAGAGCACCTCTAAGATGCTCTCCTCCTCCCCACCCTCCCTCACTTCCACCTGCCTTCACTACATCTACTATACCCAGATGCTCATGATCCCCAAACATACCACTCTTCTCATAATCCTTTGCTTTTCCAAATGCTGTTCCTTGCCTGTAAAATCCCCTGTCTTCCCATCAAAGTTTTCCTCATGTACTTTAAGACCTACCTGAGATTTCACATTCTAGCTGAGCATCCTTCTCCATTGCGCCTACTCCATCCCCTCTCAAGCAGAATTCAAGCCTTCCCCATGGGTGCACCCGCATCAACTCATCTGGCCCTCATCATGCCCTAGGGTAATCTCCTGACCTGGACTCTGAATGCCTGAGGGCAAGATACTGTCACACCAACTCCTCTGTCCCCGAGCTGACCCCAACGCCTGTTGCAGAGTCTGTGCCCAGTTGAGGTGGTGTCGTGGGCCAACAGACAGAGCGCATTCAAGAGTTAGTCTTCCTCAGCCTTTAACATTTTAGATTTGAAAATTAAAGGCACCAAAAACATGTCTTTATGTTGGAATCTGAAAAGAATGATCAAAATGATGAAAATGTAGAAATATACCAGAAATTCACAACCATGACTGAGCAAAAAGATGTACCTGGAGGTAACCGTCCTATCAATTCAGTTCACAAGAGATGGGAGTCTGAATGGTTAAAGCCCTTTTAAAGGGGACTAGAGTCCACTACCTCAATCCCCACCCAAAATCCAAAGTTTTTCTAGAAGGCAGGTATAAACATTGGCATAGACAGTTACCTTCAGCTCAGAGGGGTTTCTAAGATGGAAGAAATATTAGGGTAAGCAAGAAATGTGGGCAGGCAACTTGTACTGAAGTGAGAAAAAAGGAAATCAAGGAAAAGAGATGGTACCTGGGAGACGGGAACAAAAAAGGCACAGAGCTATCAGTAAACGCATAGTCCCATCAGAGGAGAAGGATCTTCTCCAAGAAGTACCTATGGCCCAAGGACCTAGAAAACAGAAGCGAAAAGTGAGAAAGAGCATACATCATCAGGAGTAAAGAAGCATACATACATCATCAGTAGAGCTCAATAAGCAAGCCTGCAGTTTGGCTGTTCTCTGGTTAATTTCCAGCCGTCAAAATACAGCCCAAGCCTTTGTCAAAACATCCCTAACACACTTCACAAGCTTTTCAAGGCAGAGAATCTGTGTATGGATTTGGGTATGAACAAATCCACAGAAATTCTGGGGCCAAGAGCAACAAGGTAAGGACAAAGAAGAAACAGGAAACATGGAAAGGGGGGCTAGTCAGAACACAGAATGACAAATGCAGGCCATTGTCTCCTCCCAGCAAAACCAGAGGGCGGTGGAACTTCACAGCGCCTCAAAGGCTTGCTGTCACAGAGCAAGGCCCAACAAACCAGTTGGAAAGGATAGTTTCATCACGGGGAAAGCTCTGGAGCACTGCTGAGGGAACGTCATGTAGGTGGAATCGTAGCGCTGCAAACTCAGTCCTGGAGATCACAGCCTCTCGCACTTGGAGGGAGATGGTCTAAGTCAACCCCACTGTGTCTCTGAGACTCTTCCACGTGGGCTGTTTCATGAGATCAGTCAGTTTCTGCTCCACCATCTTTAGGTATCTGGACTTATAGAAAGTTCTTGCTTATAATGAGCCAACGTCTTCCCCTACAGAGGAGGAGGAGGAAAAGCTGGAAGCTAACAGAGTCAGCTACAGTCCCCCAGGATGGGTCCTTAGGTATATGAAGGCAAGTCTCAAGTTCCTCACTAAGCCTCCCTCTCTCACTTGCTGTGACACAAGTTTTATGTCACTCTCCTGAGGCTATGCTCTAGTTGGAACCCAGTGCAGAACACCTGTGGGCCAGATCTCACTCCTGTCTATCATTATGCAGCCGTTAGTACTCTTGCCTGGAAAATCCCATGGGTGGAGGAGCCTGGTGGGCTGCAGTCCATGGGGTCGCGACTGAGCAACACAACTGAGCAACTTCACTTTCACTTCTTACTTTCATGCATTGGAGAAGGAAATGGCAACCCACTCCAGTGTTCTTGCCTGGAGAATCCCAGGGACGGGGGAGCCTGGTGGGCTACCGTCATTGGGGTCGCACAGAGTCGGACACAACTGAAGCGACTTAGCAGCAGCAGCAGCAGCAGCAGTAAACTATTCTGGTGCAACAGCAGCTATATCTCAATACACAAAGAACAAACAC
>NW_011494604.1:7189190-7203260 GCF_000754665.1 Bison bison bison | reverse complement strand
AAAAAAAAAAATTAAAAAAAAAAAAAAAACTAGCTGAATAGTTTGTGTTGTCCCCGCCAAAAATCTATGATGTGACTATAAGAGCCAGCATAGCTGCCATTGGGCTAGCATCACCCGCCTTTTCTCCTCCCTTGCTTTTTCCCTCTCTTCTTTAGTCCTTGTGTGTTGAGATCTAATCTTGTTGGGGCTTCCTCCTCCCCCTTCCAAAGAAATCTTCACTCAGAGTGCCCTACACCTCAATTTGTGCCCCTAAAATTATTGTTGTTGTTCAGTTGCTAAGTTGTATCTGACTCTTTGCGACCCCATGGACTGTAGCATGCCAGGCTCCTCTGTCTTCCACTATCTCCTGGAGTTTGCTCAAACTCATGTCCATTGAGTCGGTGATGCTATCTACCCATCTCATTCTCTGCTGCCCCCTTCTCCTTCAATCTTTCCCAGCATCAGGGTCTTTTCCAGTGAGTCAGTTCTATGCATCAGATGGCCAAAGTATTGGAGCTTCAGCAACAGTCCTTCCAATGAATATTCAGGATTGATTTCCTTTAGGATTGACAGGTTTGATCTTCTTGCTATCCAAGGGACTCTCAAGAGTCTTCTCCAGCACCACAGTTCAAAAGCATCAATTCTTTGGCATTCAGCCTTCTTTATGGTCCAACTCTCACATCCACACATGACTACTGGAAAAACCATAGCTTTGACTAGACAGACCTTTGTCGGCAAAGTAATGTCTCTGCTTTTTAATATGCTGTCTAGATTTGTCATAGCTTTCTTTCCAAGGAGCAAGCATCTCTCAATTTCATGGCTGCAGTCACTGTCTGCAGTGATTTTGGAGCCTAAGAAAAATAAAATAAGAATTCCCAAAAGTACCACAGAAGACTGAGAGGCACTAAAGAATAGCTCAACCCACCAAAGCTGGAAATGGAGAGAGGTTCCCAGACAGGACTGGGGTTGCTGATCCCATAGCCTCTAGCACCGGCTTCTTGAGACTATCTCCTCTTAGAACATCTCAGGTCAGGAATCTAGCCACTTCTCTCATAATAAAATCAAATTCCTGCCCTCCAAGCTAACCACAGTCAGAAACAAAACAAAACAAAACAAAACAAAACAAAACAAAACAAACAAAAAACCAGGAGGATCACTAGGAGCCAGAGTGGTATGATTTACCTGCAGGAAAAGAAATAGCTCCTCACTTTCAGGCAGCACTGGCTGCTTAGTGACTATTTCACATTCATCATCCCATCTGGTTCTCAGAGGAATCCAGGGATACAGGTAGGACAGGAGTTATTTTCATTTTTCAGATGAGGAAATTGAAGTCTAGAGGAGAAAAAGTGATCTCCCCAAATATGCAACAAATAAGAGAAAAAGCTGATTCTAGAACCAAGGTCTCTAGTCTCTTTCTGATGGTCACTGATGCACTGATACAGTAACAGGCTTAAAATATCCCCATCTTAAGTGCTTTATGCATCCAGCAACAGCCTAGTGGAAGTTAACACTTTTGGGGGACCTGCTGCTAAGCTGCTAAGTCACTTCAGTCGTGTCCGACTCTGTGCGACCCCATAGACAGCAGCCCACTAGGCTCCTCTGTCCCTGGGATTCTCCAGTCAAGAGAATCTTGACTGGAGACTGGGGGACCTAACTGAGCTCAAATCAAGTAGCTTCTATCCTGCAGCTCTAACGCTCAACCCATGATGGCATAGCGACATCCTGTGAGATAAATGCCATCTGTGCGGGGCCCAAAGGAACACTCCGCCACAACCTGGATCACCACAGGCCCTGCTGACTCAGGAGGAGCATTCCCACGGGTGACCACAGTTGGCTCCAGGCTGTTGCCCTGGGAGACCAGAGAATCAGCAAGCAAAGAGCTGCCTGCCCTGCCCAGCCTCTCCGGGGCAATAGCTTAGCCCCAAAGCTGGCAAGCGCCCACCACTTGGGTGTGACTCGGCTGGGTGCCCAGCCCTGCAAGCCCGTCCAGGTCTTAGTTCCTGGTAACACCCTCATGCTTCACCCTCCTGCATATGGGAGAAGAGTCATCAATCTGGCAGCAGCCCAGCTCAGCAGCTGATTGGAACAGGGAACAGTAGAAATCTTCACTAGACCAACCTTTCTTCCACAAATTTACTCAAACATGCAGGAATACATTTAGTGATCTTCTTACTAGCAACCTGGAAAAGACAGTCTGTAAATGTTACTCAGCGAGCAGTTCCTGGGCATAGTCACACAGACCTGCAATGAGGGGATGGCCATGGCAAGGTGCTGTGCAAAAAGAGATGTAAAAATACCAGAGTACTAACTACCTCAGTTCAGATTCCAGTTCACCTGGGTAATAGTTTTGTGAGCCTGGGCACGTTACTAACCTTCTCTGTGCCTCAGTTTTATTGTCAGCAAAATGGGGATGATAGCACCTAGCATACAGATTTATGTGAATTCAATAAGATGGTCACAACTAAAGTGCTTAAAACAGTGCTCTGAATGTAGTTAGCCCTTGATATATATCTTTGTTATAGGAATGATTTTACTTAATTCCTTCAAGAACCTAAAAAGATAGAAACTATTACTATCCTTATTAAGCAAGTTTCCCAAGGTCACATTGCTAATAAGAGGCAAACTTAGCACCCTAAACAGGTTTATCTGGATCCAAGCCCCATGCTCTTCTTTACTGCATGAAACAATACAAATACCTCCCAAGAACTCATGGTCTAATATGACATGAGGGAATTATATTTGTTTTGTGTTATTTAAGTACCAGACGCTTTGCTGGGGCTTTTTTTACATACATTTATCTAAGTAAACAAATAACTCTGGTTCAAATCAACGTGATTAGGGCCTCACCAACTGCCATTGAAAATCAGAAGAGGGCAAGTGCCACACAGCCAGTCTCTCCAGGTCCCTTTATCTCTCTTCTGCCCCATGATATCTCCTGGCTCCCAACAGTAGCTCATGTAGGCAACCATAGCTTTTTTCCTTTACACTCTTCTGACTTCACCAAATATCAAATCTGTAAGAACAAGCTACACACAAATCAGGGTTTATTCAGATTTCCCCGTCCCTAACCCCAGCCACCCAGATTTCCAACAATTTGGGGTCAACTGTACTTTGGTTCTATCCTTAACAACCAGTATGGACTTAAAATTTTTTTTCTTACCCATCTCAGGGAAGCTACTCAATGGGGCAAAATAAACTATAACTATAGAGGGTGAATATAAATAATATTGCTCAGGGTGAGATAGTTACACAGCATCATCAATTTAATGGACATGAATCTGAGCAAAATCCAAGAGATAGTAAGGGACAGGGGAGTCTGGCGTGCTGCAATCCATGGGATCGAAAAGAGTTGGACACAGATTAGTGACAGAAAAACAACAGCAACAACAAATTAAGTACTCAGAAGACAAGAGATTTCAAGGAAATCTTGGCTTCACGAAAACCTAAAAATGTAGATTTGAACAACCATATTTATGCAAATGGTGATTGCAGCCATGAAATTAAAAGACGCTTACTCCTTGGAAGGAAAGTTATGACCAACCTAGATAGGATATTCAAAAGCAGACACATTACTTTGCCAACAAAGGTCCGTCTAGTCAAGGCTATGGTTTTTCCAGTGGTCATGTATGGATGTGAGAGTTGGACTGTGAAGAAAGCTGAGCACCGAAGAATTGATGCTTTTGAACTGTGGTGTTCAAAAGACTCTTGAGAGTCCCTTGGACCGCAAGGAGATCCAACCAGTCCATCCTAAAGGAGTTCAGTCCTGGGTGTTCATTGGAAGGACTGATGCTGAAGCTGAAACTCCAATACTTTGGCCACCTCATGCAAAGAGTTGACTCATTGGAAAAGACCCTGATGCTGGGAGGGATTGGGGGCAGGAGGAGAAGGGGACGACAGAGGATGAGATGGCTGGATGGCATCACTGACTCGATGGACATGAGTTTGGGTAAACTCCGGGAGCTGGTGATGGACAGGGAGGCCTGGCGTGCTGCAATTCATGGGGTTGCAGAGTCGGACACGACTGAGTGACTGAACTGACTGACTGATTTATGAAGACTGGAGAAATCCATTTGAATTCTTCTTTATAAAAATATTGGGGAAGCAATAAAGTGTCTACATATATATGCAGACACACAGGTGCCAAACCACCAAAAGGAAGAAATTCAACAAAATATTAACAGCAGCTACCTCTGGAGCATGGGTTAATGGTAACTTTACTTCCTTTTTTACACATTTCTGTATTTTACAAGTTATATTTTGTGGGTCTAGTTACTTTCATAATCTAGAAAAATACCAAAATGATTATTTCAGTTTTAAATTTGTGCAAGCTTAAACATATATGTTCATACTTAGAAAGTAGTATTTTAAACTTGTGAAAAAGTCTAAAATATCAACAATGATAGGAAAAGAATCAAAAAATGTGTTAATAAATATAAAGATTAATATACATTTTATATTTATAAATGAACTCAAATTTTGCAACAAAGTACTAATGATACATCAGCAACAGACTCTGGCTATTTGTATCCATTTACAAAAGGTATAATGCATAAAAATTTACCTCTAGTTGTAAGCATTGGTGTTCAGTCTTGAGAAAGAAGAGTCATAGATTCATTTGAGAATCAGAAAAGAGCTGCAAATAATAAACTTTAACCATAATGAGGATAGAAACACACACACACACACACACACACAGGTTGACATGTACATTTTCAAGCTTCCTGGTCCCTGAAGCCCATCCACGTCTCCCCACAGAGCCCATGAAACCTAGGTCAAAGACTCTATTTCAAAATCTTTCTTTTCCAATCTGCCCTTAGATTTTTATTAAAAATAATTTCAAGCATAGAAAAAGTTGAAATAACAATGAACATCCACATACCTTACACCTAGACTTAGCAATTAATATTTTTGTGGTATTAGGCTTATCTATTGGAGAAGGTAATGGCACCCCACTCCAGCACTGTTGCCTGGAAAATCCCATGGACACAGGAGCTTGGTGGGCCGCAGTCCATGGGGTCGCTAAGAGTAGGACACGACTCAGCGACTTCCTTTCACTTTTCACTTTCATGCATTGGAGAAGGAAATGGCAACCCACTTCAGTATTCTGGCCTGGAGAATCCCAGGGATAGGGGAGCCTGGTGGGCTGCCGTCTATGGGGTCGCACAGAGTCGGACGCGACTGAAGCGACTTAGTAGCAGTAGTAGTAGGCTTATCTACGTACATTTTCATTGAAATATTGGAAACTGTCAACATTAGTAACCCTCATAAATTACTTCAGCTTGTGCTCTTTAAGAATAAAGATGTTCTTCGTCACAAGTGTATTATACCCAAGATATTAACAATATGTGTGCATGCTAAGTCACTTTGGTCATGTCCAGTTGTTTATGACTATGGAGTGTAGTCTACCAGGATCCTCTGTCCATGGGACTCTCCAGGCAAGAATACTGGAGGGGGTTACCATGCCTTCCTCCAGGGGATCTTCCCAACCCAGCCAGGGATCGAAACCGTATCTCCTGCGGCTCCTGTATTGCAGGCAGATTCTTTACCAGGGAAGCCCATTAACAATAATTCCATAATATCTATTACCAAGAGCATTTTTAATATAATAAACAATCATGAAGAAGGTAAAGTCCCAGGAAAGTATAAAGACCAGCAAGTGATAGTCTGCAGAGATTATAAAAACTCTGTCCCAAAAAGAGAAATGAGCAAAACTTCTCTGTCTTGTTCCCACAATGACTTGGGGTAGTACCTGCCCTCCTCCATCGCACCAGGCTCTGGCAGATCATTTGACCCAAGGCCTTGGAGTGAAGGAGAAGACCTCTGTAGGGTGGCTGCCTTGGCCAGTGAGGTCACCCTCCAGGGCCTAGATGCTCTGACCTGGGCTGGGAGGCAGACACAAATGCTCCCCTTTTCTGTGTCCACCACAGAGAAAGCCAATGACCTATTTCATGGTGTCCAGCTCCTCACCTCCCAGCAATGTAACCATCAAAAATCCCAACTAACTCACAGGCTTCAGCTTTCTCTCATTTTCCTGCCCAATCCCCCAAACCTCCAGACAACCAACAGGGTTGGCTGAACTCAGCCAGACCAAGCAGATCCAGGTGGGCCAGTATTAATCCTCTCCATTCAGACTGGACTTGTTTTTCCAACCTGATGACTTTTTATAGTGATTTCTAGATGCCAGAAAATTGTAGAGTTCAAAAGTTAAAAAAAAAAAAAAAAAGCATACTCCATCTCTGCCCCACTCATAAGAGCCCCTCAACCCTCAACTAAGCTCCTTAAGAAAAACAACCCTCTCCTTTTCAAATCTGTATCCTCTGTATGGTGGCTTGAATGGTGGCCTTCAAAAAGACATAACCATGTGCTAACCCACCAGTACCTATGAATGTGACCTTATTTGGAAAAGAAAGCCTCTGCAAATATAAATAAAGATAGATCAACCTGGAATATTCATGTGGCTGGACCCTAAATCCAATGACAAGTATCATTATAAGAAACACAGGGAAGAGAAAGACACTTACTTAGAAGGAGGGAAAAGTCACACGAAGCTGGAGGCAGAGACTGGAGTGATGCTGCCACAAGCCAAAGAATGCAAGGATCACCAGAAGCTGGATAACATAAGGAAAGATTCTCCTCTAGAACCTTTAAAGGGAGTGAAGCTCTGACAATGCCTTGACTTCAAACTTTTGGGTTCCACAAGTATGAAGGAATAAATGCTGTTGCTCAAAGCCCCCAATTCTACAGTACCTTGTTACAGCAGCCCTAGGGAAACAATATACCCTGGTAGCACTGTCCCTGATAGACAGTTCGAATAAAACATTTTGTTGAAAAACTGGAAAAGCTGAGGATGTAGCTTTATAGCTTTTTTCATACTCTGCTGAGAAGGAACCATCTCTGAAGGCCACTGGTCTCTGGCTAACGAAGACCACAGCTTCGTTATCCTGGTGTCCACTGAACAATCTGTCCCTTTAATGAGGTGTTTCAATTTCACTTTATATTCATTGTTCTGCCCTCCTTGATTTTACTGTAAGTGACTGAACTGACTTCTGATGTATTGCCAGCACACCATAAATTATGAGCCTCTTTCTTTAAGGTTGGGGAGGGAAGGAACTCTATTTCCCTGTTCAGTTATTTCAGGCAAGGGTGGGAGCAGGTTTTCTGTGCCAGCAGCATCCTGATTGTGATTCAGGATGTGCGGCCAAAGGCAAACAGTTCCTCTTCAAATTCAATCAAATAGGAAGGAGCAAAGGGCCAAACAAGAAAAGCCGAGTCCTCTTTGTGTGCACAGCCAAGGGGTCCTGGGAAGCTCACGAGGGATTTCACCCCATCTCGGGCTTAGCACGACTGAACTTAAATGGTACTCAGGAAACTTCTGCATATATTCAGAACAAGTTTCCAATCCCTCCTTACAGAATCACAATCTGGATAATCCCAAATCTACTGCAGTGGAAGTTATTTGCAAGCTATAAGGACACAGGCTAACCAGAATTAAAATCTTTCTTTTTTATCTCTTCGCCTTGGAAAAAATTCTGCATGCAACATCCATGTTGTTAATTGTGGCTCATAAGAGCCAAACGATGGCTTCTGTGGCATTCTACTTGTTGATACATGGTGCAACTCAGAACTGTGATTTTTTCATTCATTAAGTCATAATCCTTTCAAGGATTGAGAAATCAGTTTCATGAGTTGTGCTAGCACTTTTGCTCAAATGAAACAGATAAGAGTAGAAAATATCAGCATGTAGCTTGCATAGTAAGCATAAGCACTGTCCCATGGAATATTGCTTCATTTCATATGTATGTATATGTTACTTGTTTGTGAGAGAAAAGGTACTCTATGCTGTGAGTCATAATCCAAAAAAAGAATGGAAGCCATTGTCTTAGAGGGTCTGCTGCCCCGAAGGAGAAAGCACTCTCTCCCCTTGTCCACATCCCAGTTCTGGTCGCAGACGGGAATTTAAGAGAACAATTCATCACATAGCCCACGCAAGAGAAGCGTCCATTCCCCCATTGCTGTGCCTTTCTCCTGTTCAAGCTCCATCATGCCTGAAGCCCAGCCCTCTGCTCTTGGGTCTTTATTTCTACACCTTGATAGCTTACCTGGCTCAATTCCATCTTCCTGGGGCCTCCTCTTCTTCCCTGTAGCCCTAGAAACTCCATAGATTTTCACAATTCTTCTGAGATAGACTCAAACATGGAGATCCTGAAGTCTTTGAGGAGGAAAAGAAACCACCTTGACTCCTTCACTAACCATCCCTTGGTCTTTCTATCCCAGTATGTCGAACTCCCTCTTTTGCCGTTTGGCCAGAAGATGGTCCCTCTGGCCTCTAGTAAAGATTCTCTCTCACTCACACATTTGCTGACTCTCCTAGCCTCAAGGTCCAATCCTTTGGCTGATGTCCCAACACTGTGCCTTGTTTCCCGTCTCATGGATCCGCTATAGGCTTTCTGATCACACATAAAGATGGTAACTAGAGCTTGCTGATCACATGTAATTAAGAACTACGACTAACTAGGTTAGCCGAGCAGTACAGACAGGAATAGGCACTTCGGCATCAGCAGAACTGGGTCCAAGTTTTGGTGTTGTTGCTTTTCTGGCTGTTGATCTAGAGCAAATTGCTTAACTTCTCTAAGCCTGTAAAATCAAGATCATACTAACACCTATCTCAATGGAATTGTTGAAGCTTGATTTATTTCTTAAAGGTTGATTGAAGTGTCTGTGATGAATTCCTGTTGTGCCTCTTATGAATGGACTTCAAAAAAAAGTTTTTATTCTTTCAACGCTTTTAGGAAACTATATTACCTGGGGAAAATGTAAAAAACAGAGACTTTATTAAAAATATGTATTATCAAAGGAGTCAAGCCATTCCCAACACGTTACAATTACAGTAAGTAAAAAGAAAGACACAAAGAAGGAAAGAAGGCAGAGAAAGAAAATTCTCTGTATGGTCCAACTTCCTGCGACTATACCACAGGGATCTTCTTGCGTTAACACCAGACCAGACTCATCTTTCTGCCAGCAGCATCTTCTGGTTTGATGGATCTGTAAATCTATTTCAGCACAAAAAAATCCAGTTAATGGAAAGCAAGTGTGTTGAGGAAAAAACTGCATTCACATTCTCTTGTGCATTCTTTATACAAAGAAGAAATGATTCAATTACCCAAAATAACCAAAGGAAGTGCCCTTTGCATCTGGAATTGGTCTTTCTTCTAAGGTGACCATGGATGAAGTGGCATAAAAAAATATGCAGTTGATTTTAAAATGGTTTGTAAAACTTTCAATAATGCATCTGCAGCACACCAACAGGAAAAATATGAACACTTCATTTTTTTTAATGATCAAAAACATAAACAGATAATTCAGAGAAGAAACAATGTTTCTCACAAATATATAAAAATGTTAAGTCCACTAATGATCAAAGAAATATGGAAAGGAAAAATTGAAATTCATCTGTACTAATCAAATGTGTAAATGTTGAAAAAGATAATTAATGTTAGTCCAGGAATAATAAACCAGGCATTCTTCTTTGCTGATGGGACAGAAAAGAGAAAACTTTCTGACAGCAATCTGGCAATATAAACCAATAACTTTAGAAGTTCTGTACCCTTTAAATAGTAATTTAAATTCCATGACTACATTGAAGAGAAATAATCAGAGATGTAGACATGGAGACATGTAGACATAGATGCAAAAAAAATTCTCATTACAATAATGTTTTGTAATAGTTAAAAACTTGACAGCAGCCTATGTGTCTAATAAGAAAATTGATAACTTAGATGACTCATCAATATAATGTAATATTATACAGCATCATGCTTTCAAAATGTATAATGGCATGGGAAAAAATGAAGTGTAAAATTTTACACATAGATGGTTCCTTATTAGATGAAGACATAGATAAAAGAAAGTTCAAATAAAATGTACTAAAATATTAATTAATTAATCAATGGCTTTCCTAGTAGCTCAGTTGGTTAAGAATCCACCTGCAAAGCAGGAGACCCTGTTTGATTCCTGAGTCAGGAAGATCCGCTGCAGAAGAGATAGGCTACCCATTCCAGTATCCTTGGGCTTCTGTGGTGGCTCAGCTGGTAAAGAATCTGCCTCCAATGCGGGAGACCTGGGTTCAATCCCTGGGTTGGGAGGATACCCTGGAGAAGGGAACGGCTACCCACTCCAGTATTCTGGCCTGGAGAAATCCATGGACTGTAGAGTCCTTGGGGTCACAAAGAGCTGGACACCACTGAGTGACTTTCATTTCACTTCAAAATATTAATAAAAGTTATCACTGGATGGTAGGATTATAAGAAAATTTATATTTTATATATTTCCAAACTTTTTAAGCTGGGTCTGTTTCACTTTTATTATTATGTGTTTCACTCACTACTGTGATATAGCAAAGCTGTAGCAGGGGAATCAGAGAAGGCAATGGCACCCCACTCCAGTACTCTTGCTTGGAAAATCCCATGGATGGAAGAGGCTGGTGGGCTGCAGTCCATGTGGTTGCTAGGAGTTGGACACGACTGAGCGACTTCACTTTCACTTTTCACTTTCATGCATTGGAGAAGGAAATGGCAACCCACTCCAGTGTTCTTGCCTGGAGGATCCCAGGGACGGGGGAGCCTGGTGGGCTGCCATCTATGGGGTTGCACAGAGTCGGACACAACTGAAGCGACTTAGCAGCAGCAGCAGCAGCAGTAGGGGAGTGGGCCGGGAGAGGGACTTGACTGAGCATGGACATTTAGCTGTCGACTCCAATGTGCTGGATGGTGGGAGAATGCATGTATCCCAAGTGATCTCATTCCTTAGAGGGATCAACACATATAAAGATGCACATTCTGAAAACATGAATTAAGCAATCAAGGATTATGACCAGAGCAAAGCCTTTTACATGGTAAGTACTCAGTAGAATATTTCACTTTAGTAACAGATAAACATAACAAGCAGTAAATGTTACTATCACATGAACAGGAATCCTGTGACCTGCAGAAGAGAAAAGAACACAGTAAGGGAAGAGGCGGTGGGGAATTCGGGGGCTGCTTCTTGCCCTGGAGCTCCTCGAAGGGGCACTGTGCTAGCGCGGAGAAAGGGGAGGGGTGATCTGTAGGAGAGATGGGCGTTTCTCATGGCAACCAGAGATAAGACCCAGACCCTCATTGGTCTGGCAGTTTCTATCTGCTCTTTTCAGTCATGTTAGAGCCTCCCTAAGTGTTCATCTGTTTCCTGGATCAGGAAGGGACAAATGGAGGCCCAGGACTTCTGGATATTCAGCCAGTGATCATCACTGTACAAGCCAGGGCGATGGCCTCTGTGTGTTCATGTCTTGGTTGTGCTTCAACTGAGTGCTGATTAGGGTGGGTCCTGAGAAACCCTTTATCTGCACCACACTTTAGAGTGTAGCCAGCACTTCCAACAGAGAGTCTTTCCCTTAATCTCCCACTGGCCTGTGTATGGGTCTCAGTTACAGCTAAGGAAACAGAGGCTCACTGAGGTGAAAGGATCTGTGTAAGCCCAGAACTAGCTAGTGATAAAACCAGGGCTTCAGTTTAGCCCAGTGCTTTCTCCCTGTAATATAGGACTAAGTTGTGATAACGTTCCTGGAGAAATACTCTTCCCCAGAAAGTGCTGACTAACTCTTTCCCCTTGTGTGAAATCAAAGAAACCCAATGCTGGTCAGCATCTTCTCTACTTCTTCAAGGCCTACGTGCATCAGCACTGGAGGCACTAGGAAGTAACACAAATAAAATGTGAGGTATGGCCACTGAAGATTCCAAAGGGAGTGATGAGAATCCACTCTTTGCTTATGTTTCGTGGGCAGATCAGAATGCTTCCTGAGGGATTCCTCTCTGCTTCCATCAAAATCCCACAGCCATCTGTGAACCTGAAAAGACTGAGAATTACTGAAAGACCACTACAACAGAACCAGGGTAGGATTATATAAATCCTCAATACAGCTCTGAGATTCCTGGTCACCACAGGAAAATCAACAAAATAATGATAAGGCAAGGACTTTCTACTGCAGATAACTGCTTCATCCCCAAACTAGGAACAATCACACACACACACACATTCTAAGACAAACCAAAAGCCTAAACAGAACAAGCCTCTCATTCTGTCAACCTAGTGAAGTTACAGGCAAGGACTGGTCAGGAGTCAAAGGCAGTACTTTTTAGTAGAGGGGTTGAACTGTTTGGGTGAGACTTAGGAATACAGAGCAATACAAAGTCACAAGAATTCATAAGGCTGTCCAAGACACTGTAAATACTCAAAGATGGAAAACTTGAAGCCAGGAGGAAAAGGGACTTAGCCCAGATATATTTGGAAACCTGTATCTTAGTATCTATACCAACATGCTAGAGGTATTCATCAAATGTTGCCCCTCAAAAGGTCCCACATGATTGATCCACTTTTATAAACAGAAATAGATTTCACATTAACATTCAAACGATACACTAGCTAGAAAGCTGAGAGAGAGTTTAACGTCTTAGCCATATGAAGGCTCTGCCTTTCAGGCTTGATTTATTTTACTCTGTTAATCCACCTAGGGCACTTTCTTTCAGAGCTAGTGCTGTGGGAAGGACCCGCCTCCTTCCGGGATCTATTTTTCCAAATCTAAAATTAACAAGATCCTAATATGAAATTAAAAGATGCTTACTCCTTGGAAGGAAAGTTATGACCAACCTAGATAGCATATTGAAAAGCAGAGACATTACTTTGCCAACAAAGGTCTGTCTAGTCAAGGCTATGGTTTTTCCAGTAGGCATGTATGGATGTGAGAGTTGGACTGTGAAGAAAGCTGAGTGCCGAAGAATTGATGCTTTTGAACTGTGGTGTTGGAGAAGACTCTTGAGAGGCCCTTGGACTGCAAGGAGATCCAACCAGTCCATTCTGAAGGAGATTAGCCCTGGGATTTCTTTGGAAGGAATGATGCTAAAGCTGAAAGAAACTCCAGTACTTTGGCCACCTCATGCAAAGAGTTGACTCATTGGAAAAGACCCTGATGCTGGGAGGGATTGGGGGCAGGAGGAAAAGGGGACGACAGAGGATGAGATGGCTGGATGGCATCACTGACTCGATGGACATGAGTTTGAGTGAACTCTGGGAGTTGGTGATGGACAGGAAGGCCTGGTGTGCTTCGATTCATGGGGTTGCAAAGAGTCGGACACGACTGAGCCACCGAACTAAACTGAACTGAATAAGTAAAGGAGTTTTTAAGTAGAATTGGATGTTGGGGTTTTGAGGGACTTGGGACTTTTTTTTTTTTTTTTTGTCTTTTTGGTTTTTTTTTCTTAAACCAGGCATTCTCTTTTCTTCATTTTATTTAGCCCTGGAGAAAACGAAGTTAAAACACATTCCTGGCAAAACCACAAAACTGAACCACAAAACCTCTTCGAAGACCTAAATCCCTCCTCTGCGTTGCTTAGTCTGAACTAGTTGATTGGTTTAGCGTGAAGGAGTTCTTTCCTCTGGGCCCTTTGAAATAGCCATAATGAACACTTCTGCAAGGTTTATGAGACAATGGTATCCCGTACAGCAGGACTCAGCACACTCTGTCCGGCGGGGGATTTGCTGTTACAACAGAAACCATACGACTGGCAAAGCCAAAAGTATGTACCCCAGGCCCCTTTCAGAAGTTTGCCAGCCCCTCCGCGCCCTCTCACTTCCATCTCCAGCACCGCTCACCAAGAAGCAGCCTTGAGTTTTGAAAGTCACCTGGGCCTCAGAACAAACAAGGACTTGAGATTTCTTCTGTAGTACTGTCTGCAAAGAATACCAATTTATCGAAGTCGGGGGTAGGGGCCCACTGTAGGGACAAGGGTTAGAAAGGTGACTGGAAAAAAAATGAGGCAGAGAAAAACTCCCAGAGTCAGGGCACTCCCACCGGGTTAAGATGCTGTGACTGCTGCTTCTCCGGTCCTCTCCCCTCTAACTTCCCTCCCCTTCCCTTCCCTGAGTCTCCTGGCGCAAGCGCAGAAGCAGCAGAGGTAGGAGCTTGCTCCAGCTCAAAGAGGTAATTGCTTTTGGCTGGTCCCAGGTTCCTCTGCAGTGACATCACATTGGTAGTAAGGATCAGCCATGATAGGGATATTTATA
>NW_011494604.1:7174056-7189090 GCF_000754665.1 Bison bison bison | reverse complement strand
CCCCAAGAACTATTATTAAACCTTCGCCAGCATAAGTATGTATTGCCATATATCATTTTACATAAATGGCAACGTGCGTGCATTGTGAGGGATGCTGGGGGCCACGCCCATCCCAGCCCCTACCACAGGCCTCAGCTGAAGGAGTGTTGGCTGCTGACAGCTCACAGCTAAGTCTCTCTCTCCAGGAATTGTCTGAAGCTGAAGGGAATTGTAAAACCCCAGGTCTGCCCTCTTCCCTGAGGCACCCTCTCGGCAACTACTGGGGTGAAAAAGCCAGATTCATCTCAACTCAAAAAAATTCCAGCTCCAAAGATTCTCCCTTGGGTTGACCAGAGGCCTCTGTTGCAACTGCCTCAGAAAGAGAAAGACAGAGACAGACGGACATAGAGACAGAGGGACTGCAAGGCCCAGTGGCCCACCACCCAACTCTTCTCTCCTTCATCTTCTCCTGTCTTGAGTTATGTGCTTCAGTTCACTTTTTCATTTGCTTAAGGGTTTTTCTAAAATATTTTTCTCAGACCGTTGCCTGGATATCTGGGTGATACTTTTTTTTTAACCTTGACCAGCAAGAAGTATTTTGTCTGGCTCTAGTATTTTTTGAATGTCTTAGGTTCCCCTTATTGTTAGCAGAAGCATGACACCCATCTCTTTCCTTTTCCTTTGTAATTAATGTTTTCTTCTTTATATTGAAGAGGGCAAGAGGTTCTCTTTACACCTCTTTACACCTGCTGTTCAAGAATTTTATCTGGATGGGCTTAGGTATTTGTATGTGGCTTTCACTCCTAGTGACCCCATCAGTTCTTTTTAAACCTCAGACAGAAGTCTTTTTCACTTGGGCAACTTATCATCAATCATTTGTCTAATTATTCCCCTTCCTTCATCTGTTTTTTCCCTCCTCCCGGAATCCCTATTACTGACATCTTAGGTCTCCTGGGTCCAGCCTCCAGGTCTCTGATTTTGCCCTCATGATTTCCATCTTTATATTTTTGTTCTGGGTTTAGGATGCTTTTGCATTGATCTGTCAAGTCTATCTTCTGATTTATTTCATCAAGTTGGGGTTTAGTTAAAAATATGTTTAGCTCCAGGAAGTCTTTGTTTTCCTTGTTACTTCTGCTCAGGTTGATACTCTAGCTGTTCTTGTTTTCCACCTGTTCTTTGAAGCTCAGGGCCAGCTCCGTGAATTCCTTAAGTGACAGTAGTCCTGTAAGTAGCTGCATATAGAGAGTCGATCTCAATCATGGGACCAGAAGGGAGCAAGTCTCTCAGCTCTGCTGTCTCCCCAGGTTCAGCTCATCTTCAGCACCTTGAGGGGAGGGGGCCCTGTGATGAGAGCTGATCCAGTCCAGCACCTACCGTAATTAGAGCCTCATCCCCAAGCTCTCCATCCACTGGCTCACAGAGAAGAAAGGCCTGCCCTGGCTGCCTTCCCCAAGTCTCTAACACTGTCTCACTTGACCTTGCCCCTCCAGACTCTGCCCCTATCACCCCAGTGGTTACCTCACCAGGAGAACCACTCTCCAGGTTGGAGCTCAGAGTCAAGGGCAGCCAGGTTACCATCATATGAAAGTCTCCACCTCATGTCTTAACATTAACACAAGAGAAATTTGATCTGGTGTCCCTGGCAAGTGTTTCATTTACTTGTAAGATGATTAAACTCTGTTAACAACAGATATGTTTGGGGAAGTCCTTCAAAGTTGTATGTATTAATTAAATATTTTTGAATAATTGGATTCCCTTTAAAACTGGGGCTTCGTTGATGTCTCAGACAGTAAAGAATCTGCCTGCAATATGGGAGACCAAGGTTTGATCTCTGGGTTCGAAAGATCCCCTGGAGAAGGGAATGACTACCCACGGTAGCATTCTTACCTGGAGAATTCCATGGACAGAGGTGCCTGGTGGGCTACAGTCCATGGGATCGCAAAGAGTCAGACATGACTGAGCAACTAACACTTTCACTTTCACTTTAAAATTATGCTCATTGGTCAATAACCGAGTGAAAAGGGCAAATTGCAAAGTATGTATATATATATGTACATATGTATGTGGAAGGAATGATGCTAAAGCTGAAACTCCAGTACTTTGGCCACCTCATGCGAAGAGTTGACTCATTGGAAAAGACTCTGATGCTGGGAGGGATTGGGGGCAAGAGGAGAAGGGGACGACAGAGGATGAGATGGCTGGATGGCATCACTGACTCAATGGACGTGAGTCTGGGTGAACTGGAGTTGGTGATGGACTGGGAGGCCTGGTGTGCTGCGATTCATGGGGTTGCAAAGAGTCGGACACGACTGAGCAACTGAACTGAACTGAACTGAATTGATGTATGTGTATATCTCCCTCATCCACAAAAATACACCCAGAAAAGAAGCTTGCAAGGACAGACTAACTTGTTGTCTTCACGTGATAAATTTGTAATTTTTATTATTTTCTTTTTTCTTACGTAGATTGTCTAATATTTCTTGCTTATGAAATGTAAAAGAATTATTCTGTGCAATTGTTAATTCAGCAAAATGCATTATAAAACATTGTTTGATTCTTACAAGCATCTTGAGAGAGTGTGAGGAGGGAGATGGCAAACATTCCTTGGCCTCTCCACTTCCATGTCTGTACAATGAGAGCCCATCTTGGGAAGTCCATGTTCTCAGAATACTGATTCACCACTAGTAACCTGTGGGAGCAAAGAGCTTCTTAGAGCTTCTTACCCAGAGTCAACCAGGATAGTGCCCACTTAAGATGCACCCAGGCCAGGAATGGGGTTCAGAAGCAAAGTTCAGCCACCCCTGATTCCCCGGGTCTCCCTGGTTACCTCGTTCTGAGCCCAGTGGACTGGGCAGACTCTCAGGGTAGAGCCATTTCCATAGAATTGCTAGATCTCCAGCACAATCTCTAGTCAGGAAGATTGCCTGACACTTAATGGCCGCTCAGTAAACACTGTTGAATGAAAGAACGATTGCTCGGCCTCTCAGCTCACTTGATTATATAAGACATGTCAACAGATGGCACTGCTTGCTTTGGGCCGTCTTTGAACTCACAACCCCATCTAATTGCGAGTCCACAGTTTGAGATGTATGGAAAGATTTCAGCTCAGCAAATGGAGCTCACACTTAGATTTGTTGGAAAGTTTTCAGCTCCTGTTGGTCCATACAGGAGGCTTCTTTCAATGAGTTAAATTCTCTGTCAATGGACAATACATAGAAGAGGCTGGTCATGTCCTGTGAGGAGTGCTATAGACGAATTCTGTGTTGGCTATGAAGAGAGACCAGATGTCCTCCAAGCATCCTTCTAATTCAACCTCTATGGCAAATGCATTTCCTGGTTGCAAAACCTTATGCAAATTTGTTCCCCAAATAGTCTTCAACCCTGAAGTCATGCCAATGCCTATTAAAACTCTCCTTTGAGACAGCCAAATATGATTCAAGGGAAAGGTTGGGTGTGTTCTCACAGCCACTAGGAGAGCAACAGGCACTCCTTTAGAAAGCCTCCTTTGGCCTCCTGGCCTGGGATCAGTGAAGCACAGTCTTATGGAAATGTGCCCCTGGTCCACAGGTATCTGACAGGCCCCATCACCAGAAAGACAGCACTGTAGGAGAGGTGATGTTTTTAACAACAGACACAGCCTGGGCACCAGTCAGTTAGGAGTGATAGGGCACTGGAGATGGGGGCATAGAACAGGATCTGCAGTCTCTCTGCATTTGGCTGCTGGATCTTGGGGAGGTCCTGGAGTGGGGGGCTGGATGGCCAATGTGGTAGGGGAGCTCTTAGGAAGTTAAGAGCAGTAGCTACTTAATAACTGGTACAGAGGCTGTCAATAGTGTTAGAACCAGGATGGCCATACTAGAATGGTCTGCTCAAAAACTGTTTCTGAACAAGGCTGACCCTCTGGCAGAGGCTGTAACCCCATTGCTCCAAGCCACATTTTATAGACTTCTTTTATTAGTCTCTCATGTAACCCATAGCCACATCATAAAACTAAACACCCCATTCTGTACATCAAGTGCACTGGCTTCTTGAGCCCTGATTAGCACTGGGCTTTTCCCTCTGAGGGTTGTATTACAGTAACATTATAACTGACAGAAACAGAATCTTTGCTGGGAGCAGTCAGATCCTTCAGACTAACTGAGCTTATGCTGTCGTCACAGTGTCACGGAGTGTCACCCTGTCTCTGAAGTCCCTTTGCCAGCTTTCCATCATTCTCTCTCTGCATCTTTCCTTCCTACCTCTTTCTCTCCCTCCCCAGGGGACCCTTTCTCCTTCCCAAGCTCCTTTCATCTCTTTCGATGACAAACAACCGTGAAGGCTTAAATATTTGCCTGGAGTCACTAGACAGGATAGCCCCAACTCACCTCTGAGAATAAATTTAGCCTGTGGGTGATATCCCAGATGCAGAGGTTATCTTTAGCCTGGCAGAGGATAGGAGTCAGTCTGGGCCATGAAATGAAACAGCAGAGGGGGAAGGAGGGGGCAGCTGGGGGAGGGAGGAAGGGAAACTAATCCTCAAGAGTGGACAATAGGGAAGCTCAAGTGTACTCAGGTGGTGGAGGACGAAAAGGTGAAAAGTCATGGTATACTTCCTGAAACATGAGGCTCTTCCGGGAACACCCTGGAATAATGGTCTGTTTCATTCCATCCATGAACTAGGAACCATTTTAATAGCAGAAAATATGGTTACATTATGGGCAGGCAGTATAAAACCACAAGCACATATGTTCTTTAGGAAAAGCAACAAACTCAGCAGGATCGGTGGTTTCCAAGCTTTCCCATTCATATCTGTTTACTACTTGTTCATTAGTTTTGTTGCCTGCAGGTGCTAAAGGTTTAAGATGTAAGAAAAATGTATGGAAAAAAATTTACATGGAGAAATTGTATTACCTGAATTAGGGAAAAGGCCACTATTATTCAATTTTAAAGGTAGGACATCTCGGTCTACTTCAGGAATACCAAGGGCTCAGCTTGGAAAGAATTAGGACCCCTCCCTATTCCTGAATGATTCCAGAAAGACTGCAGACTTTTACCTAGGGTGACTGAAATAACTTTCCTTCCTATCATCCTGATATAAGAAATCCTCCCTTGTCATTCTCTAAAATCTTTCCTACCAACATTGATATCCACAACCTCTTGTCTGGCCTTCCTTATAGAACAATTAGCAGAATCTTTCATCAGCACCACCAAGCACTTGCTAGCTATTATTAGGGGAAATCTAGGCTCTTGTTTGCAGCCGAATTGGAGTGTGACATGTCTGAGCACGTCTGACAGCTGCATGAAGGACAGAGGGCCTCTGGGGAAGAGCGCATTCTGGGACAAAGGAGACCTGAGGGGCCCCGGGTGGACCCTGGAGGGTAGTCTTGTTCATAGGATGCAATTTATCCCAAGCATCCCTTGGCTAAACATGCTTTCCACTCATATCTGAGTTTTATCAAGAGCAGCAGGACTGTAGGAAAAATGGAAAAGACCATTTTGTTGGAGTTTTGCGGGGCCAGACAGTAGAGTTTTGGGGCCATGCTACTGGACTATCACACAGAAGGGAGAGGGGTGAAGAACCTTCTTCCTCATTCCCCAGAAATCTGGCTGCAGAGTACCTAGGAACTGCCAGTGGAGCAGGCCTGGGTGCTCCTAAGACAACTCAGAGAGGCTGTGCCAAGGGCTGGAGACCTCATGCCCTAGACACCTTAGGGTACAGTGCCACGGAGAGAGCACATTCAACCAGTGAGGTCTGGGGCACTCAGCTTCCTTTACCAGGTACTCAGATAATTAAGCCACCTTTTGTCCTTTCCTTCTCTAGATTAAATGATGCTAGTTCTGTCAACCAGTCTATTGGTATCTTTATTTTAATGGCATACAAGTGCATTTCGGTCCTCCTTATTTAACTAGAAGTGACCTTATTCATGGGTTTCCCAGGTGGTACAGTGGTAAAGAATCCTCCTGCCAATGCCGGAGACGCAGGTTTGATCCTTGGGTCCGGAAGATCCCCTGGAAGAGGGCATAGCAACCCACTCCAATATTCTTGCCTGGAGAATCCCATGGACAGCGGAGGCTGGTGGACTACAGACGATGGGGTCACAAAGAGTCAGACATGACTGAGTGGCTAACACACACAAATGTGCAAGATTAGTTCTCTAGTTCTCAAGGTCAATGCACATTAACTTTCTTTTCCAGAGCATCAACAACCATAACCATATCACCATCACCTGCAATGCATTGAGTATGTCCACAATAACTTTATTGTCATCATAAAATAATACAAAAATATTGTATATATGTGTACAGAGCATCTCTAGGAAAAGAAACTCTTAATGACGGCTGCTCCTGAGGACGAAGATGATGAGTTAAGGAGTTTATGTTGGAGGCAGAATTTTCATTGTAAAGCTTTTGGAGTCACTTCAATTTTAAATTGTGTGCATGTATTATTTTTCCAATTAACATTTAAAAACCTGGTTCTATACAAACAGAAATACAACAAAGAACAACACACAGCTCTGACCCCCTTAGCAGTGGTGCTGACAGGTACCCGTGGTTGATGCCTTACCCTTTGGAGTCAAATGTCCACCACCATGCCACTGGTCCATGGAATGCCTCATTGAAACCAACACGGATTAGGCAATGTAGTGCCCCGCTCCAGTCCCTCACAGCCCTTTCCCCATAACTGGGGCAACAAGACTGACCTCCTGCTATGCCCAGGCCCCAGGACTAATCCTACTCCCAGTCTGGAGGGATTTTAAGGGACTCTGAGCTTGGGTAACTCTACCTTTGTGTTCCCTTGGCAAAGTTGGTCCAGACTTTCTCTGGAGGGATATATATCATTCTATTTTTAGCTTGCTTGATTATGAAACCCATAGAGAGGTAAATGAGACACCTATGAGATCAGAAGCTTTCTCTTTCCCCAGTTTATTCACCAAATGCAGTTGCTATTCACCTCTTATGTGCAGGATATTAAGCCAGGCCTGGGGCAGAAGCAAGTGAGAAGGGAAGGAATATCCCACTGGCCTCCAGGAGCTCACAGTCTAGTAAGAAAGACAGAGGGACCCCAAACCCAAGAGCTGTACTGCACACAGGCAAGTGTGAGAGGAAGGAGGAGGAGGAGGAAGGACTACTTTCAGAGAGATAAGGAACAATCCAGGAAAGCTTTCTGGAGGGGGTGGCACTGTTAAGACTTGGGAGCTGGTGGAATTTCAGCAGTTGCAGAGAGAGCTTTCCAGATCAAGGAATGACCTGGGAAGGTGCCCTTGTTCTCATGCAGTATGAAGGTTCTGCACTCCTGCTCTCCCTTTGCTTGGAGAATGAATATAAAATGTAAGGTGAGAGAATCTGGGCCTGGAAAACCCAAGACCTCAGAAGGTCCTTCTGTTTTGCCTTCCTCTGGCCATCACATCTGTCTTGTGAAAATCTACTCTTCAAGCCCCGACTCTCATGACGCCACCCTACCTGCCAACAGTCCACTCATCCACTTTGTTTCTAGACTGGCCGTCCTGCCTGCTGCTCTCCCACTGCTCCTTATCTATTCTACAGTGTCTGGGAAATTTAGAAGTTAGGTGCCCATGCTCTGGCACCTTTCTGCCTGGGTTCAAATCCCAACTCAGTCATTGACTTCTGAGTCATCTCAAGCAAGCCACTGGCCCTCTCTGGGCCTAAGTTTTGCCACCTGTAAAATGGCATAATGATGGCATCTCCCTCCCAAAGTTACCCTGACCCCATTAAACAGGCAAATGCCTCCAAGGCATTAGAGAAGTGCCTGTCTTGGCGCTAGCCTTGGCCTCCGTGGTGTCTGCTACTTATAGTCCCAGGCTGTTATTCTTTTCTGGACTTTCTGTCCCTGTGAGCACAAGAACCTTGAGGGAAAGGACTACCCTCTTCATCTTTGAACCCCCCTCTCTCTCTCCCTCTCTCTTTCCTCACTCTTCTCCAAGCTTACAGATGTCCTGCGAAACAGGTGTTCAATTACTACCTTTTGAAGGGATGAACAAAATATGGTCATGAAAAAGGGCAGCAAAAGAAACGCGTCCAAACGCAAAGACAACAATATAGGTGAAATGATGGCTTTGAAATGATGGAGAGGGACATAAAGTAAAAGCAGGGGAATGTATTTCACCACATTTTCAGAGAACGAAAGTCTCTATCACCTCTCTCCCACCTCTTAACATGGGGACTGAGCATTTTTATGTGCCTGGTAGTTTTCTCTTCACCGGCTTTCCGGCTCAGGCGCTCCCTTTCCCCCTCCCCCGCGGGGTGGTCCTCCCCTCCCCTTCTGCGGAACAGCCGCGGCCGCAACCCTGACCTCGGCTCCCACGCGGGGCAGCAGCCGGGCAGCCGGGCAGCCGGGCAGCCGGCGGGCGGGCGGGGCAGGAAGGGGGAGACGCGGCTCCGGGCACCCGAGATCCTTAACTGTAGCTTCCAAAGCCCTGCTCGATCCTAATCAGTGTGGGAAAGGAGCGCGGGCCGAGCCGCCGGCCGGAGCCGCCGCCTCTTTTCATAAACTTTATCGCTGCGCGCAGCCGCTGATAAACCACCGTAAATAAACGAGCGCGGGTGCGCGGCGGCCCCAGGCTGCCTGCGCCCGCCCGGCCGGCCCCGCGGCCCCGGGGGAAATGAATCACTCGCCGCCCGCCGAGTTGGACAGAGTTCCTTGCTCTCCTCCTCTCCAGACCAGCGCCATAAATCACGCGGCGTTCCTCCCTCCCCAGAACCCCCTCACCTTTTGTTTTATGGATTCAATAAAAAAGCCCAGGAGTTTGCTTTCTGGCTGCCGCCCCCCTCCCGCCCCCCACTTCTCGTCCGGGGAGCTGAGTGTGTTGTCCTGGGTTAGCCTCCCGCTTCAGGTCAAGCTCCTCAGGCCTGGGTTGGGCTCAGGCCTGAGCCTGTTTTACACAAATCCCCTTTGGCTCCTGCATAAGCTGAGAGGGGCTGGAGCAGGGGAAGGAGAGCGTAGGGAGGCGTCATCTGAAGTCTGGTGATAAGAACGAGTTCCCACAACAGTGGCCTTGGACGCGTGGATAGCTGGCTGCTGCCGAGTCCTGGTCGGAGCCCTGGGCTCTGGGCTTGGCCTACACCCAGCGAATCTAGAGGCAGGAGTGGGGTTCTGATTGCAAGGATGGGAGAGTGGGAGCCCTCTCTACTTCCTAAGTGTGTTCTAAAGTCCCCAAGGTGCTGTTCAGCAGATCTCTTGATCTTATTCTTTAGATCTGGAAATTTGATTTGGGGGTCCTGGATACAGTTTCGAGACTGCAGTTTGAGGAAGGCGCCTGAGTAGGAAGGAACATGGAAAGTTGGGGTGCACAGGGCAGCCCCAAGCACACAGCTTAGTCTCAAGGACCAGGTCTTCTGCCCAGCTCTGCTACCTTCTGGCTCTGGGCCCTAAGGTAGCTGCCCCATTCTGGTTTCCTCATGGGTCTGTCCAATGAGTGAATAATACCTTAAAGGAGTCTCCAACTTTCCTAGTCTGTGGGGGAAAACATTCTTCTTATGAATCATTACATTTCTGAGGTGTCTTATCACAGGTCTCTCTGTTAGGTCCCCTTGGAAAACACTGGGGTGTGGGCAGTTTCTGTGGCTGATGACTCCTTAGTGAGATTAACCAGACTTTACTCCCGGTGGAGGTTAGAGAGGCCCAGGGTGCCTCCAGCCAGAACGGAGTCTGCCTGTGGAGCAGAAATACATTTAAATGTCTTCAAAGATCAAACCCAACACACTTGAACAGCATCCGTTCACTGCCTTTCCAGTCCCCAAGTCTCAGCTGCCTGGTGACCGTGGTTCTGCTTCTCATGCGAGGAACTGTTTGACTCGGAACATTTTATTCAAAAAAGTCAACATTTCTCTCAGGAGAAATCAAGGCTGGGGAGGAAAGGAGTTTCTGATGGCAGCTCTGGGTCAGCAGAACCTGCTGGCATCCTGAGGTGACGCACTTTGGTCAATGCTCCTGAGGGAAGTTGGGAGTCGCCACCCCCCAGCCACGGCCAAGAGGAGGGCTCACTCACGAAACAGAAATGGACAAAGGCCTGCTTCTTTCAGAACTCTTTTGTGACACTACAACGTGTCCCAAGGGAGTGTGTGGCCCCAGACAGGCTTCACTTCCTGCTCTCTGGACAGAAGGCCACTCAGTCTCCTTTCCCTTATTTGCATAATGTCAAGAAAAATGAGTCTTACTGAATTGGCATTTGTTTAAAAATATTGGCAAGAGTGTCCCAACTGAGATGGGAGTTAATTCCTCAGAGAGAAATGAACACTGACTCGATCACTGATTTATTATGTGAGTGTGATCAACACTTAAGCCTCAGTTTTCCTATCTGTGAATCCTGGTGATTTTTAAGGTTCTTTCTGTTTTTTTTCTGATCCATCATATTGGGACTCTAACAGACCAGGGGTGATCATGGGTAGAAGTAAAATTTTAAACTTTGCAGAAGAGAGATAGGTAAGGGAAACTTATCTAAATGTGACTCCACGAATTCTTCTTGCTTTCTAGTTTGTTCACTGTTGTGGGGGTCAGCAGCAAGGAGGGGAGAAAAACTCACAAAGATAGAGCTGAATGTCATGATTGGGCTAACCTATGAATTATTTTACCAGAATAGAAACCGGAGGGTAGTGGTTTTGAACCTCTTACAGTCACGGAACTTTGTAGAATTTGATGCAAATCTCATGCTCTTCTCTCTCTCTTCCCCTCTCAAATGCACATACAAATTCAGTCTTGTCTCTGAAGATCATTTCAGGGGTTCACAGACTTCTGAAGTCCTATCCAAGGACCCTGTTAAGAACCTCTGCTCCAAGAGGCTAATAAAATATTGACCCTATGTTTCCTTATCTGTAAAAAGAAAATACTATTCACCTCCAACTAGCTTCATAAAGGAGAATAAATAACCTATGCTATTAAAACATATTGGTTCTTTGCCTAGCAGACAGATAATATTGATGCAATCCTATTATCATCATCTGCCATCGTCATTCCCTATTCGGCTTTGTGGGATGTAAATTTCCTTACTAGATGGAAGCCGCTCTGTCTGTTAAATTCCCGATACAAGGCCTTCTGGTAAGCCAGCACTGTAAGTCTTCCGACATGCCTATTAGAAACGTAATGAGTCCCTGCGGAGACTGAAGGGAAGGCTGGAGGTAGCTCTGCAGGCACTCAGAGGGTAATAATAGATGGAGTAGGAATCACCAAAGGATACCCTTGTGACTTTGAAAGTCAGTGTAACTTTCCACAGTCTTCCTTTCTCCCAGAGTAGGTTGTAATATTAGAGAAATTAACTCATTGAATCAAAACCAAGGTTTAGGGAAAAGGCTTTTGAGGAAGTTAGCTAATACATTAGAGTCAGTACATTTGGTGCACAGATGAGATTCCATGGTCTTCAATCTTCCTGACTTCACAGATTTTTTGAGAATCAGATATAAGCTATGGTTCCTGGCCCCAGAAAATGCATGTGCACGGGACATATACTCTCACACAGTTGCACTTACAATTTAGGGAACTGACAGAACCCTGCGCTTCATCTACGGGCCACCAGATTCACAGAAGTTGCACACCACCTCTTTAAGACCTCTTCTGCCTTAATTGTTAAAGACTTTTGGGATTCATAGATGATTCCGTTTGTAGCTTCAGGGCCAAGCCTTTGACCATTTTCTCAGATCCTCTGCAAATAGAGGAAGGAGCAAAGTGTTCTTTCCACAGCTGCTGTGAAAATAACTAGGCTTGAGACTCTCAGGGTCAGTTATGTTTGGAAAGTATCATCACACAGCAGCTTTTCCAGAAAATGACATGAAACTAGAACCTAGAAGATGGGGAATGAGGATGGATGGGAGGCCTGGATAGTACAGGATAATGAGTGCGGTATAGTCAGAAGATGCAGACAGCACAATCCTGGGAGAATTGAATGCTCAGGGTTTCAAGAAAGCCCTGATGAGCAGCAATCTTCCCTGGGAAGGAAGTGGTAGAAGAAGCTATACAGCTTTTCAGCAGACAGAGGGGCTGTTCCTACAGCACCTGTGTCTTACCTTACTGTGGTTCATAAACATTCACTGACCTTCACTAGGAAAAGCTGATCTGTCTCCTCATCACCGTTGACCTTAGCCATGTAATTTGCCCTAGCAGAAATAGTACCCATCACTTCCAGGCAGAAGATTCCAAAGCCAGCTCTAGGTTTATCATGTTCTGGGCTCCCTCTGCCTTGAGACTAGCCCTGTTGCCAATCTGCCACTCTGTCGTCCTACTCCCAGAGTGAAGGGGACCTGGGGCAGTCCTGCCGTCAGCCTACCAGAGAGTGAAGGCAAGTGCACAAAAAGTGCTTGCTGTATGAGCCATTGAGGTTTATTCGTGACTGCAGTAGAGCCGAGCCTACATACTGATATAGCACTTTCCTTTGGAAAGGAAGAAAAATGGGTGCTCAGAATGGCCATCACTTACCAGCAAGGCTACTGATGGCAGCACCAGCCAAGGCCAACAGGAGTCATGTGCATACTCCTCACTGTTTCCATCTTTCCTTCTCCCTGACACTGTTCCAAGCACCCTCGCTCTCCACCATCACCCACACTCTAGAGCTCAACTTAGAGCCAGTAGCCCAACAATCACGCCACCTGCAGTGAGTTGAAGGGGAGTCCCCAAAAGATATGTTCCAGAACCTGTGAATGTGACCTTATTTGGAAAAAGGGAATTTTTAGATGTAATTAAGGACCTCTAAATAAGGTCATCCTGGATTACCCAAGTGCACTATAATATTCAATGACAAGAACCCTTATAAAGATGAAGAGGAGAGTGAAGTAAGTCAGAAAGAAAAAAACAAATATCGTGTATTATTGGCTTCCCTGGTGGTTCAACTGATAAAGAATCTGCCTGCAATACAGGAGACCTGGGTTCGATCCCTGGGTTGGGAAGATTCCCTGGAGAAGGGAAAGGCTACCCACTCCAGTGTTCTGGCCTAGAGATTTCCATGGGCTGTATAGACCATGGAGTTGCAAAGAGTCAGACACGACTGAGCAACTTTCACTTTCAATACATGTATGTAGAATCTAGAAAAATGGTATAGATGATCTTATTTGCAAAACAAGAATAGGGACACAGATTTAGAAAACAAATGCATAGACACCAAGGTGGGGAATGGGGGAGGGGGATTAATTTGGAGATTGGGATTTACAGATATACGCTATTGATATTAGGTCCATGGGGATTCTCCAGGCAAGAATTCTGGAGTGGGTTGCCATGTCCTCCTCCAGGGGATCTTCCCAACCAGGGATAGAATCCAGGTCTCCCGTATTGAAGGCGGATTCTTTACCATCTGAGCCACCAGGGAAGCCCAAGAATACTGGAGTAGGTAGCTTATCCCTTCTCCAGGGGATCTTCCTGACCCAGGAATCGAACTGGGGTCTCCTGCATTGCAGACGGATTCTTTACCAGCTAAGCTAGCAGGAAAGCCCCACTAATGAGAACCTACTGGATAGCACTGGCAACTCTATTCAGTGCTCTATGGTGACCTAAATGGGAAGGAAAACCAAAAAAAGAGGGGATACATGTATACGTATAGCTGATGCACTTTGCTTTACAGCAGAAACTAACACAACATCGTGAAAACATGAGACACCAATAAAAATTAATTAAAAAAAAAAAAAAAGATGGAGAGGAGAAAACAGAGGTAGAAATTGGAGCGATCCAGCTACAAACTAAAGAATATGGAGAGCCTCCAGAAGCTAAAAGAGCCAAGAGAGGACTCTCCCCTATTGCTTTTGGAGGCAGCCTGCAGCCCTGCTAACATCTTGAGCTCAGACTTCCGGTCTCCAGAACTGTGAGAAAATAAATCATCATTGTTTAAAGCCACCCAGTTCGTGGTAACGTGTTACAGCAACCATAGAAAACTAACACTCCACCTTAGCAAAATATCTTTTCTTCATGAGGTGCTCCTTTGATGTAATTTTCAAGGGCAAGAAATACAAACCAGTATACTCATGGATTAGGAAGAAAGCCTCTCCTTCTCTCTGCCCAGTCCTAGGGCGGGGATGCAATTTGTGTTTGAAGAGGGGAGACGCCAGCTCACAGAGTCTGACAGGTCTACTTCCTCTCTGAAGAGAGGAAGGAGACACCAGCAGTTACAGAAGTTGAATCCTTGATTACGGGCTATGCAGAAACTGGTGCTCAAAATAAATAGTTTCTAGGGTGGAAAAAAAAAAAGCTCAGGGGATGGTACAGAAAATTTTGGAAACTCGAGGACAGAGAAAGATCATGGAGTCCAGCATCTTCAGGCAGGTTTTCTTTGTTTTTTGTTTGTTTGCTTGTTTGTTTCTATTGAGCTATAGTTAATTTACAATGTTTCAGTTTTGAGGGTACTGCAAAGTGATTCAGTTATACGTATGTGTATAGTTATACATGTTGATATATAGATTCTTTTCTATTATAGGTTAGGCAGAATGTTGAGTATTGTTCCCTGTCCTATACAATAGGTCCTTTTTATTTACCTATTTTACATATAGTCATGGAGAAGGCAATGGCACCCCACTCCAGTACTCTTGCCTGGAAAATCCCATGGATGGAGGAGCCTGGTAGGCTGCAGTCCATGGGGTCACTATGAGTTGGACACAACTGAGTGACTTCACTTTCATTTCACTTTAATGCATTGGAGAAGGAAATGGCAACCCACCCCAGTGTTCTTGCCTGGAGAATCCCAAGGATGGGGAGCCTGGTGGGCTGCCGTCTACAGGGTCGCACAGAGTCGGACACAACTGAAGTGACTTAGCAGCAGCAGCAGCAGCAGCAGCATATATAGTCATGTGTATATGTTAATCTCAAACTCCTAATTTGGTTACCCTCTCCCACCTCACCCATTGACCCCCTCTGCCCCAGCTAGTCCCTTTAGTAACCATAACTTTGTTTTTGTGTGTCTGTGACAGAATTTCTAGAGGTATAAGACAGCTTAAAGCATTTTTGCATATTTGTATTTTGATTTTATCGAGGAACTGGAGGCCCCGAGAGGGGTGCAGACTGCTCAGGTCTAATTTGATTTTCACTCCACCATTCAGCACAGGAAGACACTTACTTCTTCCCAAAACTCTAGCTGTCCAACCTCTGTGG
>NW_011494604.1:7157082-7173956 GCF_000754665.1 Bison bison bison | reverse complement strand
ACCGCCCCTACCCCCACCCAACTAGGAACAGGGTGCTCACTTACTAACTGTTCTGCCTGGCTTAGGTCTTTCTCCTAGTTTGGGGGGTCTACACCACATCATTTCAAACACCTTAAAATGCATATTCATCCCACATCAAATATTATCTTTATTTTTAAAATTTTCCATGATTCTTTTATCATTTTTGCTTTTGAAAGGAATTGCCTAGGAGTAATTTGATTTTCTACAATGTTCTCAGCAATCCTTACACAGACCCAGCAAAATCTAACCCTAAATTGTTTTCAGATGTAATGAAACGTTCATGAATACTAAACTTAATGATTAAGATCCACATCATACTTCCTTTTATTCAAATTTAATCCAATCAATATATATATTACAGATAATACAGGTTATTATTGATTACCCCTATGTATAGACTTAAAGCAGAAGGGCCATTCTCACATGGATACCCAACTGGGAATGAAAGAAGCCAAGAAGACTGCAAACCACGTGTTCAGACTCTTAAGAATTGCTCCCTTTCTGTACAGCCCAGCAGAGCTACAATTCAAAAGACTCACAGCTTTTCAAAGAATGTTGAGGCTATGTAAAAAACACACGTAGTCAGCCTGAAAGCACTGGAGCAATTTATTTATCAAAATAAATAATTATAGTAATATATTGTAAACATTATGATAGAAATCTGTAGGTTCATACTGATATAAGTAAAGAAAGAAGAGGAAGCTTTTCCTTACAGTAAAAATCTAACTAATAAATGGAGAGATGATGGAATTAAAAACATCATTGTTTAGCAACATCACAGTAATAATTAAGTAATCCAAAAACTATCAGTAGATATTAAAACTAGTAGGTGAAATTTTAAGAAAGAGGAGATTGGCATAGATTCAGAGTACTTCCACACAAAATTCTTAATAATTATAAAGAGAAAAAGAGCAATTTTACAATGAAAACTCAGGAGGACATATCAGATGGTAAATGCAAATTGAGGGAAATTCTACAAAATAATCAGAATGTGGTATTCAATACTATCAAACTTATAAAGGCTAAGGAAAGATGAGAAGCTGTCCTAAGTGAAGGAACTAAGGAGATGACAGCCAAATGCAACAGGTGAGCTTGAATTGGATCCTTTTGTTATAACAAACATTCTTTGATTGTCAAAACTTGAACAGCATCTGAGGCTTAGATGGTAGTAATGTATCAATGTTAATCTCCTTATTTTAATGATTGCATTATAATTATGTAAGGGAATTTGTAAAAAAATTGCACATTAAAGTAAGCTCAGAAAAAAGTGGGGGTTTTATGTCAACTTTCGTCTAAGTATGAAATTATTCTAAAATAAAAAATTTAAAGAAGAAATTTTGGCACAAGGAAGTCAAAGTGGTGAATATCAAACATATTTTTATCACTTCTTCCGGGAAATAGGCTCCCTCCCTCAAGGACAGGGTAATAACCTGTCAGTTGAGGCAGCGTAGTGTAGAGCTGGAGAAGGCAATGGCAACCCACTCCAGTACTCTTGCCTGGGAAGTCCCACGGACGGAGGAGCCTGGTAGGCTGCAGTCCATGGGGTTGAGAAGAGTCGGACATGACTGAGCGGCTTCACTTTCACTTTCATGCACTGGAGAGGGAAATAGCAACCACTCCAGTGTTCTTGCCTGGAGAATCCCAGGGACCGGGAGCCTGGTGGGCTGCCGTCTATGGGGTCACACAGAGTCGGACACGACTGAAGCAACTTAGCAGCAGCAGCAGCAGCAGTGTAGAGCTAGAAAGACTTACATGCAAGGTCTATAAACTAGTCCTATCTCTTCACTACCTTTTATTTTATTGAAGTATAGTTGATTTACAATGTTGCATTAATTTGTGCCGTAAAGTGATTCAGTTTCTTTCCTCCTATTCTCATATTCTTTTCCAACCTGGCTTATCACAGGATGTTGAATGTAGTTCCCCTTGCTACACAGTACGACCTTGTCGTTTATCCATCCTATATACACTCGTTTGCATCTGCTAATACCAAACCCCAATCCTTCCCTCCCCTCACTAATTTAAATTCATAATGTCCAGTAGTCAGTTGCAGCCAGTTTTTAGTTAGCAAGGGTTCTTTTATTTTACCTTTAAATTTGACCCGTTTAATGAGGGAAAAAAAAAAAGTGTCTGAAAAACACAACACTTAGGGTATTGAGATGGCTCCCATCTAAAAGAACACTTGAATAAGAGTTTTTTTAAATCTAATTTTGTAATGTGAATGCTGGTTTTCCTCAAAAGGAGGACCACCAGAAATGAATGGGCTCTCATCAGAGGGTAATATGAATAAAAGCCACACCAACTCACCACCACACAGAACAATGCCTTCCTGTGTTGGATTCTCCTGTGCTCTCCACTTCTTCCCACTAAATGATGAATTTCCAATGAAAGATCATACAGTGTATGTCTCTTCTTGTCTCCCGATGACTGGCTTGCCCTTCATCCCTGCCTCCCTCCCTCTTTCCCTTCCTTCCTTCCTCGTTGTCGTAATACACTCAGCATTGTTTGGGTCGATCAGTAAGTCTATTTTTCTTGCAGACTTTAGGAAATCTACAACACCTAGCAAACCTATCATTTAGCTTAATATAACCTGTGGAAGGCAGAAGAGAAAGAAAACGAAGACTGTGAGAGGAGACACGCAGTCAGCACATACACTTTTCCCTTGTTAAGAGTGAATGAAGTCTGCAGACATCCAGAGTTCTGTATGTGTGCTGGGGTGAACTCCATCTTAGCTGTTTCAACTCTTTTTTATTTTTTTTCAGAGTGACACTCCTGGGGAACATTTGGAGTATTTCCACAGCATTCCATACGAAGCTGCACTGACCTTCCATTCTCCCCAAGTGAAACAGATGCCCCCAAATCACAAGCCAGCTCTATTCCAAAAGTTTTTTAAATTATTATTTAGAATGTGGAAGTCATGTTACAAATGATAGCTTGATTTCTAGATTAGCCACAAAACTCCCCATAAGTAGTGTAAAGGGGACTTCCCTGGTGGTCCTGTGGTTAAGACTCCACACTCCCAAAGCAAGGGGCCTGGGTTAGATTCCTGGTCAGGAAACTAGATCCTGCATGCCACAACTAAGCTCCTGCACATGGCAATGAAGATCCTGAGTGCCAAAACTAAGACCCAGCACTGCCAAATTAAAAAAAGAAAATCAGTATATAAAGTAATGAATACACACACACCCCCAAACGCCATCATTAGAACTGCTAAGGCGGCATCTTCAGGTAATGGCTGTGAGTCATGTGTTCATAGTCCAGACACTACCTTGATGTAAGTGATCCATGTTGACAAATGGCTCCTTAACTTGGAAATCTGATGTGACTAGTGCGGGGTTCATGCTAGGCCACCCTCTCACTCATCCCCACAGGTAAAGACCCCCAAGAGCTACACTAAATTTCATTATACTCTGAACCTAGCCTTGCTGTAATTTTTATTTCACCCCTCATGGTACCATTGTACCATTTCTTCTTTTCTCTCTCTCTCACCTTGACCCTCCACTCCCACACAATCTGTTCTACTAAGCATGATATTGGGGCAGAAAATGAGGTCTGGAAAGAAATTTGGGAAAGCAGATATCACTTATCATTTTACCACTAAATATGTAGTTCATGTAAGATGGGCTTCTATGGTCACTTGGCAGAATTCTCTTATTTAACACATCTTGCAAATATTCTGTTTACCATGATAATGAGGAAAAGGAATAGGAAGAGAAGGAGGAAGACCTAAACAGCTCTTGGTAGCACCTCGGTGTTGTGACCACATTTGGCTAAAAATGTATTAAATATAACATGATTTAAGTTTCAAAAAATGATAAGATCATAGCCAGGATGATCTCATTGAAAGTACAAATGTCCCTGAAATTCTTATTCTGTGACAAAAAATAAAGGCATATCTGTCTGGTATTCTCTCTACATGTTCTTCCTTAAGGCAAAGTTTCTAAAATAATCTCAGACGTGGTGTAACATTTGCCAAACAGCTGTTCTAGGGAATGCCAAGAAGATAATCCTTGGGTCTCTCATAGTCTTTTGTGTTTTTTCTCTATTCAGTGGATTCTGGGTCTAGGCCAGTGTATTGACGCATGTTCTGAAAATTCAAAAAGTCTGATGGTACTTGAGGTCTTTTACACCTATTTTACTGACCTAGTTGAGAAGGGAGTTTGTTGACCTCTTGGCAAAGGGATTGACCTCAACTCTGTTTCGAGAAGACAAATGCCTTTGAAAATGAGGCTTCTACTGAAGATGTACCTGTCTACATGCTCTCTCTCCATCCCTAAGACAGCTCCCCTCCAAGGTGGGTAAAACCCTGGGACAGGGAATTACAGACTCGATCTTAGAGCTGGAAGGAAATTCTAGAGTTCATGTGGCTCAGCATTCTCCTTCCTGAGCTGTGGGTTACCCTCAATGTCTAACAGAAGTTAAGTTTTTTAGAATATGAAATTCCTTTTATTTTTAATTTTTGATTTAACATTTATTTTATATTGCAGTATAGTAAGTAACAATAAGGTGTATAGCAGAGTGATTCAGTTATACATATACATGTATCCATTCTTCTTTAACATTCTTTTCTCATATAGGTTATTACAGAGGATTGAGTAGAGTTCTCTATGGAAAATGAAATTCTTTTTTACCAATAAATATGTTCAGAATCTCGTGGATATTTTCATACACATGACTTTATCTTTCAGTCAAATGAGTTTGTTGAAAGAATTTAAGATGGGGGGAAAGGATTTTGTGTGTTTATGTAGATCTGGATATAAAACCTTGAGGTCAGCCCTTGTCTCAGATCTTCAAAACACCGGTGTTCTCTGATGCTGCTGCTTCTTAAATCATCCTCATCTGTCAGACAACAAAGGGAACTGTTAGCAGAAGAGGAAACAGGGGTGTACAATATGGACAGGGGACTGGAAAACATGCTGAACTCAGGAGGAGGCTACACAAGGGGGGAATGTTCACGGTTCTTTGAGGTCCCGACAGATTGTTGTAGGAAATCATTTTTTTAAAAAATGAAATCTAATCATTTGCAACAACATGAATGTATCTAGAGGATATTATGCTCAGTAAATTGAGTCAGAGAAAGACAAAGACCATATGATCGCATTTAAATATGGGATCTGAAAAACAAATCAAAATGAAAACAGATTCATAGTCCAGAGAACAAATGAGGGATTGCCAGAGAAAGGAGGGATGGGGATTGAGCAAAATAGGTGAAGAGGATAAAGAAATACAAATTGCCAGTTATAAAATAAATAAGCCATGGGGGATGTCATGTACAGTGTGAGGAATACAGTCAATAAAATTGTAACAACTCTGTGTGGGGACAGAAGGTTGCTAGACTTACTATGGTAATAATTCCATGATGAATGCAAATATCAAATCACTATGTGCTGTATCTAAAACTAACACAATATGGTATGCCAACTATATTTCAATAAAAAATTAATTAAAAAATATACCTTATTGAAGCTGATATATTCAATATATCATCATTTTGATATGCAATCAATATTTAAAAATTGCTCATGAGATATTTTACACTCCTATTTTGTGTGAAGTCTTCAGGCTCTGGTGATTCTTTCACACTTTCAGTGTATGTCAATAGAAATCAGCCACATTTCTAGTGTTTAATACCCACATGTGGCTAGTGGCAGTCACACCATGCAGCACATCTCTAGAAAGTGGTCAGGTCCACCATGGTCCAGGAAACTGACCTGTCTTATGTTCCAAATAGAAATCTGAGGGCTTAACGAGTGTGCAGAACGGGGCTGAAATCAAGGAGATTTTCATGAGATCTTCAGGAGGAGTAGTCAGTGCCTTGAGGAGCTCCAGCCTGCCTTAGGGACTTGTGAACAGTGTCTCATCAGATGGAACTTTTCCAAATGCAAGATTTCATTGGCTAACTAAGAGTGTGACTGAGGAGCCAAGCAGCCCAAGAGGGACACTGACTTTCCTTACACCACTCAGCTATGGAAATTTCCAGGGAAGAAGCTGCTAGAAAGGGGGCCAAAGGAATTCAGTAGACGTAACTAGATAGAAGGAATGAATCAGTTAAGAGAGAAAATGGTCTGCCTATAGTCTAACTTGTTCTTCAAGTTCAAATTCACTTTATTTCTTGGGGGAAAAAATTTTTCTCTATTTCAAAGGATCTTAGACACCAAATATTCCAGCTAGAAGAAATTGAAAAATAATAATAATTACAACTGATATTTGTATATTCCAGGTGTGATCAAAACACTTTACTTGTATTGACCCATTTAATCCCCAGCAGATACTATCATCTCCCTCTGCAGTAATCCCATCATGTTAAATCCTGGGTACCACTTTTGACATTATCTTTGAAAACACCAAAAGAAGGGCACCACTTGGAGCTATGCAGTCCCACAGCCTTGCCCGTGTTACAGCGGAAAAGACATCACATATCCAGCATCTGCATTTTACTGATGGAGAAACTGATGTTCAGTAACTCACCACACAGCAGCTTATTGACAGAGCTGATTCTGAAGTCTCCACCCCCAGTTTTGAGGCTGATGCCTGTGCAATCCAACATGAGCTCCATTTTGGAGGCTGTGAGTGACTTCAGTATCCCTCCCTTTAAATAGCTCACAAGTAATAGGAGAGATTCTGGTCATATGAGTACATTAAAACCAGTACATCCAAGTTCTGCTTAATGGTTTCATCATCTTCTGGTTGTACATGATTTCTTCTTCTTCCAGCCCCCAAGTCACCAATAGATCTCTACATTCTTACATCTCAGCAGAGTATAGTGGTTGCAGACATGTGCTCTGAAGTACCTGGCTGTATGACCTTGGGTAAATTTCTATACCTCTGTTTTTCTCTCCAGAATATGGAGGAAATCCACAGAACTTATTCCAAGGGTTTTTATGAGAATTAAATGAGTTAATTTTCTAAAACAACTAACATAGTGTATGGCATACAGTCAGCATAGTATGTGTTTCATAAAATGCTGGATGACTAAACAGTCTTCTAGCTTCATGTCTTCCTACAGTATCAAAACACTCTTGCCAAAACCCAAGTCGGCTTACTATCGTCCAGGCTCCACATTATCTAGTAGCTCTCAAACTTGAATTTGCACAAGAATCCACTGGAGTGCTTGCAAAAAAAAAAAAAAGGTACACTTCTGAGCCACTCCTGGGACTCTGGTTTAGAAGGTCTGGGTGGAGCTCAGGAATCTCCATTTTCACCACAGACCCACAAGGGATTCTGATGTAGGTGGTCTCAACGCACAATGGGAAGGGGGAAAGACCTCCCAAATAAAGTCGACTTCTAGCACAGCTCTCAGTGACCTTGGTCATCTGGCTCTTGTTCACCATTCTACCTCTCAGCTCAAAACCCCGCCCCTAATCCTGCCTGCCAGACCTGCGTCAGGAAAAATGAAAAGCCATGTTAAAGTCAAGCCCAATTGCATTCCTCCATATGACTGCTGTGTTATATGAGATTACGGAAAAATAGCTGAGTTGGCACCCAGCAAAGTCTCTGTGGGCCATGCCAATGGGTCACCATGGGAACCACGTCTCTGTGACTCAGTCCAGAGTGAGCATAAAAGCTGAGAGGGACAAAACACATCGTGTTTCTGAGTTCCTGTTCTCTTTCTCAACCTCCCTTAGAGACCAGACCTCTTCTTTTCTTCTCTTAAAGTAACTCCAGGGGTTGTCAGTTCTAAATTTGAGGCAAGGAAGGTGAGAAGGAACAGAGTGGAGACAAAAGCAGTCCTAAAGCCAAGGGATAACTCAGTGAGATAAATGGCACATAGAGGGTTAGGAATGCCCTGATCCAGACCGGGAAGCCATACAAAGTAAGACTTTTATTCTTTCATAGCAAAGCTGCTTAGACCAACTTGATGTTTGATTCCCTAAAAACTAAGTCTTGACAAACTAGTCCAAGAGCTTGATAATACCTGGTTTTCCCAGTTATATAATCCGAGCACTTTTAAATGGTGCTTAGTTGGAAAGCAAAAGTCCCTGAGCTTCCTTCTCAGTGAACTCCAGGTCAAGCCCATTCGTTTTTTTGTATTTAAAGTTAATTCCATAAGCCAACAGAAGAGGAGCTCCCTTCTCTGCCTGGACTGAATAGTGTCCCCCAAAATGTATGTCTATCTGAAATCTGTGAAGGTGACCTTATTCAGAAATTGGGTCTTTGCAGAAATATAATTAATATGGAAGTGAAGATGAGGTCATACTTGTTTCCTGTAGTTCTCCGCTTGGGTTGCTGTAACAAAAATACCACAGGCTGGGTGGCTTATAAAAAATAGAAATTGATTTCTCACAGGTCTGGAGGCCAGAAGACCATGATTGTGTGTGTTTCATAAAATGTTAAATTATTAAACAGGCTTCTAGTTTCATTGTCTTCCTACAATATCAAAATACTCCTGCTAAAACCCAAGTCAGCTCACCATCCTCTAGGCTCTGCATTATGTAATAGCTCTCAAACTTGAGTTTGCACAAGAATCTGCTACGGTGTTTGCAAAAGCTAAATCCAGCATGGTTTGGCTCTGCCAAAGACCCGCTTCCCAAATGCAGACTGCAACTTCTCCCTGTGTCCTACGACGGTGGGAGGGGCTAGGAGCTCTCCGGAGCCTCATTTATAAGGCACGATCCCATTCATGGGGACCCGACCCTTAAGACCTAAGCAGCTCCCAAAGGCCTCACCTCCCCGTACCATCACATTACAGAATAGGATGTCAACTTGTGGGTTTGGGGAACTCAAACATTCGGACCATAGCAGATGAGGTCATGCTACGTTAGAGTGGGAGCAGAATTCAGTCGCTGATGTCCTTTAAGAAGGGAAGGCACACAGGAAAACAGCATGTGCAGACAGACACACAGGGAAGAAAACCGTGTGTCAAAGAGGCGGGGACTGGAGTCACAGGCCAGGGAATGCCCAGGATCCCCCGCCACTGTCAGAAGCTTGAAGAGGCAAGGGAGGACGCCCCGCTAGAGCCTTCAGAGGAGCACGGCCCTGCTGACACATTGATTTCAGACTTCTGGACTCCAGAACTGTAAAAGAAGCCATTTCTGTTGTGTTAAACTGCCCAGTTTATGGTATTGTTATGGCAGTTTGAAGATTCTGGCCAACAGGTGTTCTTGATAATAGAAAATGCATACTCTGATGGGTTTCAGATGGATCATTGCACAATCATTGGGTCAATTGAGCCTGAAAACATCACTAGAATAAGCTCAGCTCATGGAAAATAGGGAAAATGGCTTTATTTTTGAATCAGGAAATTTCCTTAAGCAAAGCCAGTGTGGGGTAGAGTTAGCGTTCCCTGCTGGAGGCGAGTCCTTTGATAACAGCATTCCAGTTTCCTTTAGGGTCTGTCCTCTGTCCTTCTTGTGTGCAGTTTTTTATGAAGAAAGTGAAAGTACAAGTCGCTCAGTGGTGTCGGACTCCTTGCTACCCCATGGACTATACAGTCCATGGAATTCTCCAGGCCAGTATACTGGAGTGGGTAGCCTTTCCCTTCTCCAGGGGATCTTCCCAACCCAGGGATCGAACCCAGGTCTCCCACATTGCAGGAGGATTCTTTACCAGCTGACCCACAAGGGAAGCCCAAGAATACTGGAGTGGGTAGCCTATCCCTTCTCCAATGGATCTTCCTGACTCAGGAATCGAACTGGGGTCTGCTGCATTGCCGGTGAATTCTTTAACCAACTGAGCTATCAGGGAATCCCAATGCAGTTTTGCATACAACCTGTCAAAATGCCTTGACATCCCCTAACAAGGAGCTGTCATGTCACCCACCCCTTGCTGCTTGGACTCACTTCTGGTATGAGCCAAGCACAGGGACACAAGAAAGATGAGATGTACATCCTCATCCAGCCAACTACTGATCCCCAAGGGACTGTCCACTAGCGCCTGCTGCCTGGACACCAGGAGGTAATCAAGACTGGTTCTACTACCAGAAGCAGTTTTTATTGCCTGCAACCCACAACTCTATGGGGACATCTGCCTGTATCCAATCCCTAACCCCACCCCACCCCCCACCCCCCCGCCCCATCCTCTCAGAGAGAGAGAAGACAGAAAGGATTTCTGGGAAGGTCTGATGAAATATAGCTGCCCTCCAGACGTACACACACACACACACAGCTGCATCTGTTGCCAAAATACAGCTAAAAATATAGTCATCATGTTTTTCAAAGAGCCTCATGTACAGATTTTTGACATAAATTTATTTCGGAAATCAGTATAGTGCTTGCAGTTAAACCTTCTGCCGATCTTAATGACTGTATTTGTTTGCAGCTTGAAGTACATTTTTCCCTCCTCTTTTCTGTTGTTTTTGATCTTTGATGTTCATTTCAGATATTTGTTGTCAGACCCCTTCAATCTCAAATGGAAATAGGTGAGATATAAATTATAAATAAATAAACAGAAACATAGGGAGATCAAAACCTCCATGACTCTTATTATAAGTGGTCTTATTCATAAGTGGTCTAAATTTAGCTTCAAGAAATGTGGCATTTCTTCCCCAGACACAGTTTAACCGGGAAGATGACAGATTGGATCACAAAGTAAAATATGCCCCACCCCATCTTCCTGGATGTTACTAACATTTTCATGCTACCCCCAAACTTGGACACCATTCCCTTCAAAGATCTGCCTTAGACCCTGAAATATATTCTTCCAAAGGTTGGGCAGCATTGTGAAATAAGGCAGACAAATTCCTGAACCACCAGTCAGAGGTCCCGGGTGCAAAGGGCCACGCCACACCCTCTCCTCTCACCAGAAACTTGTGCAGAGGACAGGTCATGCTGGTCTTGTTCTGTTCTGTTTCCGTATTTTTTTTTAACTGAATTGGTATGCTCACCTGACAGGGCTGGTCAATCCAGAAGGGATTTCACTGGGTGACCATTTGGCTAGAGAAAAGCCATCTTTGTTTTCCAACCCCCTCTCCCGTCCCCAGGGCCTGAGAATAACACCAACACCAACTTCTCTCAAATCTGAGGCACTATTGTGCAAACTTGAATAAGTCAGTTACTCTTTCTTTGCCTTGGGGTGGAGGAAAAAAACAAAACAAAACACAGACGGGACTCTTCGCAAAAACCAGACCAGAGGACTAAAAAGAGTAATATTTTCCACAGTCGGATGAAAGATGGTATGTACATGCAGAATGGGTGGCTGTATATTATTAAATTTTGATTACACTTGAATTAGTTATAGGGTGACATTTTGACTGTTTCCTCCTTGTAATTCTCATAACTCCACCTGCCTGACATTTCCTTCCTCTCTGGCGGCCCTTGGAGAACAGGTCCCACTTTGTGGGAGGGAGGCCACCCTGCAGAAATTCAGGGACACTTTCCTGGGAAGGCTGCCCCTGAGGCACACACAGGAAATTTCAAACACTCTCAGACACCAAGAGATTCATCGCGCCTCACCCCCTCCCCCTCTGGGACTTGATCATTCAAGAACTACCCCTAAAAGAACACAGAAAGTTCTTCATAAAAAAAGAAAAAGAATTCCAAGTCCTTTCCCCTCCTAATAGCCCTCGGGGACAAAAACTCAGTGAGTCACCAAAGAGACACTTGCCTCCTGCCCTGAGTGGGCACTCAGAAAAATCACAAAGATGAAAAGCTTAACACCCATTGTCCAGAAGAAACTCAGAGGGCAGTGAGTGGACTGGGAGAGGGGAAATGGGATGCCAAGAACTGAGATTTATGAAAAAGCAAAGAAAGAGAAAGGAAAGACAAAAGGCAGTGACCTTGAACAAACAGAACCTTTATGGAAGCGAATGACAGGCAGAATGTTTACGAGGTGCCCACGCCCCACCACCACCCCTGCTTTTTCCTTGGGTCACAGCCAGAAGTTCAATGGCCTCACATATGAGATTCAGCCGACTCCAGCCCCTAACTCACTTAGAGAGAACTCGTTCAAGCATAGATTCACGCTAATGCATATTCTTCTGTCTGGGATAAATCCAAAGGGTATTACCTGCCCAGTCCCTGAAAGATCTTGTTACGTACGTGAGGTAGGGGGAAGACGTGCCTGGCCCCTTAACCTGGCTCTGTGGTATAGGAGGTCATAAAAGAGTGGTGTTAGCACCCGGTCCTGAAGCACAGGCATTAGTGGCCCTGCCAATACGAAGCCAGTGCTTCTCATTTCTCCCTGCTGCTGCCGCTGCTGCTAAGTCACTTTAGTCGTGTCCGACTCTGTGAGACCCCATAGACTGCAGCCCACCAGGCTCCCCTGTCCCTGGGATTCTCCAGGCAAGAACACTGGAGTGGGTTGCCATTTCTTTCTCCAATGCATGAAAGTGAAAAGTGAAAGTGAAGTCGCTCAGTCGTGTCCGAATCTTCTCGACCCCATGGACTGCAGCCTACCAGGCTCCTCCATCCATGGGATTTTCCAGGCAAGAGTACTACTGGAGTGGGGTGCCATTGTCTTCTCCCATTTCTCCCTAAAGTATCCCAAATAGGAGAGGAAAATGAAAACATACCCCCAACGACTTAACGCAAGGACCTTGCATACTCTATACACTCCTCTCCAACCTCCCCCCACCTACATTCAAGCCGAAATGTTCCCTAAAGCCTATGGTTAAGCTTAGAAATTCACACACAATTTGTAGCCCACTACTCCATAATATGGGCTTCCCTTGTGGCTCAGCAGTAAGGAATCTGCCTGCCAGTGCAGGAGACACAAGTTCAATTCCTGGGTTGGGAAGATCCCCTGGGCAAGGAAATGGCAACCTGCTCCAGTATTCTTGCACGGGAAATCCCATAGACAAAGGAGCCTGACGGGCTACAGTCCATGGGATCACAAAAGAGTCGGACACAACTAACGGCCTAAACAACAACTCCATAATATATCTTTGCTTTACTACAAAATAGTTCAAATGACCACTAAGGGAACTTACATCCCATGAAGATATATCAAGCTTATCTTGTGGATTAATGTATTTCACTGGGTCACCATCCCACCAGCAAACCAGGTACCCCAGTTTGAGGAGCTTGATCTTAAACAATCACTTCTCTTGAAGAAGCAAAGTTCTCACCAGTCATCTGGACACACATTTGGGCAACCACCCTTTATTTTTAGTTGTCACCAAGAAAGCCTTTGATAGGTGAGCGATATTCCTATAACTAGGTGGAAACTTGGCCCAGACTCACACGGACCAAGTCTCACCCTTGGTGTATATGAGTGTGAGGCTCTTCTCCAACAGCCTGTCCAGGACACTAGGTCATCTAGGACTTGTTCTCTCTGGGATCTTCCTACCATCAATCTTTAGTCTCCTGGACAGTCTGGTTGGCCATCTCAACACCCATTCTATGCTTCCTCTACAATAATTATAGGAAACCAGATAACCCGGTCTGAGGAGCTTGATCTTAAGCAATTACTTCTCTTGGAGAAGCAAAGTTCTGGCCAGTCATCTGGACACACATTTGGGCAGTCCCCTTTATTTTCAGTTGTCACCAAGAAAAGTTTTTGATAGGTGAGCATAACATTCCTATAAATGGATACAAAGAGGGACATCAGTGGTGATGTGCCAGCCTCTCCTCAGAACTCTCTCTGGGGAAGTGGTGGAAGCATGATCTGTTCATGCTTAATCTCTCAAATCTTAAAACAGCCTGCAAAGCTCTGCGTCATCTGGCCCCTGCCTAACTCTCCAGCCTCATCTCACAGTTCTGTCTTCCACTCGATCACCCCATTCTAGCTTTGATCCTACTAGACATTCCTTCTAAAAGTAGTGCTGCTTTGCTGCAAATTCTCCTACTTCAGCAGGAAGGAAATGGTCCCACCCTTGGTCTATGTGAGTCTGAGGCTCTTCACCAATAGGTGGTTCAGGACCCCAGATCATCTAGGACTTGCTCTCTCTGGGATCTTCCTGCCACCTGTCTTTAGTCCCCTGGACAGTCTAGTTAGCCACCTCAATACTCGTTCCACGCTTCCTCTAAAATAGTCATTCTTGTACAACTGGCCCCAACCTATCTCCAAGAACTAAATCAAGCATGGTAATCTTCTTTCTCTTTCCATGGTTCAAGAGTGGCACATGACTTCAGATCAAGCAATGAGGAAAGCTGAGGACTTTTGCTTCATGGTTCCAGTGGAAACAATATGTACTTCTTCCTCTTCACATGGAAAGAAAGCAGGTATCCTAAGGACTCTTACAGATACTGTGTAAGCAGAATAGGAGCTTGCTTTACGATAAAGCCAAAACACAGAACGCAAAGAAGGGGTAGCAAAAGAAACTGTGTCCTTGGTTACATCCCTGAACCACTCAGTTAAAGAAATGTTGAGGCTAACCCTCTTGAATGCTTATTTTCAAGAACCAATACACATCTTCATTATTTAAGGCAATTGGATCGGAGATTGTTGTTGTTTAATGATTAAGTTGTGTCCAGCTCTTTGTGACCCCATGGACTGTGGCACACCAGGCTTCCCTGTCCTTCACTATCTCTCAAAGTTTGCAGAAACTCATGCCCATTGAGTCAGTGATGCCATCCAACCATCTCATCTTCTGTCATCCCCTTCTCCTGCCTTCAATCTTTCCCAGCATCAGGGTCTTTTCCAATGAGTCAGCTCTTTGCATCAGGTGGCCAAAGTATTGGAGCTTCAGCTTCAGCATCAGTCCTTCCAATGAATATTCAGGGTTGATTTCCTTTAGGATTGACTTGATTTGATGTCCTTGCTGTTGAAGGGACTCTCAAGAGTCTTTTCCAGCACTGCAGTTTAAAAGCATCAATTCTTCAGCACTCACCCTTCTTTATGGTCCAACTCTCTGTAACTAGAAAAACAATAGGTAAGTTTCCTGTCTTGAGGGGGTTGACAATCCAGTTAAGAGAGAAAATGCATAGCTTAATGAATATTAATACTGGAAGAAGAATAGGGTACTGAGCATAATGCTGACCAAGATATGATGGGTGATAGAATTAGGCAGGCAAAGTGAGGGGAAGAAGAAAAAGAAGAGGGAGAATACAGAGAGAAACAAAGGCTTAATATTAGAAAGAACATGATGCTTTCATGAAACAAAAATGGTCCCAAGATGTAGTCCTGTCTTCAAAAACAGCCACTGAGAGTGTGGTTACTCTAGATCCTGCCAGGGACCCTACAATTTCCTTTAAATTAATTGTAGCCTGATGACCAGACCCTGGTGCCATCTTCAGTCCAAAGGCATCCTTGAATGAGTAATGCAAGTAGAGGCAGCAGTTGCTGATGCACCACATTTCCAGGAGACACAAACACCATCCTTATGCACATCCCTCACTCCCCACCCCCATCTCTGCACACACTCTCAGTACTAGCCCTACACTCTCCTTAGTTCATCTGATCCCAATCCTGCTTACCAGCCAGGATACGCACATCAAGATTCCAGGTCAGGATACTCTGGTGGTATCCAGTTATGGTCTATCCTCATCATTTGCAGATACACCTGTTTGTAATCCCAAAGTCAAGTAGGCATTTTGGTTGTCATTCATTGATATTTGTTCAGTTCAGTTCAGTTCAGTCGCTCAGTCGTGTCTGACTCTTTGCGACCCCATGAATTATAGCACGCCAGGCCTCCCTGTCCGTCACCAACTCCCGGAGTTCACTCAGACTCATGTCCATCGAGTCGGTGATGCCATCCAGCCATCTCATCCTCTGTCGTCCCCTTCTTCTCCTGTCCCCAATCCCTCCCAGCATCAGAGTCTTTTCCAATGAGTCAACTCTTCGCATGAGGTAGCCAAAGTATTGGAGTTTCAGCTTTAGTATCATTCCTTCCAAGGAACACCCAGGACTGATATCATTTAGGATGGACTGGTTGGATCTCCTTGCAGTCCAAGGGACTCTGAAGAGTCTTCTCCAACACCACAGTTCAAAAGCATCAATTCTTTGGCGCTCAGCTTTCTTCACAGTCCAACTCTCACATCCATACATGATCACTGGAAAAACCATAGCCTTGACTAGACGGACCTTTGTTGGCAAAGTAATGTCTCTGCTTTTGAATATGGTATCTAGATTGGTCATAACTTTACTTCCAAGGAGTAAGCGTCTTTTAATTTCATGGCTGCAATCACCATCTGCGGTGATTTTGGAGCTCAGAAAAATAAAGTCTGACACTGTTTCCACTGTTTCCCCATCTATTTGCCATGAAGTGATGGGACCAGATGCCATGATCTTCGTTTTCTGAATGTTGAGCTTTAAGCCAACTTTTTCACTCTCCTCTTTCACTTTCATCAAGAGGCTTTTTAGTTCCTCCTCACTTTCTGCCATAAGGGTGGTGTCATCTGCATATCTGAGGTTATTGATATTTCTCCCAGCAATCTTGATTCCAGCTTGTGCTTCTTCCAGCCCAGCGTTTCTCATGATGTACTCTGCATAGAGGTTAAATAAGCAGGGTGACAATATACAGCCTTGATGTACTCCTTTTCCTACTTTGAACCAGTCTGTTGTTCCATGTCCAGTTCTAACTGTTGCTTCTTGACCTGCATATAGGTTTCTCAAGAGGCAGGTCAGGTAGTCTGCTCTTCCCATATCTTTCAGAATTTTCCACAGTTTATGGTGATCCACACAGTCAAAGGCTTTGACGTAGTCAATAAAGCAGAAATAGATGTTTTTCTGGAACTCTCTTGCTTTTTCCATGATCCAGCAGATGTGGGCAACTTGATCTCTGGTTCCTCTGCCTTTTCTAAAACCAGCTTGAACATCAGGAAGTTCACGGTTCACGTATTGCTGAAGCCTGGCTTGGAGAATTTTAAGCATTACTTTACTAGAGTGTGAGATGAGTGCAATTGTACAGTAGTTTGAGCATTCTTTGGCATTGCCTTTCTTTGGGATTGGAATGAAAACTGACCTTTTCCAGTCCTGTGGCCACTGCTGAGTTTTCCAAATTTGCTGGCATATTGAGTGCAGCACTTTCACAGCATCAT
>NW_011494604.1:7148200-7156982 GCF_000754665.1 Bison bison bison | reverse complement strand
CAGGATTTGAAAGAGCTCAACTGGAATTTCATCACCTTCACTAGCTTTGTTCGTAGTGATGCTTTCTAAGGCCCACTTGACTTCATATTCCAGGATGTCTGGCTCTAGGTCAGTGATCACACCATCATAATTATCTGAGTCGTGAAGATCTTTTTTGTGCAGTTCTTCTGTGTATTCTTGCCACCTCTTCTTAATATCTTCTGCTTCTGCATACCATTTCTGTCCTCTATCGAGCCCTTCTTTGCATGAAATATTCCCTTGGTATCTCTAATTTTCTTGACGAGATCGCTGGTCTTTCCCCTTCTGTTGTTTTCCTCTATTTCTTTGCATTGATCACTGAGGAAGGCTTTCTTATCTCTCCTTGCTAATCTTTGGAACTCTGCATTCAGATGCTTATATCTTTCCTTTTCTCCTTTGCTTTTCGCTTCTCTTCTTTTCACAGCTATTTGTACGGCCTCCCCACACAGCCATTTTGCTTTTTTACATTTCTTTTCCATGGGGATGGTCTTGATCCCTGTCTCCTGTACAATGTCACGAACCTCATTCCATAGTTCATCAGGCACTCTGTCTATCAGATCTAGTCCCTTAAATCTATTTCTTACTTCCACTGTATAATCATAAGGGATTTGATTTAGGTCATACCTGAATGGTCTAGTGGTTTTCCCTACTTTCTTCAATTTAAATCTGAGTTTGGCAATAAGGAGTTCATGATCTGAGCCACAGTCAGCTACCAGTCTTGTTTTTGCTGACTGGATAGAGCTTCTCCATCTTTGGCTGCAAAGAACATAATCAATCTGATTTCGGTGTTGACCATCCGGTGATGTCCATGTGTAGAGTCTTCTCTTGTGTTGTTGGAAGAGGGTGTTTGCTATGACCAGTGCGTTCTCTTGGCAAAACTCTATTAGCCTTTGCCCTGCTTCATTCCGTATTCCAAGGCCAAATTTGCCCATTACCCTAGGTGTTTGATATTTGTAGAGGGGTGGAAATTTTGCATATTTTGAAGCACATATTCCCAACTGATACCCATGCTGTGCTTTCTTGTTTCAGTTCTCATACTGTAAAGTATCCTTTCACAGACTATTTAGTCCCACTTTCTTTTTAACATTTGTGTGTGTGTGTGAGTGTGTGTGTTATTTTTATTTTTGTTTTAGTGATATCACTGTTTAAAATTAAGCCCAGGGATAGCACTGAAGTTCCGTCTGGTGTTCCTTACTGCAAGAGGACTATGATGCACCTTATGAAGCAAATAATATCTGTGTTAGATAAGTTTCATTCAGGTGTGAGTTATAATGCTATTGGCTGTGAGTTCATTGTTAATCAATAATATATTTTAAAATATGTCTTTAAACAGAAGCATAGGTAAAACTGGACTATGTATTGATCAGTTATCAAAAATATTTTTATCAGAAACTCACAGGAAACTAACCCTGAATTCCTCCTACAAGCAATGGTTCACTATTTGCTAATTCAATGTTCACAGCATCTTTACAGAATACACTTACCATGAATTACAAGAATAGACTATATAGGCTGACAGATTGCAAGGACTAGAAGATGTCTCTCTAACTCAAATGTTTATTCCTAAACAAGTTAGTATAAGTACACTGCTCCCGCATACAAATGCCCAAATTCATAATAGTTCAAATGCAGCAGATATTTATTTCTTATTCACATATCAGTTTTGAGTGAGTGAATGAGACAACCCAGGGGTGACCCTCTACCACTTAGCTCTGCAGGAATCTAAGAATCTTCAGGGCTAGATGGACACAGCCATTATATGTGGTTTTCAGGGAACCTGGGCATTATCCTCATTTGGCCCAAAGGAACATGTAGGATTGCACCTGAGATATTTTGATAGGCCAGACCTGGAAGTGGCGCGCATCATCACTCCTACTCACTTTCCATTGGCTAGAACTCAGTCATATGGCCATGCTTAGCTGCAAGAGAGTCTGGGAAATGTAGTCTGGCTGATGACCAGGAAGAAGAGAATAAGATTTCCTTGACACCTAGCAGTCTCTGACACAGTTTGTTTGTTTCACAGACTCATATGAAGTTGGGTTCATACCAAGACCTGTGACTGCCCCAGGAAGATTAATAATTTGCTCCCTCCCCTTGAATTCTTCTTTAAATATTTATTCAAAGTTTACTTTGAGGCAAAACCAAGACCTGTGTAGAGACAGGGAGGAAGAGAGCTGTACCTTGACCTGAGGAAATCCTGCCCAAACCCTTGCCCTGACTCCTGAGCCAGCTCCAGAGTTAATTAATTTTCCCAGCCCCTCTCTAGTATAGCACATTCCTAATCCTTGCCGAAATCAGAGCCCTTTAGTGTAAGGAAGCCCAAAACTGAGGGAGGGTCCTGAGGCCCTTACCAGGAGACACTTCTTGAACCAGGAATTCCCCAGAGGAACCACACAGGCCCAGCAAGCCCACAGACTCAGAGAGATGGCAGCCACAGAGGACACCAGCTCCAGGTAGAGAGGCCAAGACCCTGGCAACTCCCGGGGCAAGTGGGAGGTCACACCCAGCCAGACAAGGCCTGAGCCAACCCTGACTTTAGCTGTCTGAGTCCCTTCCTGCTTTGTGAGGCCAACTGTGAGGAACCAGAAAGGAATGTTACAGTGTGAGAAGGACTTTGGGGTGACAGTGGCCTGAACAAGAGCAGAGACTAGAGGGACCTCATATTTAGCCCATGTTCTAAGGGAGACCAAAGCCCCTTTTGTGCTTTGAAAGCATTTATAAGCAACCAGGGAGCTGCAGACCACCTTAAGCCCTCCTCACGTTACTGCTCCCACACACTCTAACTACAGTCAAAAGGAACACAGACAGGCAATGGCCCTCAAAAAGGCACACAAGCCTCTGTCTTCCCTCTTTGATGTCTCTCCCAGGTGTCAAAAGAAGGACTCCCATTCTATAAACCAGCAGCTTCATGGGATCTGGAAACAACCCCTGAAAGAAAAAAGCAATAATAATTTTATGTTCGATGACAGGCCTTGTGATAAACATTTGATGTGTGTTGCTGCACTGAATTCTCACAAGGTCCTGGGAGGCAGGTACTCTAATCCCTGTCCTGCTGGTGAGGAAACAAGAGCTCAAAGGAGAGAAGTCATTTGGACACATTCATGCAGCTAGAAAGACGTGGAGTCAGCCCCTTCTGTCTGGCTGCTAAACCTGTCTTCTTAACTTCTAATCTCTGAGGCTGACAACACTGGTCACTTGCTGGATGTGGGCAGGGGGTGGGGGGCAGGGAAATCCTTACCTGCTACCTTCTAGTACCCGCACCACCACGTCCTCCACAGCTGAGGCCTGACTCCCTTGGTAGAACCACCTCCATGCTAACCACCTACCAGCATGGCCCCATCACCTCCATGCATTCACTGGACTCAACCCTTTCTCTGCCATGGCTTTCAGACCTCTTGGCAGCAAGAATGGACAACACTTCTCCCTTTCTGCACCTGAGAAGCTGGGATTCCTTCCATGGATGTCCATGGGCAACCTGAACTGATGCAGTTGGTGGTGGTTTCTTGGCACGTTCTCCCTGGAGGCAATCACCACTTCTAGTCTCCTTTCAATCTTTTTCTCTCTTTTGTTCTTTTTCTTAAAACAGATCCCGTGAATTAGTGTGGGATAAAACCAACAAGTTTGTGATGGTTCATCATTTAAGATGTTTCTTCTTTACACCTTTCCTAGGGTTTGAGGAAGGAGGACAGGGCATTGTATAGGCCAAGTCTTTATCAGGGTATTGCTAAGCCATGTTAAGGGCTTCCCTGGTGGCTTAGACAGTAAAGAATCCTCCTGCAATGCGGGAGATCTGGGTTTGATCCCTGGGTTGGGAAGATCCCCTGGAGAAAGAAATGGCAATCCACGCCAGTATTCTTTCCTGGAAAATCCACACGGACTCAGGAGCCTGGCGGGCTACAGTCCACAGGTTCACAAACAGTCGGATACAACTGAGCGGCTAAGCACAGGAAGCCATGTTAAACTCTCCCCATCCTTTCTCCCCAACCAGATCTTCTTTCCAAGACTCTAGAGGAGTTGGCAGAAAAGGGCCAGTCAGGTGCCACAGCTGTGTTCCCAGGAGTCTGGGTCATGCCTGACTTCCCAGATGCATTAGATTGAGTGACACTGTGGTTAAGAGAGTTGCCAAAAATCGCAGAGCTGGAGAAGGCCATTCCAGAGGGCTGGGATATTGAAAGCAAGCCAAAGGGCCAGTCGAGTCCCAAGGAGGAAGCATCCAGGGAGCCACAGCGAGTGCCTGGGGCTGAGGATGGCAAGCTTGCTGAGGGCCTGCCTGCTGACAGCTCCCTGGAGAGCTTCACACATCACAGGTCCTTGATCTCTTCACCTGAAAAACCAGCAGGTCAGGCCACCCGAGGCAGACAGATACTAAATTGGTCTAAGCTCCCTTCCAACTTTGGGATTCTTCCACTACTTAAAAATCTAGGGGTCTGGAAATGCCCCTTGGCCTTTTCCCATTCACTTGGAGTGCTGACCACACCAAACCTGAGATGTAGTTCTCTTGTTCCCACCCAGCCCTTGCCGGGGAAATAGGATTGAGGCCCTTCTGACCCATTTACTTCAAAGGCGACCGAAGGGTGGCCTAGCAAAGAGGATAGATGCCTCCAAAGTCATGCTGAGCCTTCTGGATGGAAGATTTATGACTTCTCTCCCTTCTTGGGACCAAAAAGTTCTATGTGACTGACTTTCACACCCCAAAACTTTCAGTCTGCCTTGAGCATCCCCAGGCACCTTAACCTTAGGGAACAACCCCCTTAGCCTTCAGCGGAAACCGGGAAAGGGGGGAAGGGGATTAGGGACATGTCACTCCCGCTGCCTGTGACATCTTCATCCTCACGCCCACCTCCTCCCAACTCCACCCCCTGGCAGGGAGAGCTGGTCCCAGCCAGCGTCAAAGAGTCAAAACAGAGCTCCTTTTCCTTGTGCATTTTCCTCCTCTATGGCTTAGACTGTAAAGTCATCAGGAAGTATGGTCTAGTGCTCCAAGCTCCAGACAGACGGCCTGACCTCTGTCCCGGCTGCCAGGACTGACCTGGGCCAGACCTCGCGCTCCTAAGACTGTCTCCTCCCCTGCAAACAATTCTGGCAAAGGCGTCATCACCTCTCACCGCAAAATACGGCCCCTCCCCGCTCCTGCAGCAGCCAGACTTAGGACCAGCCTATCTCTAGGGAGAGGGGATCACTGTGGGGAAAGGTGTGGAAGAACAGGGTAAGAAGGGGTTCATTGTACAATGCGGGCGGTGGGGGAGGGGATGAAGACCTCAGGGACTGTCCCTCCCATCTAGATTATCTTCATTTTTCCACTGGCCCTGAGGTGGAGGGTCCCTGCTCTGGGCTCCCCTGAACTTGGGCCAGTTTTCTTTGGGCAACAAGCTGATGTGCAGATAAACGGAGGGCCTGTTGTGGATGGCTGCTGGGCGTCTCTGGGGATCAGTAACACCTTCATCAGAGAGGTGCTGCTGTAAGCATTCACTTCCCTTCCCTGCCCCCACCCCTTAAATAAGCAGGCCGTTTCCTCCTCTCCAGCCTCCCTGCGCAGCTGGGTCATTCTGCCTTCCTCTGGCTGGAGTCCGACTTCTCATGCAGTGTCAGACCTCCACTGCCCTTGGTGCATCCTGTCTTTGGCTCCTTATTTTTTTAAAAATTGAAGTAAAGGTGATTTACAATGTTGTGTGGTTTCAGGTACACAGCAAAGTAATTCAGATATGTGTATATATCCATATTCATTTTCATATTCTTTTCCATATAGTTTATTACAGGATATTGAATATAGTTCCATGTGCAATACAGCAGGATCTTGTTGTTTACCTGTTTTATATATAGTAGTTTGTATCTGCTAATCCCAAGCTCCTGACTTATTCCTCCCTCACTCCTTTGCCCTTGGTAACCGTAAGTTTGTTTTCTATGCCTGTAAGTCTGTTTCTGTTTCACAGGTAAGTTCATTTGTGTCATATTTTAGATTCCTCATATAAGTGCTTTAAAATATTTGCCCTTCTCTCTCTGACTTACTTCTCTTAGTCTGATAATCTCTAGGTCCATTCCTGCTGCAAATGCAAAAGACATTATTTCATATTTTTATGGCTGAGTAATATTCTGTTGTGTATTATTGTTGTAATATTCTGTCGTATATGTATTGTATATACATATATATAGTTTTACCTTTAAAGCAGAGTTTCTTTCAACCATGTTTTACCTTTAAAGCAGGGTGTCTTTCAACCATGATTATCTATTAGAATCACTCAAATATATATTCCACCTCTTTCTTTATCCATTCATCTGTTGATAGACATTTTGGTTGCTTCCATAGCTTTCCTGTTCTTCTGGTCCTTATGAGGTCTCCTTTTACGATTGCCTTTAAATGAGCCCCTGACCTGACTGTGAAGGAAAGCTTATATCTCCCTCTGTGCTGGTGTGGCAGGGTTTTTCAGAGCTGAGATACATAAAAGTTGCTGAAGAATGGGCCCCTTCAGTGACCCTCTGTCTGGCCTCTGGTGAGGATTTTCATCTGATCCTTAATCCTCCTTTTTCCACATGGACAAACACACCCAACACGGTCACCTTCCATTCAACTATCTCTGGCTGTCCAGCAGCAGACAAGGAAACTTCACATGCCCTTCATCAATGACACGAAGTGGGCATTCATTCTTGGGAAGGAAAAGTTAGTAGGTGCCGGGGCAGAGAAGTCTGTGTATTTGAATGGGCAGGCATCCTTGCTCCTAAAAGTAAACCACCAGACACCATTTCACGGCCCTTAGATAAGATCTGCAAGCATGGCTCTCAACACTGGCTACATGTTAGAATCCAGGCTGCCTCCAGATTCATTAAAAGGAAATCTCCAGGAGCGGGATCAGCCCTCGGCCAACTTTGAGAGCCTCCAATCTAAAACACTGACCCAGATGGCAGTTTAGGAAACAGCAGCTCAGACAGGGCAGTGACCCGCCCAAAGTTTAACGGTCAATTAGGAGCAGAGCCTGGTCTCTTAACTGTAAATTCATCTCTCTTCCTGTCATAGTTTCCCCTGTGGTCACTGTAGGAGAGAAGGACTTAATTTTGGGTAGGCATTAAAATTATCTGGGGAACTTTTGAAATACATGATGACAGCCTTCATCCTGGAATTCTCATTTAATTGCTCCGGAGTATGGCCTGGGCATACATTTCTTTTTCTTTTTTTTTTTTTTGAGTCCCAAATAGATAATCATGGCTGAAAGAAACCCTGCTTTAAAGGTAAAATTCAGAAAAAGAGAAAGAAAAAGGAGGGAGAGAGAGAGAAGGGAAGAAAATAGTGCTACAGAGGTCACAGGAGGGAAGAATGTTCCTGGAGGCAGTATCTCCGGGATCTGCCAAAATACATGACGTTTGAGCTGGATTTTGAAGGAGAAATAGACTTGGATACTTGGAAGTGGCCAAAGCCTTTGCAAGGCAGGGAAAAGAATGAGCAGAGTCCCACAGGAAGGGACGTGGGAGGTGTAAGAGTTGAGAAGTGGACAAACAGGTCTTTTGGGACTGAAACGTGTGAGACCATGAACACCACACTTGGGAATGTGGACTGAATTGTCCGGGCCACACAGCAGAAGCACCTGGAGGGCTTGTTAAAGCAGATTACCCGGCCCCACCCTCAGAGCTTGGATTCAGTGGGCCTGTGCCGGGGCCCGAGAACTTGCATTCCTAACAAGTCCCCACGTGACACTGATGCTGCTGGTCCTCAGAAGACACAGTAAGAACCACTGGGCTGCACCAAGGGAACTCAGAGGAGGTTTTGGCTCTTGGAGACTGCATTTGAGAGAGAGGGGGGGGAAGGAAGAGACTTACTGTCAGAAAGAAAAAGACAAATACCATACGATATCACTTAAAATATGACACAAATGAATTTATCTGTGAAACAGAAACAGACTCGCAGACATAAAGAACAGACTCGTGGTTGCCAAAGGGGAGGTGGGGTGAAAGAGGGATGGACTGGAAGGCTGGGTTTAGCAGATGCAGACTATAGTATACAGAATGGATGAACAGGGTCCTGCTGCCGTAGCACAGGGAGCTATATTCAATATCCTGTGATCAACTATGCTGGAAAAGAATATGAAAAAGAATGTATATATATATATATGTATGTATGTATGTATGTATGTATAACTGAGTTGCTTTGCCATACAACAGAAAATTAACACAGCATTGTAAATCAACTACACATCAGCATAAATTCAAAAAAAGAAAGGAAGAGACTTGCTAAGACAGGAAAATGATCTGATGTGGAAAGAGAAAGCAGGAAGTCTTCTAGTACACTTCTAGTACATCAAGAGAGGACCCAGGAGGGCTGGGCAGGGAGCAGAGGAGGGAGGGCTTCCAGCGGATGCTAGTGCAGGAGAGCACAGAACACAGGGACCACCTGGATTCAGATGGAAGTCGAGGCGGAGTCCAGGATGAGTGAACTGGGAAGACTCGACAGCCAAGATGACGACCACACAAGTCTCTGAGCTGAGGAGCCAGGGGAGGAATGGGCGGGGGCAGCACCACGGCCTCAGCTGGAACATGAACACCGGACCCTCATCCCAAGCTCCGGGCAAGCCTGTGACCACTACAGAATAAAGACGGCTTGGCCCTGCTCCCGCAGGTGTCACCGCTTCTACGTTAAAACTCTTCCAGGAGGTGCGGGGTGGCCTGAGCCAGTGTGCCTCTCCCCACCACACACAGGGCCTGGGGGGCAACAGTGTTTTTTCAGGTCAACTCAGGGAGGCAAGTTTAGCAAGCCTGGGTATGTTGCTCATGCTCAGAC
>NW_011494604.1:7145591-7148100 GCF_000754665.1 Bison bison bison | reverse complement strand
ATGCTCAGACACATTTTGCTCCAAACCCTTAGTTTGCATCTGCCTTCATATTTACGGAACATATACTTGTTCCGCAAAGCAGTGATTCTCAATCTTGGCCTCACGTTTATAGAATCATCTGCTGAGATTTAAAAATGCCTGTACCCGGCTGCATCCCACACCAATCAGAACACAATCTCTGGAGTGAGATTCAGGCACCTGTGTATTTTCAAGCTCCCTGAGTCATTCAAAAGTGCAACCAGGACTCAGGACTGTGACCTGTAGGGTGTGTGTAGGTAGCCTCCAAATAGCGTATTTATGAAAATGGCACTTCCTCTCAAAGGAAATGGTTTGAATGCATCTGACATCACCCCACCAGCCCCCTACTCCCTCTTCCCACCCATGGGTACGGGTCAAGGGACTTCAACTTTCTGACCTACAGGCCTGCCCTGGAGGTTGGAGCTGGAGCTGCGGATGTGGGTTGTGGTGGATGAGGCTGGAGGTGCGGCCCAGGAAAGGAGGAGCCGGAGGGCCCAAAGTCCAAGGAGGCCTGCACTCACAGGAGGCCGCCCCCAGGCCTAAGGAGGGGTGGGTGTGGTGCAGCGCCCAGCCTACCCGGAGGTTTTAAAGACCTGAGGGAGCCGTGGGTGAGGGCGACGGGAGGGGCTCTGCATGGAGGCTGGCAACTCCCAGGGCTGCTCTTCAGTACAGGTGAGTGTGGGAAAGCCAGGAGAGGGCAGGGTGCCACAGGGGCCTGTCTCCTGGTCCTCCTCCTGGACCTGGAGCCCCAGACACAGAGGAGACTCACTGGGGAAAGATGAGCTCTAGGGCTGCCGGGATTCAGGGTCTTGAAGCTGGTATGGTTTGGGGGCACGTCTTTAAGAAACAACACAATGTGCCAAGTATAACATAAGCACAGGGCCTCGGAAGGCAGCCGGGCTCTGTGGTGGGCCATTTGACCTCCCGGTAATCCACCCCAGGCTCACAAGCCGCGATAAGACATTAACTGTTTCATTGCCAAAGCCTGTCATAACTTCCAGGGTGGTATCTTTGTGGTCCTGTAGGTACTGTGGTCTTTGGGACCGGTCAGACCAGGGAGGCCAGTCATCCATTCTATTTCCGGGGCAAGAAAGAGATAGAGAGGTGTCCATGGTCAGCCACCCAACGCAGCAGTGACGGGGCCACTGACATAGGCCCTCGGTGCCAGCCCTGGACACCGATGGCCCCCTCCACACGCTGGAATGAGAACTTCCCACATGTCAGGGTTGTGCTGGACATAGCAAGCACCGCAGAGGCTCACAGGTGACCCCAGCTCTCAAAAAGGAGACCCTGCCCTCAAGGAGCTCTAAGTGTGGTGAGGAGGCCCACACAGGCCAGCAATTACAGTGGGAGGGGCACAGAAAAGACACGTGCAGGCGCCTGTGAGCACAGGAGAGAGGGTAAGAGGTACTCACCAGAGGCAGTTTAGGCAGGCTTCCTGGAGGAGGCAACACGAGAAGGAGCCAGAGAACTGGTCCAGCAGAGGAAACTCACCAGCCAGGGAAAGTTTTCCTGCACTGCAAACAGCCCCACAGTATCTATTAAACACCCACTATGATCCAAACCTTAGGCTAATCGTCATGTATCTATGAAGAACAGTCTGTCCCATATCCTCCCAGGATGGGTTCTAGGATCGTTTCCATTTTACAGATAAGGAAGCTGACTCAGTGCTGTTGAAGCACTTGTAATCACTCTCACAGCTAGTCAAGTGGTGGGTCTGACTATTACAACCAGGAAGTCTGGCTCTAGAGCCCCTGTAGGCCCAGAACTATGAGAGGGACAGCTTGAAGGATTTGGGGAACCGCAAGAAATTCAGTATCTCACACACAGGAAGCCCAAGGAAGGAATCTGGGAGAGGCCCAAAGTGCAGGATGGATCCTGAAGGGCCTGGAAAAACAGGTGAAGGAGTTGGGGTTGGTCCTATAAAGGCAGACTAACAACTGAAGGTTTTCGAGTAAGAGTGCAGCATGGTCAGATCTCGGCTTTAGCAAGGTTATCATAGACGTGAGTATAGAAGATGGATTGGAGGCCATCCGATGGACGCAGGAGGATATCTAAGGATATTACTGCAGAGTCCTGGTAAGTGCTGAAGCAGCATCAGCTGAGGCTGAGGGACCAGCTCAGAGCTCTTCTGCCTCCAAAGACCAACTTTACCAGCCTGGGTGAAGTGGGATGAGTCAACAGGGTTTGGGGAGAGGGGGCAATGGGGGGAAGCGGGAGCAGTTTTATGCCACAGAAACTGCTCTGGACTTGGAGCCACGAGACCTGAGTTCCCACAGGCCGCTTTTGTGTACACAGTCAGAACCCTTCACTTCGCTGAGTCACAGTTTCCTCATCTGGAAAGTAGGCATAAGAATTCTTGTTCTGACTCAATTTTTTTGTGAGATTTAAGCAGCATGTATGTGAAAGATAACCCACAAGTATTATTGGTAATCCAGTGGAAACTTTAAAATGTCTGCACAATTAAGTGACAGCCCAGAGACCAAAGACT
>NW_011494604.1:7135685-7145491 GCF_000754665.1 Bison bison bison | reverse complement strand
CTTGGGCCGAAGTGGTTTCCTTTGCTTGGCGATGGGACTCCTAGCTCAAGCGTGTTCCCACCTCCAGAGGACTCACTGACCCTCCTCCTCCTTCAAAGCCCAGCCCAGTGGCTCCTCCTTCATGAAGCCTTCCTTCAGACTCCTGGCTGGAAATAATTGCTTCTTCCCTAGAAGAAGCACTACTTACTGCTCATTCAGAGTCTCACCTCTGTCTCTGATAGAGCTGCAGTTGGTGATGTGTTCTGCTGCCCCCAGCCTCCTTGCTGACTTTTCTTATTCCTCTTTGCCACACAAAGAACACATTCCACACTTTTTTGTTGAATGGTTAAAATACCGAGTGTGTGAATGACTGGGCTGTGGTTCCATGGAGAAGTCTGGGAAGATAGCAGCCTTGATCCAGAGAAAAGGGCAAGAGGGTTCTATGTGATGACATGAGGGTCGGAGGCCTGGAAGGCTACCAATAGGCTTTCAAATTCTCCAAAGACAGATGGGAAATAATGAGAGAGGTTAACTGTATTTGCTCACAGTTGCTGCTGCTGCTGCTAAGTCACTTCAGTCATGTCCAACTCTGTGTGACCCCATAGACGGCAGCCACCAGGCTCCCCCGTCCCTGGGATTCTCCAGGCAAGAACACTGGAGTGGGTTGCCGTTTCCTTCTCCAATGCAGGAAAGTGAAAAGTGAAAGTGAAGTCGCTCAGTCATGTCCGACTCTTCGAAACCCCATGGACTGCAGCCTATCAGGCTCCTCCATCCATGAGATTTTCCAGGCAAGAGTACAGGAGTGGGGTGCCATTGCCTTCTCCGTTGCTCACAGTTACTAAGTCCCTGTTTTATGATTTGCTAAGTGTTTCCCTGAATTGTCTCGTTTAATTCTTACAACAAACCTGTAAGGAGGTAACATTTTTATCCAACACCTCACCCAGTGCCAACAGAGACATTGCTCAGTTAATTTACAAACAGAAATGATGGATGAAGAAACTGGGCCCCGGAAGGTGCAGCCACTTGCCTAATGTCATACCATCAGAGTTAGTAGCCATCAGAGTTGAGATTTAACTCTTCACTACTTCATACTGCTTCTCATAGAAGAAAAGACAACAGGTTGTAGGCAGTGTGAGGGAAAAGCAGGCATGGTGGGGGGAGGCTTCTCGCTCGCTGCACCTGTCCAAGGACTGGAATATGAAAATCCAGGAGAGAGCTTTGAATCAGGGGTCCTGCTTGGCCAACTTTTCCCAACCTGAAAAGTCAAGTACAAGTCCCCCCTTGGAGGAAGGGAGATGGTTTCAGAGTCCAGGGCCAGCACAGGCCAGCCCCTGAGGAGTCATGGAGCTTTATTTGCTTAGCTCTTTTCCAGGCATTTCCTTATCAGCATTTCTTCTAGAAGGGTCTGGACAGCTCGTTTCATTACAGGGCTCAGGCTGGCAGAAACCCTGTTTATTAAAAAGGGTGGAGTGGACCCTGTGTCCTAGGATCTGTTCTCTGCTCCCATCACTCAGCTGGTTGAGAGAAGACGGGCCACGAGACAGAGAGGGTGTGAACAGGCCAAAGAAACCCCACAGCCTTCGCCCGCCCAGGAGAGCAGGAGAGAAGCAGATCCTGCCTGACTGATCCCAGACCCCCGCACTGCCCTGCTGACATTTGATAAATGCTTCCTGTGAAAATGTTTACCCAGGAGGAAAGGAATCCTGCCTCCCCTCCCTACCACGCGGGTGGGAAGAGGGGCTGCACCGGCCCCATAAATCCTAACAACTGTCTCTGCTCACCACCCCGCCTCCCCGGGTGCCCTGCAGGGGGTGGGGGAGACAAAGGTGCCAGACACTGAGCTGTGACGGGAGGCAGGTACGCAGCCGGGGAGTGGGGCGGGGGAGGGTGTCACATGTGTGGGCCGTGTCCATTTGTCACTTCTATCTACTATTTTTTTTTCTCCATTTCTTTTAAATTAAGTTGCCATCTATCCTTGTTTAATCCCAGAAGTCCAAAAGGAACCATCAGGAGCAGGTTTCTTTTCATTTTTCCCTGCTTGGGACGTGATGTGAGGACGGAGCCAGCGAACAGTCACAGTGGATCTTAAATCTTGTGAGAAGCATCCACGGGCCTGGAAAAAAACAGCTTGCTTCCGCAACAGTCAGGGTCTCCGGGTTCCAGTCTCAGAGGGCCTCTAGAGAGGCCCGTGGACGTGTTGAAAGAGTGTGATGGCAGGAGCCACAGGAGCCAGTCAGGGCTGGTGTCCTCATTCATCCACTCTGCAACCTCCAGCAGGTTGCACAGCTGCCCGGTGCCTAGCTTCCTCCCCTGCAGATTAGAGACCATGCTATTACCTGCACAGGTTCCTGTGAAGGCTGAGGAAAGGACGCATGTACAGACACACTGAAACAGTAAAATAATGCACGCTCATGGGTTTGTTTTTTTTAAGCCAAGGAAATTGGCCGAGTTCTCCATCTATGAAAAGAGTACCACAGGCTCTTCATCTCACTTTCCTGAATGTCAGGACAGAAGAGATAATAGTAACAAACATTTCCAAGACCTTGGGTCAATTTTTCATTTCACCAACATCCAAACAATCAGAAAATGAAAAACACCCCAAAACTTGTTTTTTCTTCTAACGATTATTTCAGCCTACACTAGCACCTGAAGCAAAGCACCAAAGGCTACATTATTTTTTAAATATCACATTCTTGGTCTGGAAAAGTTCATGACAACATATTTCTAGCTTAGCCTGAATATCTCTTTAACTGAAGCACACCAATTCTCAACAGTAGTTCTGTTTAAGTATGTAACTAAACAGAGCACGCATACCAGAAGCAAATCAGCAGCTTACTTAAAAGGCCACATCCGTTGTACTGGATCAGAACTTCGCGGGGGGACAGGACTGGGAAATCATATTTTAATGTGTATGTCAGGTGGTTAAAAGTCATGCATGCTGCCTGTTAAGGGCTTCCGCTAATCTGGAGGCTCTGCAACGTGCTGCCAGAGAGGCATCAAACCTCCTCTAAGTCCTTCAGCAGCCAATCCCTGGAACCCCAAGAGGGGAAACTCAGTTCAGTTCAGTTGCTCAGTCATGTCCGACTCTTTGTGATCTCATGGACATGCCAGGCTTCTCTGTCTATCACCAACTCCTGGAGCTTACTCAAACTCATGTTCATCAAGTCAGTCGTGCCATTCAACCGTCTCATCCACTGTCGTCCCCTTCTCCTCCTGTCTTCAGTCTTTCCCAGCATCAGGGTCTTTTCCAATGAGCTGGTTCTTCACATCAGGTGGCCAAAGTACTGGAGTTTCAGCTTCAGCATCAGTCTTTCCAATGAATATTCAGGACTGATTTCCTTTAGGAAGGACTGGTTGGATCTCCTTGCAGTCCAAGGGACTCTCAAGAGTCTTCTCCAACACCACAGTTCAAAAGCATTAATTCTTCAGTGCTAAGCTTTCTTTATAGTCCAAATCTCACATCCACACATGACTACTGGAAAAACCATAGCTTTGACTAAATACTTTGGCATATGAGTTAGGGTGACCAATCTTCTTGATTTCCCTGGGACTATACCAGTTTTAGCACTTAAAGTAAGTACCCACGAAATCCCTCAGTCCCAGGCACACTGGAACAGCTGGTCACCTTACTACAAGCTCAGACCATCTTATCACCCCTCAGGGAATCTCCAGCTATATAGGAACCCATGCCTTCTGACCCACTCACATACATCCTTTGCTCCCCAAGAATCAGGCTTTTCAGAGCAAATGTGACTAGGCAATCATTCTCCATCCAGCTGAGCTCTATGGTGAACTTCTGATCACAATGGACATATTAGAGATAAAGGAGAAGGTATACAGAGAGCATTATTGAATCCATCAGTACCAATTTCCAAAGACCCATATTCAAGAATTTGCTTAATGAACCCTGATGCTGAAAGAGAAAATGGTTCAGGACACAGACACCCTGCTGCCCCACAGTTAATTTAGAACAAAATGGTATGTGCATCGGTCCTGATGGCCACTGGAGCAGACAAGCTGATTAAATCCTGGCTCTGCCACTGAATAGCCATATGACCTTGGGCAGGTTGCCTGAATTTTCTCATCTATTAAATGGACATAAAATCTCCTTCATAGATTTATCATGAGAATTAATACATATAAATTATAAGAGTGCTTGTAGTAAACTGTCCATTGCCCCATAACCTACACACTGCACAGCCAAGACCAGTGTCTAAATATTGTCACATAAGCCAAGTGGAAGGTAACAGGATTACCAATTTGTTTCCCAATAATTGAGGAAAGTAAAGCGGAACTAGAAAACTATTTTCTCAGAACATATTATTTTTTCTTTGCTTTGAGAGTCATTGTCTCCTCCAAGAATGATTGCTGTCTTTAATCTCATGATGGAGGTTAAATAAATAAAAATAAATAAATAAATAAAGGAACAATCAACTACATAATGAATCGTCCCTGGCATCAATACTATGCTCTATCTACATTAACTCTTTATGTTAAAGTGTCACATTAACAGGTTACTCCACCAGACCTGTGCAAGCCCTTCCCATTATCAACCAAGGTGGTTTGGCCTCTGTTGTCTGACTAGTATGTACTACTTAGTATCTACCATATATTTCTTGCTAAGCTGGGTACTATAGAAGATGCAATAAAGTGTAAGAAATGGGAGGAGCTGATCTTTGCTGCATTTACTAGTATTTATCTGAAGGACAAGCTATCAGTAGCTAAACAAGTACTTTGTTCTTGTTGTTTAGTTGCTAAGTTACGTCAAACTCTTGTGACCCCATGACTGGTAGCCCACCGGGCTCTGTTCATGGGATTTCCCAGGCGAGGATACTGGAGTGAGTTCCATTTACTTTCTCCAGAGGATCTTCCCAACCTAGGGATCGACCCCACATCTCCTGTGTTGGCAGGTGGATTCTTCACAGCTGTGCCACCTGGGAAGCCTAAAACAGTACATATCAAATACCAAAGTACCTAGGTATTCAGTAAAGACAAGAGAAGGCAGAGGTCGTTGTGGGCCAAGGAGGTGAAGGAAGAGGAGAAATAAGCTGGTATGTGGTAGATGTCTGCTGTAGCCCAGCTTTTTATATACATCTTGTTCAATGCCCTCTAACTGATGCTATAACAGCACAGCCTATAACCCTCCAACTTTATCAGTTCAGTATGCTCCAGGAAACATCCAACTTCCAGAATCGGTGTCTCTGGGCCTGAGGGTTTTTTGCAGAATGGAGCTGTCCACTTGAGCTGGGACATTTGTTCTCCCTGGGAAATTAACCCCCTCTGGGGAACAGCCTTCAGCCAATAGACTGAGGGGAGTCAGTGTTTAAATACCCCTACTCCCTTGCCCCTCAGGGAGTATAATTTTCAGGGCATGTGTTTTATACTTTCCAAGACTGTCTCTGTTGGGATCAAGCTGCAGCTGTCCCCAGTGGTAACTGACTTGACAGTGATCCACTAACTGATTGCCTTCCCTTCCCCATCCACTGCCCACGCTTCTTCCCTGCATCCCCTCTGCCTCCCAAATATACCATTCGCACTCACATCCTCATCTCAGGATCTGCTTCTGGCCAAACCCAGATAAGATAGCCTCAAATTTCCTGTGAAAATGGTGAAAACTGTCTCCTTTCAATTAATGAGAAAACCAAGACTGAAGGAGATTAAGGAACTACTCTAGGGTTACACAGCTTGTATGTGGTAGAGCTCAGCACTGAACCCACATCCTTCTGACTCCAGGTCCACACCTGTCCTGTTGGCATACTGCGAGAAGAGCGCCTATAAGCATGTCGCTTGACCATGGGGACACAGCCCACCCTTACTCCCATACTTAAACCTCATTCAGGAAACCGGGAACTTCCCCCCAAATCAAGGTTGAAAAAGAGGCTTCTGGAATGTAAGGACAAGAATGATGGTAAGAGGGGAGAAAAATCGCCACCTGGAAATCCTATACTCCACACGTGAAGGCAGGTACAAGGCAAGAAAAGGCAAGATACCCTTTCTGCGTGTGAATATGGTGATAAAATGTCTCCACGCTGTTTCTCAGGATCCACAGAAAATGACTTGTGCAGCCACACTTCGAATTTCTGCAAATCCTTTGTATGAAGGCAGTATGCAGGGCTGTGTTGGAATAACTGGAGTGGACATTTAATTACAACCAAACCTGCACTGGCAAGCATGAAACCCTTACTGTGGCTCAGGGATCTGTCTGTGAACCCAGGTGAAGTTCTGGCTCAGTTAAGAGGTAACGTGATCCAAGTTTCAAGCAAAATGGAATTGTCATGGTCAGAAGCAGATCGATAGGGCAAATCATATGAAATCAAAAAGCCATCAAAAGCCATCTGCAAAGTTTCTTCTATTTATGTCTAGTGTTCTAGTCACCTATTGCTGCATATCAAACCACCTGAAACTCTGGTAGGTTACAACAACCACTTTATTATTATCTCATAGCTTTTGTGGATCAGGAATTCAGGCTGGGCACCAACTATGGTTGCCTGGAGGTACTCAGCTGGCATATGAGCTTGTCTGAAGGGTCTGAGATGGCTTCACACACATGGCAGGCTCATGGGTGGACATGGCTGCAAGGCTGGGCTCAGCAGGGACTGTTGATCAGAGAACTAAGTCTCCAATGAACAAAGTGGAAGCTACATGGTTTTTGATGACCTAGAGTAAGAGGAACAAAATATGACTTCTGCCATACTACTTATCAAAGCAGTCACAAGCATACTTAGATTCTAGGGGAAAGGACTTGGGCCCAATCCCTCAATGGCTGAGTGTTTAAAAGTACAACATCCAGCCTGGGTTAGAAGCCAAGAAGGGGAGTCAGGGCCTGCAGGCTTTCTCTAAATCTGAGATTATAGCTGCAGCTGCTTTGCCAGGGGTTTTGTGACCTTGGGCGCGGAAGAAACCAGGAAATGAAGGATCTGGCAGGGCTAAAATCCCTGCTTGCCTGACAGTGCTCCCTGCTTCTGTTTTGCGTGGCTGGCACACAGCACTGCAGTCATGACTGAAGGGCTGAGTGAAGGCTCTCACCTGCTCAAGATGCTGGTCCCTGAGAGCTGAGAAAAAGGGAGGAGGCCAGAGTGGAAGGGTTTGGCTGATTTGAGCAATGCGCAAATTGAGCAAGGATCAAAAGCCTGAGAAATAGTGCCTGTTGTTGCTCATCACATAGAAGTTCTGCAGCAAAAGAAAAAAAAAAGATCTGCAGCTGACCTTAGGCTCAATGGGACAGTCTCACCTCCCAAAGTGTCTGCATCTCCCAAGGCAAGGCCACCCTTGCCTGGGCCACCCAATTCTGATGTCCAATCCTGGAGAAAAGTCCAAGTAACAGTTTCTTACACACCTATGGATGGGTGCCTAGCACAGGCGTGTCCTCAGAGGAGGCCACCAAAAAAATACACTCATCAATTTTATGTTTGTGTTCTTCTTTCTTTTGTCATTTACTGCATTAGAATTAGAAACTTAGAAATAGATTGCAGTGGGAGGTTGGTCATGAAAGGAAGGGAAAGAAAGGCATCTATTGTTGCCAAAAACAACTTCCTGGCGTTGAACTGTGGCCCAGCCTAGCATCTGGGAGTAGAACGGTCCAATCCCATAGAGATCCACTCAGCCATGATCCCTTTACTCAAAGTGAATTTGAAATGTTTGATATGGTCCCAGTTGAACTAATTATTTCCCTCCATATTTGCACAGATTTAATCAAATGATGGATGGATAGACTTATATGTCCTAGGCACTTTCATGTATACTAATCCATCAGTCCTTACAAAAACTCCAAGACATACATGCACTCATCCGTATTTTACCACAGAAGAAACGGAGTGAACCAAATGAACACCCAGATTTGTCTTTTTCCCAAGCCCCTTTCTATTTTCGCTCTGGCTCTGGGGTGACTCTACATCACCAGTCACTCCATCCCATGGGCTAGAACGTAGGCCAGCAATGTGGACCCCTCCCTCTCCCCATGTCTGTCAGTAGGAAGGCCCCAAATGGTCTCCATTCTCAGTGTTTTTTCATGAACACTGTTCTTACTCTCTGATAAGAAACTCATTCTTGCATCTTTCATCCTTCGTCACTCGGGCTATTGTGCCAGCCTCCTGGCCAGTCTGTCTGTCTCAACTCCCCTGTTCTCTGTCCATCCTCCATACTATAACCAGAAAGCTGAAACACAGATCTGATCATATAAGCCTTTGCCCATAAATTTTCAATCTTTCCCCACAACCTACAGAATAAATGACTAATCCTGGAGCCTGATGTTCAAGGCTGTCTATGATCTCCTCCTGATCAACATGTCTCATCTCATATACCACTATCTCCTTTCACTGGTATTTTGCAAACCAGAATCAATAAAACCCTGACCATTTTCTATAAGAGTGGAGTTCTATATAATATATTGAAAATTTCTGTCTTTATTTCAGTGGTAATCTTAAGAGGAAAGTGTTTGCCTGTGTGTGTGTGTGTGTGTGTGTGTGTGTGCTCAGTCGTGTCCAACTCTTTGGACCCTATGGACTGTAGCCCACCAGGCTACTCTGTCCATGGAATTCTCCAGGCAAGAATACTGGAGTGGGTTGCCATTTCCTCCTCCAGGGCATCTTCCAACCCAGGGATGGAACCCACGTCTCCTTCATTTGCAGGTGGATGCCTCCTCATGGGTCTTCACGTTGTTTTCTTCGTTCCAGCAATCCATCAGATCACAAAATCCAAGTTAGCCAGATCCCTGCTTGGTCACCTTGGCTCATGTTGCCCCTTGGGTTTAGAATGCTTCCCACACCTTCCACTTCCACACTCAGCTCCTACCCACCACCACTCCCCAGCTTCATCATGCTTCTCAGTAGGGGTAGCTCCAGGTAGAGCTTCAGGTGTTAAGATCTCCAACCTGGAGTGGACATTGTAGGTCATATTGGGCTCATTTTACAGTCAGGAAAATCTAGACCCAGAGAAGACAAGTAACAAACTAGGTCTAGACCCCAGGCCTCCTGACACTGTATATGGAGCTCTTTTCACATTTTACAACTTACTGATCACCTTCCTTAAAGTTTTATTGTCCATCTTTGGATTGGATCACTGGCATGGTGGCATGCAGGGTAAATTCTCAGTTTCCCTAACATCATGACAGACAAAGCCATAAAACCACAGTAATTACCTAGCATATTCATATGTCTAAGGGACCACAATGGAATATCCCATGGGAGTTGAATGCGAGGAGCATTTCACATTTCTGTACTTTGGACAATGTAGGCTACTCAAATGAATGCCAGGCAGATTTACTCTTGAGACATCTAGAATTATATGCTGATTTATTGAATCTACTATAATGTCCCCAAATCAATTTTTAAACATTTTTGCAAACCAGAACATGATACAGAAGCAATATAGCAGTTAGTTCAGTGCTCTGAAGTTAGTAAATATTCACTAAATGTGAGTTGGATGAATGGATGTGTCACAGACTGGGAAGCCAGGACACCTGAGTGACAGTCTCATTCTTCTGCTCACTGGCCACAAGGTCTTGGGAAAACCACTTGTTACTCATGAAGCCTTAGTCTGTTCATGTAAAATGAGGCATTTGGACCAACTCAGTGTCTCTGAGATACATTCCTTACAGTTATAAAATTATATAATTTCATAAAAATGCCAAATCTATTCATACTGTTGGTATCAATGGAAAGTAAAAATAGAACGAGTGTTTATTAACTGTTCTTGTTTTGTTTCATTGTTTATTATATACATCACTTTACATTATTTCAGACTATTGTGTATTTTAGTTATTGCAATTAACTTTTGAAGAAAATATTATTGTAACAATAATAGTATTTTTAGCATAAATAAAAACTGAC
>NW_011494604.1:7134747-7135585 GCF_000754665.1 Bison bison bison | reverse complement strand
AAAAACTGACTTGGAGAAACTGCTTTATTAACACAGCAAGATGTCATCTTCTAGGCTTGTTTGGATTACAACTGCTTTAAAACATTGGGAAATAGGCAGTATAAAACTGATCCCTGAGAGAAAGGATCAATAAGATGAGCCTTAAAATACCTCTGGATTTATCCTTGGAGGCAGTTCCCATCTGGAAATTATGAGCACAATCTGCAAGCTTTGATAAGCAGAGGAGACAGAACCCAGAGACTGGGGAAGCTGAAGAGCCTAGGAGTTGAGGATCACAATTTCACAAAAGAGGGGCAATACACAGGAAAAGAACACCCTAAGTCTGCTGAGATATCCTCTTGAGTCTGTTGAGAATTATTATGTGTATGTATAAGGTGAAACTCTACAAAATGAGGCAAAAGAAATGACCAGAGAGTAGTAAGCTGAACAACCCAGAGTTCTCACGAGGTGGCAATGCTTGTGTACCAAACAAAATGGAGAATTCTTCATGATCCCCTGGCCAATCGACGGAGAGCCCAGGGGAGTCATACTTGAGTAGAGATCCTGGAGTGAAGGTTACTTTGGACCCTGAATAGCAAAGCTCAAAGACAGGACTCAAACGGATCAAACTATTTCATGAGTAAATTAACTTCCAGCCAAAACAAAGTCTCAGTTCAGTTCAGTTCAGATCAGTCACTCAGTCGTGTCTGACTCTTTGTGACCCCATGAACTGCAGCACGCCAGGCCTCCCTGTCCATCACCAACTCCCGGAGTTCACTTAAACTCACGTCCATCGAGTCGGTGATGCCATCCAGCCATCTCATCCTCTGTCGTCCCCTTCTCCTCCTACCCTCAATCC
>NW_011494604.1:7129440-7134647 GCF_000754665.1 Bison bison bison | reverse complement strand
AGGTGGCCAAAGTATTGGAGTTTCAGCTTTAGCATCAGTCCTTCCAAAGAACACCCAGGACTGATCTCCTTTAGAATGGACTGGTTGGATCTCCTTGCAGTCCAAGGGACTCTCAGGAGTCTTCTCCAACACCAAAGTTCAAAAGCATCAATCCTTTGGCACTCAGCTTTCTTTATAGTCCAACTCTCACATCCATACATGACCACTGGAAAAACCATAGCCTTGACTAAGATGGACCGTTGTTTGCAAAGTAATGTCTCTGCTTTTGAATATGCTATCTAGGTTGGTCATAACTTTCCTTCCAAGGAGTAAGCGCCTTTTAATTTCATGGCTGCAGTCACCATCTGCAGTGATTTTGGAGCCCCCAAAAATAAAGTCTGACACTGTTTCCACTATTTCCCCATCTATTTCCCATGAAGTGATGGGACCTGATGCCATGATCTTTGTTTTCTGAATGTTGAGCTTTAAGGCAACTTTTTCACTCTCCTCTTCCACTTTCATCAATAGGCTTTTTAGTTCCTCTTCACTTTCTGCCATAAGGGTGGTGTCATCTGCATATCTGAGGTTATTGAAAGTCTAGCACTCTTTAAAAGAAGGCAGCAAAGTCCAAATACTTAACTGTATAACTCCACAATGTCTACCATCTAATAAAAAATTACTAGACTTATAAAGAAGCAAGAATATGTTCACCCATAAACAAGGGAAAAATCAGTCCATAAAAACAGACCCATAAATGACAGAGATGATATACAAGTGTTTAAGAAACTGGACAAGATCCAACAAAGAGTCAGTAGAGAGCCCAAAATCAAACCCAGGTCTCATGATACTTTCTCATAGTGCTCCATTACTTGTGATTACCAGTCTCTCTGCCTCTGTGGCAATTGATAAGCTTTTGCCATGATAATCCCAATACAATTTCCCCATATTTTTGATTTTCATTTTGGTCAGACCCTCACAAAAACTGGCAGAGGTAAATACAGATCTGAAGTCTATGAAGGACAGTCTCTGATCAGGGACTAGCATCTTCATTGACAAAATTTTAACAACACTGGAACAGAATTCCTCCTCCTCCCTTACTATGGCACTTACATGGGAATTCCCCAAGGCCATTCATATCTCTGTCCAGAGGAGCTCTGCACCAGGGGCTGTGGTTTAAGGGAACTTAGGAATCAGCATGTGAACACTGGGAATACACACCAGGAAGCCAGGCCTCAACTTCAGCCCTGGATTGGCGAAAATTTAAGCAAGAGGTAAAGGGGAAAAGAGAACATATCACAGGCTGCTGTTAGCCTGCAGAAAGGTGTAAGGTAAACCTCCTCCTTCCCAGTGCTGGGGGTATATTCATGTGTGTGCTGCCTACAAGTTTGTGAGAAGATAGTTCAAGGAGCACAAACACAGGATCACCTCCCAGGCTGGGGGTGCAGTTTTCCTCCCTGCAATTTACTACACAAGTTGTTACCAAAGCAAATATCAAAGCCCTGCAATTTGCTAATTACAGGCGGGATCCTGGGCTTGTGGGCCCAATTAACCACTTGTTCCTCATTTTCTGTGTGTGACCCGCCGACTGCACCCACAATTACCCACTTGTCTTTTAACTGCCCTGAGAGCCGACTGACTCACCTCCAACTCACTGCCATTATCACCTCCAGATGGCCTTTGGTATCATTTTGCTTTCCAGGTTCCCCCTACCCTCCTATTATCTCTCTCTCTATCACAGGCCAGTATCTTGTCTCCCTGGTTGGGGCTCCTACCTGTAGCAAGATTTCCTGGTCTTATTCCTTGCCTAGACTTGAAGGCTGGAAGGCAGGAAGCAGCTTCTGTTGGTCTGGGCATCTTGCCTAGCTCCTCCAAGGAAGTTCGGGAGGCTGTGGCCACATTCGGCCTCTGCCCCCAGACACAGAAGGAGTAAAGAAAATTACAGCTTCTCTGGAACTGGCCCACTGCCCGATTTCCTGCCCCACTCTCCAGCAATGCCCCACTGGCTCACTACCTCAGCCAGACCAGGGCTGGGTCCAGGGAGCCTCACCGCCAGTCTTGGGGAAAGAGATCCTAGTAGCTGTTAGCAGTAGCTCTCCAGGGAAACACAAGCTGGAGAAAGAGAAAACCCTCTTGTGACCTGCTTCATTAGACAGGCCACCTGGCAAGCAACAAATTTCCAGCCAATTTGTTGATGCTTTACCATATCAGTGGTTCTTAACCTCTTTTGTGCCACAGACACTTTTGAAAATCCGATGAAAAATTCTGGACTTTCCAGCAAGAAATGCTTATATTCAGTTATCTATTCAATCATTCAACAAATACTTAAAGCGCACATATGTGCCAAGTACTATTGCAGAGACCAAAGAAACATTAGTGGACAAAAATAGACAAAAATTTCTACTCTCATGGAGCTTACATTCTAACAGGAAGAAGATAGGCAGGAAATAATGAATGTAGTAAATAAGCACACATACAATTTGCTAGAAATTAGGTGCTATGGAAAAAGAAAAATTCAAGCAGAGTGAGAGAGAGATTGGTGAGGATGCGGCTATATTTTAAAATAATGTGTGCTAGGTTGTCCATATTGAAAAGTGAAATGTTAGCATAGAATTGAGGAACGTGAGAGGTTTCACCATGTGGGTATCTGGAGAAAGAGTGTAGAAACCAAAAGGAACAGCCCCAAGGCAAGTGAGAAGAACAGTGTGGCTGGACTGGAGAGAAAGAGAGGCAAGCAGCCTTGGTGGGAAAAGTCAGAGAAGCAGGGGAGTTGGGAGGACATATTAATATATTACGTAGGGCCTGTGGGCTGCTAAGACTTTGATTTTCACTCTGAGTTAAATCAGGAGCCATTAGTGGGATTTGAGCAAAGGGGTTAAAAGGATCCGGCTAAGTCTCTACAATGTCAGTGACCATCGTAGGTAGCAGAAGATTCAAGTGCAGATAATGGTTGCTTGCGGGTCAATGGCAGCACTGGAGACCACAGGAAGACTGAGTCGAGAGGATTTCCTGAATAGCTGTGATGTGTGCAGAAAAGATGTGCATATACAATTTCACATTCAATTCAGCAGATTACCAATCTCCTAAACCCTATTCACGGATGCAGATAAAGGGCCATTTGCACAATGAGAAAGGCAAGCGGGGACCTCAAGGGGAAAGTGGACTCCAGTGGAGACGGAGAGCCTTGCTGCTGCTGCTGCTAAGTCGCTTCAGTCGTGTCCGACTCTGTGCGACCCCATAGACGGCAGCCCACCAGGCCCCGCTGTCCCTGGGATTCTCCAGGCAAGAACACTGCAGTGGGTTGCCATTTCCTCCTCCAATGCATGAAAGTGAAAAGTGAAAGTGAAGTCGCTCAGTCGTCTCCGACTCTTAGCGACCCTGTGGACTGCAGCCTACCAGGCTCCTCTGTCCACGGGATTTTCCAGGCAAGAGTACTGGAGTGGGGTGCCATTGCCTTCTCCCACGGAGAGCCTTAACTGTACCTAAAAGTTTATTTTTTGAGTTTTTTTCTTAACTGAAGTATAGGTGATTTATAATATTGTGTTAGTTTCACGTGTACATAAAGTGACTTGGTTACACATATATGTGTATATATATTCTTTTTAAAAATTCTTTTTCATCATAGCTGATAACAAGATTTTTAATATGGTTCTCTGTGCTATACAGTAGTTTTTATTGTTTATCTATTTTGTTTATCTGTTTTGTTGTTTATCTAAATCTTTGTTGTTTATTTATTTTATATATACTAGTGTACGTCTGTTAACCACATACTCTCAATTTATCCCTCCCCCACCCCTTCCCCTTCGGTAACTATAAGTTTGTTTTCTATGTCTGTGAGTTTGTTTCTGTTCTGTAAATAAGTTCATTTGTACTATTTTTCAGATTTCACATAAAAGTGATATCATATGATATTTATCTTTCTCCATCTGACTTACTTCACTCAGTATGATAATCTCTGGATCCATCCACCTTGCTGAAAATAGCAATAATCATTCTTTTTTATGGCTGAGTAATGGTCCATTGTGTATGTGTATGTGTGTGTGTGTATATATAAATATATATATACATAAACACTGTCTCTTCTTTTTCAATTCACCTGTCAATGACATTTAAATTGCTTCCAAGTCTAAAAGTTTTATTAAAGAAATAAGATATTTAAGGTAAATATGGTAAAATATTATTATCTGGTAACCTGCATGGTAGATATATGCCTACCTATTATAGTATTTTCTATATATTTAAAATCATTCATAATTTCTAAAAGAACTGCCCATCTCAGGGTTTTACAGAAAGCCTTCCACTTGCTTCAGCAATGCAGTGAGGAGGAATCAACTCAGTCAGTTCTGCTCATAATTCTGGCCATGGCACTTGGCTGAGTATACTTTGCTGCTGCTAAGTCGCTTCAGTCGTGTCCAACTCTTCGAGACACCATAGATGGCAGCCCACCAGGCTCCCCCGTCCCTGGGATTCTCCAGGCAAGAACACTGGAGTGGGTTGCCATTTCCTTCTCCAATGCGTGAGAGTGAAGTCGCTCAGTCATGTCTGACTCTTGGCAACCCGATGGACTGCAGCCTACCAGGCTCCTCTGTCCATGGGATTTTCCAGGCAAGAGTACTGGAGTGGGTTGCCATTGCCTTCTCTGATTTTTGCTCGTCCCTTCCTTCCAGCAGCTCAGAGTCAGAGGTGAGATAAGTCAAGCTGCTACTGCTGCTGCTAAGTTGATTCAGTCGTGTCTGACTCTGTGCGACCCCACAGACGGCAGCCCACCAGACTCCGCTGTCCCTGGATTCTCCAGGCAAGAACACTGGAGTGGGTTGCCATTTCCTTCTCCAATGCATGAAAGTGAAAAGGGAAAGTGAAGTCGCTCAGTCATGTCCGACTCTTCGTGTCCCTGTGGATTGCAGCCCACCAGGCTCCTCCGTCCATGGGATTTTCCAGGCAAAAGTACTGGAGTGGGTTGCCATTGCTTTCTCCGAGATAACTCAAGAACTAACACAAAAACCAAGGGCTTCCCTGATGTCTCAGTGGTAAAGAATCTGCTTGCCAAGCAGGAGACGAGAGTTCAATCCCTGGGTTGGGAAGATCCCCTGGAGAAGGAAATGGCAACCCACTCCAGTATTCTTGCCTGGAGAATCCCATGGACGGAGGAGTCTGGGGGCTACAGTCCACGGGGTCACAAGGTGTTGGACACGACACAGCGACTAAACAAGAACAACAACAAGAAAACTACA
>NW_011494604.1:7113858-7129340 GCF_000754665.1 Bison bison bison | reverse complement strand
AACAAGAACAACAACACAAAAACTGCACTATATTGAATAGAGTGTAGAAGAGGAAGCAGAGGGTAATGGCACTGGGGAAGCCTGGGGAAGGCCTCCTGGCTGAGGCAGACTCTTAGCAGGATTCAGAAGAACAATGGGCAGACTGGGTCTCACAGAGAGGTGGGAGCCTGCCCAGCTAGAGGCAGCTTTAAGAAGCCAGGCACAGTGAGGGGGCAAGCAGAGGCCCCAGACACCTACTCTGCTCTGGCCCATTTGAGGAAAGTAAGCTGATTTCTTCCTCTACCAACCCAGAGCAAAAAGACCAGATGGGAGGAGCTTTCAGAGCCCTGCGGTCGCCCCAATGAGGCCAAGAGGGCCCAGGGGTGGAAAAGTTTGGATCCAGGACAACAGCAAGCTCAAACATGCAGATAAGGGTGACTTCAGGCCTCAGGGATTAAGGCTCCAGAGCTGGGTGGAGTCTCCTTGTTGACCTGAGGGGGAGACCTCCTCAGGGAGCAGGAGACCAGGGAGGCTCCCCTGGTGGCTGTGCGTCACCCACCTCAGGCCATGGCCCTCAAACAGCACATTCCTGACAATCTGCAGACCTATCACACAGCCTGTGGGGAGGTCCTCTGCTGCCCACATTTTGCAAAAACTTGCCGTGTCACAAGCCCTGATGAGGAGCCAAGAGAATGATTTCCCAGGCCATGGCTTTAACAAGACCATGCTTCCTAATGACTAGTTTTCTTCTCATTAAATAAAAAAGAGGGGGAGAGAAACCAGTGATTACTCCTCCTTATAATCCCACCTTCCATTTATGTGCGTCTCTCTTCAGAGGAGCTCAAAATGCTTCATATATTATTGTCTATTTTTTCCCTCGTAATGTCCTTGAGATTCCTCCAGGTGGTTATTATACCATTTTACAGCTGGGAAAAGGGATGTGGCTGAGGTTACGCAGTGTCCCGCACTCTCACCAGCTATGGTCAGTATTTGGAAGCTCTTACAGGAAACCTCCTCATATGTGAAAATAAAGTCGTCGCCTAGGAAATAAACTAGGCTAAAGCAACACATAAACTGCCCACTTTACAACAGTAATTAACACTATTTAATTCTCACAACAATCCTATAAAACAGATAGCAATACACCCATCCTACATATGAGAACAATGAGATTCAGAGAGGCAAAGTAAGCTGACTAGCGTTGCCTAATAATAATAGCTCTAATAGTAGTAAAAGCAGAAGCTAATTATTAAGCAACTTACCATGTGCCAGGCATCTTTCCTTTATTAACTCATTTAAATTCTTAACAACAGTCCTCTAACGTGATTATTAGTATTAGGACCATTTTGCTGACAACAAAAGCAAAGCACAGCAAAGTTAAGTAACTTGCCAAAGGTCACACAGCCAGTAAGTGTAAAGGATCCCACAAAAGGTAGCATGTCGCACCACAGTTTACCCACTTAAAGGAACACTGTACTCTGAGGGTTGACCTGGTAACACCCAGGTACAGCCCCACGGCTGCTCTGTGCCCTAATCACTGTCCTTATAAAGGTGGGTAGCAGTGGCAGCTTCTGCACTCCTGCTGTGAGCCAGGACCCTCTCTCTGGTACCCAGAGTGGGAACCATATAGAAAACTCTTTCTGCCACACGGTAGGTGCATGCGTGCATACTTTCACAGGCATAAAATGGCACCATAGAGGCCATTACCATAAAAAGGTAATAGAACCTCTGAGTAAGGAGTAGTCTAGACAGACATTCAGACCAGTGGGAAGTGAACTTCCTGAAGTTTGTGTGTGTGTGAGGAAAGTGAAGCTTCTAGCTCTTCCATACTTTGGCTTTTTCACTGCCCTCTTCCCCCAAAGCGTCATCCTCTAACCAATCATTCCACTCTTTATTCCTGCATACCATAAAGGGGATGTCCTCGACGGTGAAACAAATCCTGACTCCTTGACAACTTCTGTCCATCAGTAAATCGGCCTGCCAGACCCAGGCTTCAGAGTAGGAGGTCTCCAAGTGCCTGGAGCACTTCCTGGGGCAGTGAGAGAGAGAGACCAAGCCCTTCCCCTGGTGGTCAGGTAAAGTCCTGGCTGTGCTGCCAGGCAGCATATCTGGCTCATTGTTTTTGCTTTTTGTTTGTTTAGTTGCTAAATCCTGCCAGCTCTTTTGCGACCCCATGGACTGTAGCCCTCCAGGCTCCTCTGTCCATGGGATTCTCCAAGCAAGAATACTGGAGTGGGTTGCCATATCCTCCTCCAGGGGATCTTCCTAACCCAGGGATCGAACCTGCATCTCCTGCTTGACCACTGAGCCACCTGGGAAGCCTTATGTCATGCTCTCACCCCTCCTTTTTTCAGACCAATACTTGTAGCCGCTTGACTACAATCCTCACCTCTTGTCACTGCCTGTCCTATGACTTTCCTATAAGTCAAATTGCCAGGGAACCCTTCCAGGGAATGACAGGGTGAGTGTTAACAAACCATCAACATGTCCAAAGCAGGACATACACAATTCCTGATGAATGTTGTATATACCACCCCATGGGCCCCAGCTCTTTCCGATAAGTCAGGACATTTCAGAAGATCCTGACTTTTTCACTTCTTATTTCCCAACTTCTCAGAGCTTGTTTCTCCACCTTGCTGAGATACGGTGTGCTAGGAGAGGAATTCGAGAACACAGGATCTTTCATTCAGTGAGCACAGCAGTTACAAGCACAGACTGCCTAAGTTTTAATCCCAGCTCTACCATTTACTAGCTGTGTGATCCTAAGCAAGTTACAGAACCTCTCTGTGCCTCTTCTGTTGCCTGTAAAGCAGTGATAATAATTCCTACTTTATTGGATTGTTGTGAGGACTAAATGAATTATTGCATTAAAATGGTTAGCAGAGAGGAAGCACTCAGTAAATGTTAACTACTACAATGGAGCCTCTTTCAGAGTCTTTTCCCTGAAAGAACGGGTTATCTTTTGTCAGTTTCAACTTTGCACACCAGCACTTCAGGCAGGTAGAGGCACTTTTAAAGTGACAACTTGAATCAGTTTGGGGAGGGAGGATATTAGAAAGATTTCTTCTTGTAAGGGTTTAAATCTTCTCAGCCCCTGTTGCCCACATAGTATCGGCAGAAAAGAAAGGGAAAAAAGAAAGAAAAATCAAGTCCTGAGACGTCATCCCAGGGCGGATGGAGAACCAGACTCGCTCGGGTCTCCAGGAAGATCCCACGGCCGGCTTCGCCCCCGCCCCCACTCCGCCAGACACTCGAGGCTCCACCGCAGATGCTCAGACCCTTCAGAAACGTAACACCAAGGAGGGGAAGGCTAGCGAGTTCCCAGAGCCTCTCAGGCACGCGGTCTCTCTACCCACCGGCAGCGCCTTAAATACCAGAGGACTTGCCAAAGATGGAACTGTTTTGTTGGGAGCTCGGGTTTCTCCCGCCGCGAGGGTGAGCCGGTGGCGCAGCTGCTCAGAGGTCACGCCCGAGACACGTCCGCACAAGCCCGCCCGGGGGCTGGGGACGCGGGGGCGGCCAGCTTCTCCGGGGACCTGCCGCGTCTCTGTCCCCATCTTCGTTTCACAAACACACAACCCGCGGAGGTTGCTTTACTCTCCCAATTGGGATACTCTTTTTGCAAAACAAAAAGGATGCAGAACAAAACAAAAAGAGCCCAAGGGAAAAGAAACGTTTCTTTAAAAATGCTAATTGTGAGCTTTTTGTTTTTTGTTTTTCTTAATTGTTTTGGAATTCAGCTTGTGTGGGATCTGGAGCTCTTTTTTTCAAGAAATGGCGGAAAGAAAAAAATCTAAATTTGGTATAGGAAACCTGAAGCCATTTAACCTTGAAAAATTAGTCTTCATTTTATGTTACTTAAAATATTTGCGTTTGTATGCTTAGAGCCCTATGCATATGATAAAAATAGAAGGCACTGATCAGTTAACCACCTGTGTTTTCCTTGGATGGCATATTTTCCACTGTAAACAAGAAAACACAGATTGGAAATCCATTCATTCCTTCCTAAGAAGTGCTTCAGTTGGGGTTTATTTGTGTTTTCAATCAACGGAAACCAAAAACAACCTTTGCAAGATTATTTCATGCAAAGAAACTCTAACATATCTTTTTATCCCCTCTGCAGCTATTTCTACATAAAGTCCAAGATTTTTTAAATGCAGTTAATAATTATAATTACTATTTAATTTACTGAGCACATACTACATGTTTGACTTATTTGTGATAATGCTGGGAAGGAGTTCTTAATTCCTGTTTTACAAGTGAGAAAGCTTCAGAGAGGATGTGCGCATTTAGTTGCTCAGTCATGTCTGATACTTTGTGACCCCATGGACTATAGCCCGCTAGCCTCATCTGTCCATGGAATTCTCCAGGAGTAGGTAGCCTTTCCTTTGTCGGGGGATCTTCCAGAACCAGGGATCAAATCTGGGTCTCCTGCTTTGCAGGAGGATTCTTTACTGTCTGAGCCTCTAGGGAAGCCCTCAGAGAGGATAAGCAGTAGCTAATAAATGATGCGGTCTTTATGTTCATGCCACTCAGGTCTGAGAGTAGCGAAGCTGTGCTGTTTTCACTACCATAAACCATTTCCTAAACGGATGCTTAGGAACACAAAGTTGTATCTGATATTTTCTCTTAATTTCCAATATAACTTTTAGGGGCAGAGGCATACAGTGAAAGGCACTGGTTTCTAGAACTTGTGCTGCCTATATTGTGTGTGTGTGTTTTAACCTTTTTAAAAATTTATTCTTAATTGGAGGATAATTGCTTTATAATGTTATGTTGGTTTCTGCCATACAATGACGTGAATCGGCCGTAAGTATACATATGGCCCCTCCCTCTTGAACCTACCTCTGATCCCCTCACTCCATCTCACTCTTCTCCGTTGTCACAGAGTACCTGGTTGAGCTCCCTGCCTATATTGTCATTCAACCTTAATAAGCCTCTGTGCCTTAGTGCCCCCTCTCTACAATGAGAAATTCTTTCTAAAGTCCTATCTAGCTCTAACATCGGAAGATCTATCCTACATTAAAAGATCAGACTTTGTTATTGAACATGGCATAAATTAATCACCGTGTTCCTGATTCCCAGGTTCCTTTTATCTAACTCTGGTTCTCAACACTGGCTGCACATTAGAATCTTCTGGAAGAGCTTTTAAAAATACAGATGCTCCAGCCACACCCCCAGAGATTCTGAATAATTGGTCTGATGTATGGACCAGGCCTGGGTATATTTCAAAAGCTCCCCAGGTGAATGTGTAGCCAGGATTGAATATTGATCTAACCTAGTGAACTACTCTAATTTCACCCATCCCAGTTGTGCTTTTATAAATGTAGTTGCTGTAACTGGAATTCCTTTTTATAAAATCTAATAACACTAGTGCTACCGAAGTCTATCTCAAAACAGCTGTGAGTGTTTTACTCTGTGTAATTTGCTTAAATAAGTTAAGGCATATTACCAAAACTTCAAAATGCTGTAAAAGTGTGTGTGTGTGTATTGTTGAGATAATAGAAGATTCTTTCTTTAGGGGTAGAGATAGAAATAACAATAACCAGAAGGTTCTAGGTTAATCTGAGCCAATAATTGATTGACCAGGTGGAAAAATCACACAAAACATTTATTTAACCCAAGGGTAATACCCATTCTTTGGAAACAGCCTATTTTAGACCTGCTCTAAGAGACAGGGCTGAGCTGGAGAGAGTAGAAGTCTGGAAGTCTGGATAAGAGGTCAACTTGGAGCCATTTTTATCCCAGAATGCTCCAGGCTATTTTATGTGCTATTAGTCTCCAATTTGGTATCTATTAGAGGGATGAAAATTTTCCAAAGCTCTCCATCTAAAAGTAACCCAATGACAAGCACCCAGGGAAGTCCAAACATTCTTAAAAGTCAAAAAAGATGTACTTTTTCTTTATGGAAGAATTTAACCATTTCTTGACATACAGAAAAAAATCTGGAGAGTTTGTTTCATAAGAAAAGCCTGTTATAGTTTCACAGTTCATTTAACTTAGACTCTTCTCTTGTTACTTTGTATGAACCTACAAAGCCCAGCACCTCATCACCACATCTCTCTCTCTCTCTCTCTCTCACACACACACACACACACACACAAACATATACATAAAAACATAGTTTTGTCATTCAACATCTGGCAACATAGTTCAAGTGGCTTAAATACTAGTAGGTGGTATTAATCAATACTGTAGTAAGAGAAGTGATGTCTCTAAACATCTTTGGTGGGACTGACATTAAAACAGGAAGATTGAGTGGTTCTGTGGACTTTTAGCCTTTACCTGTTACTTGTAAAGAATGTCAACCATACAAAAAGGACACAAAATTCTACTTAATGTAAAAATGCGTGAAATCGCCTTACTTGTTGAACTGCTGAGCTTCCCCTTGGCAAAAGAAAGAGTAACATTTCTGTATAGGGAATGGTTTTCAACTTGCCTTCCAGCTCCAATATTTACATGCTAGTCAAGTTCTTCTGGATCAGTTAATCATCGCATGAATAGATATGCAGCCCAAGATCATGTTCTTAAAAAAAGTTATAATCCAAAGAATGGACAAGGCTTGGGGGAGAGGGTCTTATCCTAATAATTGGAAGGTGAAAACCCCAGAAATATGCAGAAATATTCTCTAATGTGAATTTCCATGATAAACTCTGGGTCCAAAAAAGAAAATCCTTTTAGGATTTTTAGGATTTTAGGACTAGAACCAGGCAGGAGTAAGCTCATTAAAGCTTACTTACATGAGAAAACTATGGGAAAACATCTTATCAACACAAATCCATTGTCCGGCATAGATCAAAGATGAGTCTATGCTTTAAAAAAGTTAAAATTTTAAAAAAATCAGCCTAGGTAGGAGAAAGGGACTTTGAAGTAACAGGGAAGTTGTCATTTCTTGTGTGAACTACAGGGATCAGATCAGAAACACTGACCTTGAGAAAAGAAGCTAACAGTACAGCTTCGAAAGCAGGAAATGATCTTTTAAATCTCTTTTACTTGTAATAAATACATAGAAGTAGCCTAATAAAAGTGTGTTTCATTTCTGTTTCATCCAATAAACATTTACTGATCACGTACTATGTACCAGGCACTACACTAAGCACAAAGATACCAAACGGTATCTTTGGTCTCATTTTGGTATCTTACTCAGTCTTCCTCAAGATGCCCAAACTTAGGTGCCGTTGCTTATGGTGGAAATTCACATGAAGTATTAGGATAACCACAGTTTCACAGCCAATAACTTGAGTCGTGAGCATCTCAAGGCTTGGGGTTCAAGAGGGTTGGGAGTAACTTGGACATGCCACCTACTTTGATCATCAGGTCAATCCAACAAAAGATCCCTAAGAGCCCACCTTGGACAAGAACTCATGGGAGGTGCAATGGAGCTGGGAGAGATGAACATCTTCCAGAGGTTCCCTATGTTTCCAGGAAAGAAGGAAAACTAGATGAGTTATTGTAATGAGAACTTGTACTGGAAAGTAAAAACTGCTTGCTAATCAGTTCTCCCCAAGAGGAACTAGATAGACTTTTGAAATGCTTTGGAAGAATAATGCTTTTAAAAGCTCAATAGGTTAAAACACCTGAATAACAAATTAGCTTTGCCAGCCACTTATTGAGTGGCTTTCCTTTAGTACATTGGGCTGATCACAAAGTATATACTAACCGGTTAAATATCACAGACATTTAACCCTTTGCAGAGAAGTTTGAGGAGCCATTACTATAATTTTATGGATTTTTTCAGGGAAAGCTAAGGACTGGTACATGTGAATTCAAATGCTGGTTAAAAGCCTAACTAACCACTTCTAGACAAGAATTGGAGCCCAAAGTATCACTGAGGGAAATGCTACAGCATTCTGGCTGTCCCCCAAGTCCTCCCCAACCATCCAACTTGGATGGCTGTGACTGTAGCTAAATTCTCACAGGCCCCTGGGCTGTATCCCTGGATCTCCCACCATAACCAGCACAGTCTGGAGTGGTTCTCTGCTTGGGGTTGGACTTCCCAGTTGGTCTGTGAGACCCAGACACTGGAGATCACATCTCTCCTGCTCACCTCCCTGTGCTCCTACCAGAGGGCCATCAGCTTGATGACCTGGAGGCCTGGACCAAGTCCACTGTGACCACTGACTAGTTATTGACCTGGGAAAGTTAACCTTTTGGGGATTTCTTTGGAAGGAATGATGCTAAAGCTGAAACTCCAGTACTTTGGCCACCTCATGCGAAGAGTTGACTCATTGGAAAAGACTCTGATGCTGGGAGGGTTTGGGGGCAGGAGGAGAAGGGGGCGACAGAGGATGAGATGGCTGGATGGCATCACTGACTCGATGGACGTGAGTCTCAGTGAACTCCGGGAGTTGGTGATGGACAGGGAAGCCTGGCGTGCTGCGATTCATGGGGTCACAAAGAGTCGGACACGACTGAGCGACTGATCTGATCTGATCTGATAGTGTCCCCATGTATAAAGTGAAGAGGATGGGTTATACACTCTTTGAGGCCTGTCTCTAATACACTATGAGTAAATGATTTCCAGCAAATGCCAAATCTCTCTCTCTCTCTCTCTCTCCACATGCACATATACACAGAAACACACATACCCTCCCACCTCACTTCTCCTTTCTTAAGAGTCAAACAAACAACATCAAACACACACCTGTCCAGATGAATGTTTCTAAGGGTGGTATTTGACTGTAACAATATCAACATGACAGTGACCCCCAACTCCCATTGAATATGAACCTCAGCGCCACATGTGTCCAATTCTTTATTGTTTCCAGAACAGTTTCACATAGGATCTGACAGAATTCTACAGTAACCTGTCCCCTTGGGCCCATTTCACAGAATAGGGTTTGATGCCCTCACATCACTAGCTAGTAAGTCATCTCCCCTCCCCAGGGGCTGCTGGCCCTCCTTAAGGGGCACCAGGCACAGCTGCACACCCTTTCTCTCAGCACAAGTGGAAGGAAGGCAGGGAGGGAGCAGTTGAAGTTCAAAAAGATGAAAGAGCAAGTGGAAGAGATGGAAAGATAAAGAGAGAGGATAGGAGGGCAGCCCCGTTCCCCAGACTGCTGAAGAGCCCTCCAGTCACAGTCTGCCCTCTGCTCACACAGCCTCACACCTCCTGGGATCTGGAAGCTGTGGGTTGCTCTTCTGACCCTCAACCACATCCCTGCCCTCCCCTGCTCTCCTTCCCATTCTTAGGCTGCCCTAAAAAGAATGTCCACTGCAATCTCTCTCCAGCTGTTTGATCTTTTTAAAAGTTTCTCATTTGTTTGTGGCATATGCTCCAACCGAAAAATAGACCTTGGGCATTCAGGATGGGGAAGAGTATTAAATGGCAACAGCCAGCCTCGTGCCAAGGGTGTGGGCAGCCCCTAGATATCTCTGATGACCAGATGTCCTGGATTTGCCTGGATGGTCCTAATTTAAAACATTCTAGTCTCTTGTCCCCGTAAGTGACTTCACACTTGTCAGACCATGTGTCCCTATTTAGGGGTTGGAAAATAAAGTTACCAGATGGATACCTGATATCCAAGTGTCAAAAAGGCCCAGTGTCAGCATCACGGGGATGGCAAGAGGACACACATTGGAGCCAGATGGATCTGGGGTCAACCAGCTCAGCCACTCATTGCGTGGCTTTAAGCAGCTCTTCTTTCTGAGGCTCAGTTTCTTCATCTAGAAAATAGTTTTTCTATAAGTCAGCCCCGAGGACTTTGCTTAGAAAAACCACTGCTCCACAAACACTTAATATCTCCCAGATGTCTCTGTCTATACCGTCATTTTGTTTGGATTTTGGTCAAATCCGGTGTGTTACTATTTAAAGCATTAACTTTAATTGTATGGTTCAGAGCGTCATCTTAAACAGCAATGATAATAGCAACCAAAATGTCCAACAGATATCAAATGACCTTCCTTATTTCTGCCTGCTTGCCCATTCCAAGTGTTCCTCAGTCCTCAGAACTCGTTCAGATCCATTCCCCACTGTTCCCTAAGAGCTCAACAGTCTCACGTAGGCTGATCTTGCCCTAGCCAGGTCGAGGAAATGGGAGGTGGAGGCGCTTCATCCAGATTATTGCTGGAGTTCCAGCTGCTTTCACCTCTGCTCTCACCTTGCATTAATCCACTCATCACCAGTCCAGCACCTGGACTTTCCTTGGGCCCCTCTGACCACCTGGTACCCAGGGGCCAAGGAAGAGGTGTCCACTGTGGAGCCAGCCAAGTGCCACTGTTAATCCTGGCATGCCACTAACTCACTGTTGGCCTTAAGTCTGGTCACTTGACCTTTCATAGCCTCAGCGCCCTCATCTGAAGACTAGGGTTAGGTTCCCTATATCTGGTGCCTATGAGGAGCATTTTCAAAGCTTTATTGTTGCCCTGTCATTGAACCACTGTTTCCTCCTCCACTCCTATTTTCTTCAACTCCTATTTTCAGGCACATGAAGCACAGACTGAGCATTTAAAAAGAGCCTCCAAACACCCAGCATTCAAAACCTTCCATAATCTGGCCATGCCCCCAGATTCTTAAACCTATTTCCCACCCAGCACATGCTTTTGGTACCAGCCATGCCAGGTTCCTCATGGCCTGCTCACCCCTGCCATTGCCCTTCTGCCCAAGCTATTCCCTTCACCAGGCATGCCCTCTGCCCACCTAGCCAAGGAGGTCTCTTTCTAGACTGAGTTACACCTTTTCCCTACTTCTATGGACTGAAACGGACGCGCCCTCCCCTCAAATTCAAATGTTGACCCCTAACATCATCCCTCATGTGAACTGTATTTGGAGATAAGGCCTTTAAGGAAGTAGTTAAGGTTAAATGAATTTATAAGGGTAGGGCCCTAATCCCATAGCATAAGTGTCCTTATAAAAAAAGATGCCTGAGACAAACCTTTTTTTCTTTTTTTTAGCAGAAAAAGGTTTTTTATTGTGAGGCCAAGCAAGGAGAATAGGTGGCCAATGCTGTTGCCAAAATCTTGGCTCTCTGCGTAGGAATGCCAAACAGAAATTCAGAGATAGAGTTGTGGAGGAGAAGGAAAGAGTGGTTTTATTACTTCGTCAGGCAAAGTGGGGACACAATAAGCTAGAGCCTCAAGTACGGTGCACCCAAGAAAAATCTTATAAAACTCCTCTACCACCCCCCGATCCTACCTGGGCCATGTAAGGACACAGTGAGAAAGTCGCAATCTGTAAGCCAGGAAGAGAGCTCGTACCCAAACCCAAATTGGCCAGCAGGTTGATCTTGGACTTCCCAGCCTCCAGAACTATGAGAAAGCAAATGTGTCTACCTCCTAGTCTATGGTCTTCTGTTATGCAGCTCAAGTAGATGAACACACGCACCATCGCTGTTCTCTCCTTCCTCAGAACCTTGTGTCACTTGGCACCTACCCCTCACTTGATAGCACTAAATTAGTGACACTGTCTTGCTGACTCAATAATTTCCCACACACACGCCCATGTTGCTCCCCTGATAAAGAGAGAAACTTTCTGTAGGTGGGAACAAGAGGACATATATCAGCCATAGGCCCAGCACAAAGCATGGCACACAGCAGGTGCTCAAGACATGCTTAGCAGGTTACAAGTCATGCCCTGATGGAGGAAGAAAAGTGGTCCTGAGAAGACAGGAGTCGTCTGTCCCACCACCTCAGGACACTTTTAGAAGCACATACTCAGACACACCCAGACATTTATTTCCCTATGTCAAGTCTTGGCTCTGTAACCAGAGCTCCCAGAAGGACACTGAGAAGGGGGAAATACACAAAAGACAACCCACACTGATGTAACAAGGAGTTTCCCCAACCACCAGTCTAGCTAACAAACAGACAGATGTGCTATATTGAAACAGTCACTGAAAATACTTGTCAGTATTTGCGTGTTTTATGCATATGCTAAGCATTCATGTACTAAATATTTTAGCAATTTCACATATGTATATACATGCGTATTTTTAATTGAGCATCTGCTATGTGCCTACCACTGCACAAGTCACTTCAGACCCAAGAACGATTGAACTTACTTCCATTGTATAGGTGAGAAAACTGAGACTTAAAGAGGTGAATTAAGTAACTTGCTCAGGTCACACATCTGGTTAGTGAAATAGTGAGCCCATGATAGATTGCACTGGGAATCATGTCATGTGTTATGTGTCATGTGTCAGAGCAGTCATCTGTTAGTTCATCCGGCCAACAAACAGAGCAGATACCACTAAGCAGAACTTCCAAACTATTGTTTGTGAGGGATATAGAAAAGAGGGCAACATAGGTCCTGTCCGTAAGAAATTGTGGAAGACAGAAGAGGGTATGGAGATTGTGAGCTGTAGGTGGCTGGAAGAACGGACAGGAATCAAGTGTGTCAGGAGTCCAGGAGAGGGACCAGATGGACCCCGACCTCAGACCCAGACACTGAAGGACAAGCAGAAGCCAGGTGCAGAGACAGGAAGAAGCTGGAGAGCTGGGATGCAGTGGAGGTTTCACTAACCAGGCAGGGCCCAAAGCTTGTAGGTGGTGCAGCCGCTAGGAAGACAGGGTTAAGTGACAGGAGAAGACCTCTGGCAGCATTAAGGCTGACTTTGGGCAAAGCAGCTGGGGTCCCAGGACACATGGTTTACTCCTTTCCCTATGTGTCTCAATTCCACCTTCTCTATAATTTTTTAATTCATTCATTTATTTATTCATTTGACTGTGTCTGGTCTTAGTTGCAGCACATGGGATCTTTAATCTTCCTTGGCAGGCAGGATCTTTAGCTGCTGCATGCAACTGTAGGTGTGGCATGTGGGATCTAGTTCCCTGATCAGGGAGGGAATCCAGGCCCACTGCACAGGGAACTCAAAATCTTAGCCACTGGACCACCAGGGAAGCCCCCCCAACTTCTCTGATTAAGGCAGGGGACTCAGGGCCCTATGTTGCTGAGAAGTCAGGACACCTAGGAGGGGCATGTTCGGAGTGTGGCAGAGGGCCACTGGACTTGGGATTCTAGGGGTGGTTCTGCTGCCATCGGCAGGGTGACCTTGGATAAATCTCCCGGCACGACTGGACTAAGTCCTTGGTCTGGGCGGGGGGAGGGGGCGGGGTCTGTACATTGCACGGTTCCCACTCACACCTGGCCCTGGGCTGGCATCCTGGGTGTGCCCGGGAGTGGAAGAGTGACCCCGCAGTGGGCGGGAGGTGGGGCGGCCTGCAAATGCCTTGCCTGGCCCTGGGGGAAGCTGTTTCTGATTTGGGGGAAGAAGGTAGATCGGGGCCTCCTACTCAGAACTGTGATCACTGAGCGTGACCTCAGGGCACCAGGCGAGGAACCAGGAAGGTGCTCAGGCGGACCAGTGGTATTTCAAACCACAGCCCTCCCGCCCTCATTCCCCAGGCCCTGCGCTTAGAAGGCTCCTGGGTCTAAACAGGGCCAATTTAACTAAACGGAAAGAAATTAAATCGTTCGGGATCCAAAAGGCAAGGAGAGGGCCCTGCCGGGCTGCTGCGGAGGCGAGCGGAGCGAGGGGTGCGGCAGGCACGCTCGGAAGTGCCCCGAGGCCCGCGCGGCAGGCGGCTCCCGTTTCCCGGCTCGGCCGGCCGGCGGGCGCGGGGCAGCTGCTGGGAGGTGAGCGGAGCAGCGTTTTCCCACAGTCTGGGGCGGTGACACATGGCGCTCACACATTCCACAGCCGGCGGCCGCGCCAGGCCTGGCCGCGAGTCAAGGCAGCGCCGGAGCCGCCGCCGAGCAGGTTCCGACTTTGGCACCCGCCGCGCGCCCTCCTGCCTCCCACGCCGCCCGCTTAACTCTTGGATGGCCAGACATAACTGCAGAGGGCTTTGGTCTTGTTTGTGTTCTGTGTCTCATCCCAGTCCTTGGCCCGCCTAGCTGCTGCATCAATGTGGGGTGAATACACGAAGGAGTGAACGAAGGAACTAAGCAAAGGGAGCCGCTCCCGGTTCTACCCACCACGTGCCTCTGCAGTTATTCACAATTGCCAAACGCCTGAACCCCCACTGTTTCCGCACATTCTTGTAAATCCCCTGAAGGATGAGGGGAGAGAGGTAATGGCAACAGCCCCACCCCCCAGTTTGCAACCGTGCAAACTGGCCTCAGGGAAAGTGACTGGCTAGGGGCGGGGCCGATCTTGCCTCTAAAGTTAGGTGGGAACTGCAGGGGCGGGGGCGCTGGCGGGATAAGGGGTGGGCAGGAAGACTCTCCATACTCCACCTTCAGTCTGTAAGAAGATCTGCCCTTCTCTATCCAAGACCCACTCCCACAATTCCCTCTTTTTTGATGGGCTAGGGAAGCCTTGATCACAGACCACTCCAGCGCCATTTGAGTGCTGCCAAAACAGGCAATTAGTAAATTCTTCAAAAAGGGGGCCTCCCGATTCAGGGTGGACATTTGTGTCTACGAGTGGCAAGCACTCCAGGTATTCTGTCTCGCTTGGGCTTCTGTATGGACTCCCCAGGACTCCTCCAACTCTCCTACCTCCAGAACTGTATCTAATATTGCTCCAGGCAGGTACCACACTGAAGCTGGAAGTCACGGGAGCCGTCACTCATGGAAAACCCCACAGAACCAGGAACCCACCAAGCATCCCCCACAGGAGTGACCCAGACCCTAGGGTCAGGAAGTTTCCTGGAAACTTGACTACTTTTAAATCTGTCTTAAGTACATTGCCTTTAATTCCAATGGCAATGGGTAGTATGATTGCCCCTGGTTTATCATCTAAAGAAATAAAGACTAAAAGTGGCGAAACCACTTGCATAAGGTCACATAGCTATAAATGTGCTTGACCCCAGGATTGTCAAACCACCAGCCTGGTGCTTTGTCAGTTCGGGCTCAAAGTTTAGATGCAGTTCAGATTACACCCGGCACACACCCTCTCCCTCTCCCAGCCCGCCAGGCCAGCGTACAAGTGCACAAAGAGCTGCCTAACCTTAACCTTCTTGGAGCAGAATCACAGTGGAGCCTCAGTGAAGCCTCACTGAGGATTCTCAATAACTGAACCTGGTAGAATTTTCAAACTCACCTTTGCTCTGGGAAATAAACTACCCCAGCTTCTGATCCATAAGCAATATTCTCTCAAAGCTTACAACATAATCAAAGGACAAATAGGTCAACCATGGAGATTTATGAGATCCTGGGTATGTTCAAGCTCCTTCACTCAGTCAGCTAGCATTTACTGTGAATAGGCCAGACACCTAGCAGGGCGCTGCTGTTGGAAATGGGATAGGAGGCTAGGAGAATGAGGAGATACAAAGGAGAATAAAATCCAGAAGACCTGCAGATCCCACTTTGGGCTCCCAGTCAAGTAGGTGGGAAAGACCCATAAAACAAAAGTTATATTTTAGCATGATCAGAGGTATGAATTAAGTGAGTGTACAGAAACAAGCATGTTGCTAGTTGAGGTTCAGAAAGGGTTCCCTAAAAATGACCTTTGTATTAGGCCTTGAAGAATGAATGGTTCTCCAGACAGAGGCAATGGAGAAGGACACTGCAGGCAGAATATCTTTATTTTATTTTATTTTTTTATCTTTTGGCTGTATTG
>NW_011494604.1:7113124-7113758 GCF_000754665.1 Bison bison bison | reverse complement strand
CGCCGCCGCCCCGACCCCCGCATTGGATGAGCAGAGTCTTAACCACTAGACTTCAAGGGAAATCCCCAGGCAGAATATCTTAAAGCAAATACAGAAAATACAAACCATACATTAAAAATTGATCAACTGTGTGTCATCAAAATTTAAACTATCAACTCGTTAAAAATATATACCATCAAGAAAATAAGCAGGCAAACTGTAAGCTAGAAGAAAATATTCACAAAACATGTATCTGATATAGGGCTTCTATGTAGGATATAAAAGAATTCTTGCTACTCAACAATAAAGACAAACAATCAATGTTTTTAAATGGCCAAAGACTAAACAGACACTGTACCAAAGAAAATATACAAAGGACCACAATAAGCACCTGGGGAAGCCCTCAACATCATCAGTCACCAGAAAAATGCAAATTAAAACTACAATGAGACACCACTACACCTATAACAATGGCTGAAATTAAAAACTGACAGCACCAGATGTTGGACAGGACATGGAGCCATTGGAATTCTCATACATCACTGGTAGGAATGGCACAGTCACTTTGGAAACCTAATAGTTTCTTTAAAAGTTAAACACACATCTATGCTGTGGTGTACTGGTAAATGTTTAACAACTGGCTCTCCAAGAAAAA
>NW_011494604.1:7109532-7113024 GCF_000754665.1 Bison bison bison | reverse complement strand
AAATGTTTAACAACAGACTCTCCAAAAGAAAAACAAGCCTGCTTTGTAGCATTTGCCAATTTCCCTGGTATCAATTCGATCATAGCCAGTTTCAAGCTGCTAGTGACATCACTGAGAGCTGAATTGGAAAGGGGCGAGCAGAATTGCGTCTTGCCAGTCAGTATCTGCCCTCCCCAGCACACCACTGCACCCACCCCCGACCCAGCAATTCTACTCATCGATATTTACCTAAAAGAAATGGGAACATATATCTACAGTCTCATAAGAATGTTTATAGCAACTTTTTTCATTATAGGCCAACATTGGAAATACCCAGATTCCAGTCACAGGAGACTAGATAACCAAGCTGCATTGTTTTCATGCAATGGAATACTATTTAGTAATAAGAATGGATGAGTTACCGAGACAGGCAACGACACGGACAGATCTTAAAATATGCTGTGTAAAAGAAGACAAACATGAGCAGAACACCCAGTACAACTGCATTTATACGACATTCTAGAAGAGTTGAAACTTATCAAGGGTGATAAAAATCAGATCATGAGTGCTGGGGGAGGCAGGCACTGACTAGGAAGAACGGCAAGCAAACTTTCTAGGGTGACAGGAATGTTCTAGGCCTTGATATGTATTGATCAAAACAGAGTACTTCAGATGTGAGCATTTCTCCGTGTATAAGGAAAGAAAAAGCCTGGATTTCTCTTCACTTGGACATTCAAGGTATCTTAGGAGCAGAGCACCACAGCCCAGCATGGGGGCTACAGGACAGCTGGCTCAGCACAAGAACCTCAGGGAGTAAACTGTGTTTCTCTTATTTTCTTTTAGCAGAATCAACAAGGCAGTATTTGCTTTGCTGCACACTGTGGTTACTAGGTTCCCCGCTCCCGACCCGCCCCAAGCCAGAGCATGGTCTGGGAGGCCAGGGGCCACCGAGGCTGAGGCTGTCTGGCTTAGTCATCCCCGCAGATCGGCTCATCTTTTCTCCGCCTACTACCCTCTCCTTTGTGAAGAATTCATTTAAGGAACTTGCAAGATTACTTTGCCTCCTAGTTTTTCCCCTCATATTTTCCTCCAAAGCTCCCTCCCTTCATGCATGATCTTCCAGTCATCTTCTACTTAATATAATTATATAATATATCACTATTACAAAGATCTATGCTAAGTATTTAATAGCCCAGAGCCTTCAGGAATCCCTAATTCCAAGAGTTCTTCAGTAACTGAAGCACAAAAATCATTAAGTGACTAACTGGTCATCCAGAGTGTTGAGTTTGGAATCTAGTTCTGCCACTGCTTAACTAGCTGTGCAATTGTGGGAAAGTTGCTCAAATTCTCTGGGCTCGATTATCCTATGTGCAAAAGAAGGGAAATATTTCCTACTTCCGTGGGCTATCTCAGGGATAAAATGAGATGACCTGTGAAAGAACCAGCATATTTGGGAGACAATGCTTGGTTTTTTTCCTGTCATTGAAACTAATCCTTACTAGAAACCTTGTAATGATACCATTTTAAAGAGTTTGTGCAGTTCTCCTGCATGGGGCATCTGATGAGGAGTAAAGACACAGGATTCCAGCCCAGGTCTCTGCTCCTCCTCCAGCCCTCAGTCCAGACGGTGCTTCCCAGGCTGGAAAACCATCTGGCTCAGGGCATAGCAGTGGACTCCACCCACCCAAGTTCCAAGTCTGCAATTCCAGAAAAATAGCATAAGAGGGCCAGGTGCAGGAAGGTGGAAAGGCTCTTGTCTCACACACATACAAAAACATTGAAATTCCTTTCACACCCTCCTACCTCCCACTCCTTAATGAGTCTCTTACCAACTCAGTCTCCTTGACTTTTCTGAGTTTTATAAAGAGTTACTTGGAGAACTCTTGGAGACTGAATGTAAGGCACTTGTAAAACTTCATACAATACACAGAGTTTCCTCTTGCTTTTCCATGTTTTATTCACACAGCCTTTCCCACAACAAAGTGTGCTAGTCATTGTCCTGGCTCCCCACTCCTCCCCGCTCCTCTACTTCCTTCTCACTTGGTGCTCTCTCTACTGTAAAAATGACTGGTTCCAAGATCCTCCAAAACACTGTTGGCTACTCACCTTAACTGCTTTGATCCCCAAAGTTAATGTTTCTTCAGTCTTCTTTCTTATTTGACCTCCTTTCTTGACTGTTCAGTGCATCCCAGACAAACACAGGACTTTCCTGCCTCTGAGTCTTTGCGCATACTGTCTTCCCCACATCATCCCTTCTTCCTCACATGCTATCCATCCTTCAAAACTCAGCTCAAATGTCAACTCTCCATGAAACCTTCTCTAAAAACTCCAGCTAGAAAGGTCTCCCCCTTCATCTGAGCCCCTAACACATTTCTAAACCTCCTTGTTATGACACTCACCTGCCATGTAATATATGGAGGAACAAGATGGCATATTGGTGAACTGACAGGTGAATGGATGTACGGACATAAGGTGGGGGGCATGGCTGGAAAATGCACGAATTGTCGAGTGGACAGGTAGCAACATTTCCTGGAGTTATGGGACACCCTCACATCTGGGTGTCTGTATCATGCTCATGTATTTACTTGTTTCACCTTTATTCTACAGCTTCTTTGTCTTGTCTGTCTATCCACAGTCTATTACCGATCTCAGAGAAAGGTACTGGGAATATTTAATTCAGGATAGGTTTTAAGTGCTGTGCAGTCAATATTTACAGATGACAAAGGGCCAGATATATTTTGATTTGCCCCCAAACCTAAAGCCAGATGATTTTTTACTAGGATTTAGGAGTAGATGTCAATATATTTCTCTACTCTGGTGATGTAATCATATTTCACTGTTTTTACTGAAGAAAAAGATACTCAAGTAAGCCTCTGTGAACTAATTTCTCTGATTTCTCTAAAGAAGGCTCTGGCTTCTCCATCTCAAAGCACAGCTCAACAAAACGTCATAGGAATTTCTAAAACTTTAGTCTGACAGGTGCAGGAACACATTTGATTCTGTCTTTGTATCTTAATGTAATTTCTCAGTGACCATGGTTCAGTGGTCAACTCCTCTCCTTTAAAAATACCACTATCTGCCCCAAAACTCTATGTCAGGGACTAAGGACACAAACTATGTGTCCATTATCAATAGAGCCAGTGACTACTCAAGGACATTAAAAATCTGTCTCGTCATTTTCTCCTGGAAAGTCCAAAAGTAATAGGAAGAAAGTGGAAGAGAGTAGCCAGAGCCCAGGGGTATGGGGGAGGGGGTGTCTTTGCAAGAACTTGACCTCCTCTCCGGGTGCCCAGGCAGCAATTATGACTGGTCAGCCAACCTGAAACACATCCTGCTTTTATAAATTTCCAATTACTACCCCAAATGCCAGAAGTTTCTTTTCAAATTAAAAAAGAAAGGAAGGAAGAAAAAAGGAAGAAATTCAAATAGTAAATAGTGAAAAAACCCAGGAGCCATGGCCCCCACTTTCACTTGTGAAGCAGAGACAATGGTGAGAAATCAATGGCAGAACTT
>NW_011494604.1:7098559-7109432 GCF_000754665.1 Bison bison bison | reverse complement strand
TGGCAGAACTTACAAGGCAGCTCTCAGACACTCTTGACCTTGTCACTTCCTGGGTAATTAAGAGGCACTACAGTTTCGTGTCACTGTCAGGGCCTGAATGTATATCGATGGATAGATATATATGTTCTTAAAAGATTCTTTTTCTACTGGCTTGGTGAGGATCCAGCCAAAGAAAAGGAGGGAAAGAAAAGCATTCTGTCCGGAGAGCAGTGAAAGGCGACATAAAAGGAGAAACTTAAATTTTTCCGCACAGTCTGCTCCTGACGTGGGAAAATGGCTCCGGCAAGAATGGATGGCTTATTCACTGCTAGTTTTTTCTTTCGTTCCCTCAGCAGATCTCTCTGTGTGTTGTAGGCAGCAGGGCACCCCTCACGCTCTGTGTTCTTCAGATACCTTCAGAGCAATAATGCAAGCCCTGAGGGCTCAGAGATGTGTTGAGTCATCACTTTGGGGTTCTCACAGGAAGGTATTTCCCTTCATTGAGACTCAGCTACTCCAAATGAGGAGAGCTGGACTAAACCCTCTCTGGAGCATTTTCCAGGGCCGACATCCACTGAGGCCATGAGAAAGTTTTCTCTCCCCTGACCCCACCAAGGGAACAGAGCATCTCAGGACACTGGGAGAGCAAGAGTGAGCCTCCCCACCCATGCCTGGCAAACACCAGCTACCGAGGCTGCTCAAAGCCACAGGGAGCCCTGAGTAAGGACACTGGGAGAAAGTCATACTAGCCCACTGTCGAGGGAAGCTCTAAAAGCGCTTTGCCATCTCTGATGGTGCTTCAGTGAGTCTGTGTTCTTGCCCGAAGGTTCTTGTCTGTGGGGCCCCACTTAGAGGGCTGATCACAGTCTCTTTGCACATTGACACAAGCAGTGTCTCCATCATAGGCTCTGAGATCCCTGATGCAAGGCTTCCACTGATGAGCTCCACATCCATTTCAGCTCCAGCTCCAAGCCAGGGCCAGCCTGCAGGAGGTATTCAGTGAATACTTATTAGGCCAAACCTGAATTTAAAGGTACAGTGAAAACGGAAGAAAGAAACTTGTTGGTGCCTCACTGAATCACATCCACATAAAGCTAGTTTTTATTTCAGCAGAACTAATGCCTTTACTAAGTTCTAAGTAACTCGTTCTCTGCCTGGAGGACAAGAATCAGGTTTCATCACCTCTCTCTTTGCCCACTACAAACCAGTGACAAGATACACAAACCAGTAAAGTTCAAGAGAAGGAATCGGTATATGATGTTGTCCACTGAGGTCTTCCCTTTTGGTGGACCAACTCTGTCCCTTGGCATAGGGGCGTATGTATGTAGGGACTGCCCTGGAAGTCTTGCCATTGAGACCATGAAATGAGTGACAATCTCTGCATGCTGCCTTAAGGTGTTGCCTACACATGAGTTCCGAATAGATGGCAAAACACTCTGAAGGTTGCATTGGCTGTCCCACCAAAGATGCCCCCTTTCACTCTTGAGATACCCACGGTATAAACATCATAGTAAGTGTGAAAGGGAATTTACTTGTCTGGAGAAACAGTACAATTTAAATTACGTATTATCGTAATAGTACATTTATAACTCAGATGAAGCTTGTCTTGGTATTCTCTCCATCTGTTGCACAGATGCTGTGTTTTCGGGCATTCTAGTTGAACTTAAAGAAAAGCTGGCTCCCAGACAGCCTGGCTCCCTTTGCAAAGTACCCCCAGTCCCCAAGAAAGAAGGTCCCAGGTCAGTGTGATCTGTCCTGAAGTAGGGCAGGTTCTCCCCAGGTACAAAAAGATCCTTAATACTTTGACCTCTTGGCTCCTTTTTCTTCTGGCAGGCTTAAATCCCTTCCCATTGGTTCTTTCAGTGGCTTGAGCGGCATGAAGGACAGGATTAGCAGCCCATGGAAAACTAGGCACAGAAAAGCAAAGTTCTTTGCTCTAGTGAAATGAATAACAGTGGAAGGGAGGCTAGACCTACAGGGTATCACTAGCGTCACTAGCAACTTGAGTCCTCAAAAAATTATGGGAAGAAACCAAAGGGAGAGATCCTTTAAGAAGAAAAGTAGAAGGAGAAGATAAAAAGAAGCTAACCTTTAAAAATAAAACACTAACCCTTTAAGTCCCAAACCACTATCCCCTTCTCCTTCTCTTAGGCAGCATATAAGCCCCAATTGCCTAACCTGTCTTTTGGTCTCATTTTTCTTGTGCCCCCACATCCTCCTCATACAAGCAAAACTAAATTTGATTTTATTCTGTTAAAGAAATAATATATATACTACACGTAGCTCAGTCAATAAAGAACCTGCCTCCAGTGCAGGAGATTGGGGTTCTATCCCTGGGTTGGGAAGATCCTCTGGAGAGGGAAATGGCAACCCACTCCAGTATTCTTGCCTGGAAAAATTCCATGGACAGAGGAGTCTGGCAGGCTGCCGTCCATGGAGTCGCAAGAGTTGGACTTGATTTACTGACTAAACCACCACCACATGTATAAAATAGATAACTAATGAGACTGTATAGCACAGGGAACTCTACTCTGTGCTCTATGGTAACCTAAATGGGAAGGAAATCCAAAAGAGAGGGATATATGTACACATGTGGCTGATTCTACCATTCAGCAGCAACTGCTATACGGGAGAAACTAATACAACATTGTAAAGCAACTATACTCCATACTCCAATTAAAAATAAATAAAATACTAAAGCTAGTGACTGAAAAGCAACTTTCTGTACGAGGGCTATTCAATAGAACATCTGATAGAATTTTGATGATAGAATATCATCTGTGCTACCAAATATGGTAGCAACTAGCCACATGTGGCTATGGAGCACTTGAAGTGTGGGTAATGCAACTGATAAACTGTTTACATTTTATTGCATTAATTGAACACATTTAAATAGCCATCTGTGTCTGGTAGCTACCATGTTGGATGGCATAACTCTATATCCATCTCCATCATCCCAAAATACTGCAAAATGTCAACTATGTGAGGACTGGTAAAGCCTTGAAAGACCTGAGTAAGACAATAAACACCAACTGAAAGGAGGAAGAGGCTTCTTAACTTGGTGTGTACCTGGGACTGTATTTGCAAAGTACTCTTACTTGGTGTGTACCGGGACTGTATTTTCAAAGTCCATTAGGGCTTGACCAGAGTTGGTGATGGAGTCTACCCAGAGACAACCGCAATAGCATACCCTCACCAGGATGCCTCTTCTCCCTCCTGTGACCCCTGACATGCTCTGGCCCACCTCCACAGCCCCAGCCATCCTAGCACTGACAATCATGCATGGTTGTCAGACTGTGCAGTAGGAACTCCATTGGACTATGAGCTGCCAGAGAGCAGTGACTAGGTCTCCCCATCAAATCCTCCCTCCAACTCGCAGCCCAGTGCCTATCACAGCAGATACTCAAAAGGGGATTGTTTTGAATGGAATTCTCTATATTGAATTTATAGGTTATTGTAAGATAGGTTATGGATGAAATGTTTGTGTTCCCCAGAATTCATATGGTGGTGCTGTAATCTTCAATATGGTGGGTATTTGGAAGTATGGCATTGGAGGTGATTAGGTTTAGATGAGGTCATAAGAGTAAGGCACTCATGATAGGATTTGTGTCTTTATACAGCAAGAATGAAGCAGCCTATAAGCCAGGAAGAGGGTTCTTACCAGACACAAATCAGCTAGCACTTTGACCTTGGAATTCTCGGTCTTCAGAACTGTGAGAAATAAATATTTATCAGGTAAGCCACCAGGTCTATTGTATCAGCCAGATCAAACTAAGATAGGGTCTTTAGGAAAAGCAGTTTTGATATGCATTTTTTATATGGACTCATTAAAAATAAAAACAAAACCAACCAAAGTAAAAAAGACATTTTACCCAGCATCTCCCATGGAAACTATGGAGCCAAGAAAGAGCCATTCCATGCTCTGAAGAGAACTCAGTCCAGTGGGAGAAATGAACCAAGTACAGAAGTGATTATTGCAGGCATAAAGCGACTGGTGTAATTTTAGTGATGAAAATGGAGCCCTTGGAGACTTCAGAAACAAGAGGGCTAGATTACCCCTAAAACTGGAGGGAGGTGAGACAGAAGAGGAGAGCTTCCTGGATGAAGTGGCATTTGAGCCAGGTCTGGGGGATGAGATGGATGAGTTTGTGCATAAAGAAGACTGGGATGACCAAGACAAGATAGGAAGTGAGGGGAGGGAGAGGGAAACTTAAGGAACTAGCAAATAGAGTAGCCTTTTATGAGGCTGGAAAGAAACTCCACTCTGGCAGAAGCAGTGATGGTAAGGGGTCCCTAACCCCCAACCTAACTCCTTGGAGCTCAGGTTAAAAACCCTAAGCAACTGGGGTAGTTTATATTCCTAGCTTCTAGGCTCACCTCCACTGGAATGGAGCTCCCAGTGTCAAGCCCCACGCCTTTCACAAGGAGTGAGGGTGGACAGCTGAACAACCAGTGTGGCCTCCCAAGTGGCCGTGGGAAGGGGTGGCTTATCTGCTCCCCCTCACTTCCTTCCGCCCGCTGTGAAATCCACATCAGCTGGAGACACCCAAGAGACTTATTTCCATCTGTTCTAGGAAGGGCTGGTGGGAAAGCCTGGGGATGAGAGAGGGCAGCTCATTCTATGGGCGTGACTAGGGCAGCCTGGGGTGGGGGATGGGAAGGAGCCCACTGCAAAGGCATGCTCAGCCAGTCCTGGGAACAGCTGCCCAGCTAGGAGGCTCCCAGCTTCCCAGTCGCTCTCAAATCACTCATTTGTGTAGCCTGGTTGCTAATGATGTAATTAAATTCATCAGAAAACCATCTGTTCTAAATGACAGGCACAGTGAATATGCTCTAAGGGAAGCCCTACCAGAGTCAGGGGACTTGGATGATTCAATGAGCAGGACCCTTGATGTCCCCAAGGGCCTGGCAACTCCTCCTCCAGACCTTATTCCTCTCTAGACGGGAAGCGACCTCAGCCAAGACCCCAGGACAGGCATGACCCCATCTGTGTGGCTCTCTGCAAGTCCCAGGGCTGCTGCCACTCATCACTCTTGCCTGCATGAACTCCCCACAGCTCCCGGAGACCTGGCAGATCATACACTCTTGAGTAAATATGAGAGAAGCAGCTGGTCTGTTCAGGCATAGTGTCTTATTTCCTCCAAAAGCAGGGCTGGAAACAGAGGTTTCCATACAGGTATTCACATGGGTAATGATCCGGGTGGGAGTGAGAGGCAGAAGTAAGGTCCAGTTTTGAGGGAAACAGGGAAGAGAGGAGAGCCAATACAAGGACGCATGACTGAGGGAGTTTTCATCAGGGAACTGGGTGCTCTGTTCCTTGGAAACACTTACAGAGCTTTGTGAAAAGCATCCTAGAACTGTTCACCTGAGAGTCGACAGGAAGACTCATTTACCTGTAGGTTCCTCTGTGTTATCAGTCAAAGGTGGTCCCATGCAGTTCCAGGGTACACAGTGGTTAGTGCCCAGGCCACACAGTGGAAATCCCAAAACAGGAAGTGAGAGATACATGAGGTGGTCCAGGCTGAGAAACAGCTGGAGCACCTCCAAGAAGCTAGTGAAAGTTTGTGCATACTTGGGTGCTATGCCATAGCTGTGGTAAGAGGGGCAGGAGGAGAGGGGGGTCTCTGGAAAGCCTGGGAGGGTTGTGTCTACTTCTATCATGTCTCTCCGTGGAGTCCAAGGCAAAGGCTAAACCCACTTGAGGCCTACTCTTTGTTAAGATGCTATATTAGTTTCCTGTCTCTGCTGTAATGAATCACCAAAAATGTATTATCTGGCAGACTGGAGCTCAGAAATCCAAAATGGGCCTGACAAGGCTAAAAATCAAGGGGTTTTCCTTTCTAGAAACTCTAATGTAGCTAATCTCTTTTCTTACTTCTTCCGGCTTCTAGAAGGTACTTGCATTTTTTGGTTTGTGGCCCCCTTGTCCACCTTTGAAGTCAGTAATGGTAAGGCAAGCCTTCTTCACATCCCATCTTTCTGAGACTGCCTCCCTCTTCCACATTATAAGGATCCTGGTGATTACAGTAGGCCTGCCAGGACAAGTCACAACAATTTCCACATCTCAAGGTCAGCTGGTTAGCAACCTTATTTCCATCTGTAACCTTAATCCCTCTTTGACATGAAAAAACAAAAGGTTCTAAAGATCTTTGATCTCTTTGGGGGACCATTTTTCTGCCTACCATAGATACTGTTCCACTTCTTTTTCAAAAGAAGAGCTTGGGGCATTTATGAAGTTAACTGGGTAAGACTTTCTGCCTGGTCCTTAGAACCAGGAGGGAAGAACCTGCCTGTCACTGAAGCTGTCCCTGGAATCCCACTTATTCCTGGTACAGCAACCTACTTTGACAAGGACACCTAAGTCCAGTAAAGCCGGGAGACAGATAATCCAGGGGCTCCAGGCAGGTCTGGGCTTCATGCAAAGAGCCTGGACTGAGAGACAGATGAATTGAGCTCCGGTCCCAAGTTAGTAGTGAGCTAGCAGTTGGACCCAAAGCAGGCCACTCAACATTTCCAAGCCTCCATATCCTTGTGTGTGGAGCTGGGCTAACTTCTGGGGGGCTGTCAGCATTAGAGATTCCCTTTTCAATCTCTATGAAATATCTATTGAAGAATTACTTCAATAGATATGTGACTACCAATCTTCTAGGTCCTGGACTAAAGAGGAACAAAGCCAAATCCTGACCCTCACCAAACTTACATTCTAGTTGGCTATAACATGTGTTAAGTCCCTAGTCCCTAGAGAGTGCCTGGAACATAGTAGATGTTCAATAAATTGAAGACGTCATTAAGGTTTTTCAGGGCTGTAAGTCTTAAGGGAATAATACTGCTCTTTGGTTATTTACCATCGGTTATTTACTGATGTATAATATGCAAAATATTATCATAACCATGACCTCATTTGGTCCTCAAAACAGTAACCCAGAGAGGTAAGTCAGGCAGCAGCCAATTCCACGGTCTTTTCTGCAGCCTCAGTCAGGCATGCATAGGAGGCCACCTCCTACCCATACTTTCATCAGGCAAAGGTTTGGGGAGTGGGAAACCAAAACCTAAAATACTAGAATGGCTCTTCTCTAGAGCTGCAGTCATATATTGTACAGCCATTTTCTCAGCTGATATAGATGTTTTAACCATATTTGGGTGCGGGTGGGGGTGCACCTCTCTTTTTGCATTAAGCTTAGGCTGCCTTCCTTTAGCAAGAATGTTTTCTTGTCTCTCTCTCCCACAGAGCTGTGAACTCATCACCTAGAGGCAGCAAGGCTTTGTGAAGTGCTTTGCAATTATTCAGTAGCCCGCAGGAAGCATTTGCTAAATCTCTCCCTCCCCGCTCCAGGTCGCTTGGTGAAGGAGAATCTAGAGAGGTTCCTTGCTAGAAGCCTCAAGTGACTACCCTCACTAAGTCTCTATTATTACATTCACGTTGGCAGGTGTGAGCTTCAGCTGGCTGGCTGGGATGCCCAGGTGACTCGGGCTAGCCCCTCATCAGTGGAGTAAGTGTGAGCTGTCAGTGCACATTCGCAGGAGCATGATCCATCTGATTTTTCCCCGTATCCCCGCTTCCAGTTCCTGGAAAGCGACCTCCAACCTCATCAGCCTGAGGGGCTGAGGCGGCATGGCCTGATCCACAAGGCACAGGGCGGTTGTCCCCAGAGCCCCCGCTTATCTGGCGCGTGCCTCTGCCTCCCGCCCTTTCCCACATTCTGCTTCCTCCACCGCTGGGGCTTCCTCCTTCACTCGTCAGATCCCCCAGGCTCAGCGGGCAATATGCCATAATTCTTAGGAAGAAAGAAAATATTTTAGGGTTTGACAAGCCCAACATTTGCATGTCTGTTTTCAGAGAAAGACCCATCTGGGGGGATTAAGCCTTTTTTTCCCCTCCCTTCCTATCCAACCGAAAGTATGAAAACATTCTTGACATAGTTGCCTGAAAAAGGATTTCTAAAGAGAAAAATACTGCCCATACTCTGTGATTTTAGTGTCTTGGTGTGAAAAGCAACTGAAAGGAAGGGGATGGGGTGGTGAACAGGAAAGAGAAAAAAAAGAATCTCCTTGGTCAAATAACTTGTAGGTCTTCATGTGGGCAATGTGTAGTCTGTAGTCTCAGGAAATATACATGTTGGTGTATATTTCATTCCTAGGTATCATCTCTTCACCGAAGAGCTGAGGCTGCACTCCTGTCTGCCAATGGGCCAGGCTGGGGACCAGAGCTGGGAGAAAGGGTGAAACCCAAGATCTAGACACAGAGGTGCTAGCAGAGGCGGGAGGGGCAGGAGCACTCTCAGAAGAGTCTTCCACGGGGACTTAGGCCACTCAGATGGTAAAAGGCTCTGAGATGGAGAGAAAAAAGATAAATCTCATTTCATACTTGGGACATACTCAGGGATGTGTCTCCCTCTTGAAGAGGTTGCCCCTGGCCTACTCTGAGCATATAAAGTGAATTTGTGGAGGGATTCCTAGAAGAAAGCCAAGCAGGGTGACTCATCCTAAAATTATTAAAGATGTTATCTGAAGATGATTTCCACAAAGGCCAGCTCCTCTCTGCCATGTTGGGAAGCTGATGAACTTAAAAGTAACAAGGTCCCTTGGATGTGATGGACTTTGCTACCGTTGTGCCAAGGAAGATGGAGTTGTGCTTAAGAGAGTGATAGGGAAGGACCCACTATATAGCGCAGGGAATTCTACTCAAAATTCTGTAATAACCTATATGAGAAAAGAATCTGAACATATATATATATATATATATATGACTCACTTTGCTGTACATCTGAAACTAACACAACTAACACTAAATCAACTGTGTGTGTGTGTTCAGTGGCTCAGTCATGTCTAGCTCTTTGTGGCCCCATAGACTGTACTGCCCACTCCAGTACTCTTGCCTGGAAACTCCTATGGACGCAGGAGCCTGGTAGGCTGCAGTCCATGGGGTCGAAAAGAGTCGGACATGACTGAGCGACTTCACTTTCACGTTTCACTTTCATGCATTGGAGAAGGAAATGGCAACTCACTCCAGCGTTCTTGCCTGGAGAATCCCAAGGACGGAGGAGCCTGGTAGGCTGCTGTCTACGGGGTCGCACAGAGTCGGACACGACTGAAGTGACTTAGCAGCAGCAGACTGTACTGCCAAGCTCCTCTGTCCATGGGATTCCTCAGTCAAGAATACTGGAGTGGGTTGCCATGCCCTCCTCCAGGGGATCTTCCTGACCCAGGGGTCGAAAGTGCATTTCCTGCTTTGCTTGCATTGTCAGGTGGATTCTTTACCACTTCGTTACCTGGGAATCAACTATACTTCAGAAAAAATGTTTAAAAGGGAAAGAAAGAAAGTAATTGGGCACTGAGCAGTTTGTCCAGGGAGATGTAACACAAGCCAATTTTAAGATTTTAATGGCAAAGGAAGTGTAGCATTGCCCAGGAAAATCAATGCAAAGAGACAAAAGAAAACAGTAGAATGGGAAAGACTAGAGATCTCTTCGAGAAAATTAGAGATACCAAGGGAACATTTCATGCAAAGATGAGCACAATAAAGGACTGAAATGGTATGGACCTAACAGAACCAAAAGATATTAAGAATAAGTGGCAAGAATACACAGAAGAATTATACAAAAAAGATCTTCATGACCCAGATAACCACGATGGCATGATCACTCACCTAGAGCCAGACATCCTGGAATTCGAAGTCAAGTGGTCCTTAGGAAGCATCACTATGAACAAAGCTAGTGGAGGTGATGGAATTTCAGTTGAGCTATTTCCAATCCTAAAAGATGATGCTGTTAAACTGCTGCACTCAATATGCTGGCAAATTTGGAAAACTCAGCAGTGGCCACAGGACTGGAATAGGTCAATTTTCATTGCAATCCCAAAGAAAGGCAATGCCAAAGAATGCTCAAACTACCACACAATTGCACTCATCTCACATGCTAGCAAAGTAATGCTCAAAATTCTCCAAGTCAGGCTTCAACAGTACATGAATGGTGAACTTCCAGATGTTCAAGCTGGATTTAGAAAAGGCAGAGGAACCAGAGATCAAATTGCCAACATCTGTTGGATCATCGAAAAAGCAAGGGAATTCCAGAAAAATATCTACTTCTGCTTTATTGACTATGCCAAAGCCTTTGACTGTGTGGATCACCACAAACTGGAAAATTCTGAAAGAGTTGGAAATACCAGACCACCTGACCTGTCTCCTGAGAAATCTGTATGCAAGTCAAGAAGCAACAGTTACAATTGGACATGGAACAACAGACTGGTTCCAAATAGGGAAAGGAGTACATCAAGGCTGTATATTGTCACCCTGCTTATTTAACTTCTATGCAGAGTGCATTGTGCAAAATGCCAGGCTGGATGAAGTACAACCTGGAATCAAGATTTCTGGGAGAAACATCAATAACCTCAGATATGCAGATGACAGCACTCTAATGGCAGAAATCAAACAGCTAAAGAGCCTGTTGATGAAAGTGAAAGAGGAGAGTGAAAAAGTTGGTTTAAAAATCAACATTCAGAAAGCTAGTATCATGACATCCAGTCCCATCACTTCATGGCAAATAGATGGGGAAACAACGGAAACAGTGAGAGACTTTATTTTTGGGGGCTCCAAATTCACTGCAGATGGTGACAGCAGCCATGAAATTAAAAGACGCTTGCTCCTTGGGAAAAAAAGCTATGACCAACCTAGACAACATATTAAAAAGCAGAGACATTACCAATAAAGGTCCATCTAGTAAAAGCTATGGTTTTTCCAGTAGTCATGTATAGATGTGAGAGCTGAACTATAAAGAAAGCTGAGCATTGAAGAATTGATGTTTTTGAACTGTGGTGTTGGAGAAGACTTTTGAGAGTCCCTTGGACTGCAAGGAGATCCAACCAGTCAATTCTAAAGGAGATCAGTCCTGGGTGTTCT
>NW_011494604.1:7093336-7098459 GCF_000754665.1 Bison bison bison | reverse complement strand
CAAGGAGATCCAACCAGTCAATTCTAAAGGAAATCAGTCCTGAATATTCTTTGGAAGGACTGATGTTGAAGTTGAAACTCCAATATTTTGGCTACCTGATGAGAAGAACCGACTCATTTGAAAAGACCCTGATGCTGAGAAAGATTGAAGGCGGGAGGAGAAGAATACAACCGAGGATGAAATGGTTGGATGGTATCACTGACTCAATGGACATGAATTTGAGTAAACTCTGGAAGCTGGTGATGGACAGGGAGGCCTGGCATGCTACAGTCCATGGAGTCGCAGAGTCGGACACAACTGAGTGACTGAACTAAACTGAGCCAGGATAAGAAGCATCACTCAACAACTGAGCATCTATGTTGGGCAGAACCCTGTGTTAAATGGTGATTCTCTTCAACCTCAAGGGACCTGTTGGACCACAAAGGCCTGGAAAGGAGATATGGTAGGAAGAAGGGGAAATTTAGAGAACACCCCTACCATGAATTGGTCAACCATGGAAAGGCTGGTGGAAGCATTCCAAGACAAATCCCAGAGACAGGGCCTAGTGCATGCTGCTGGAGACAGATGACCCCTACCATAGGCTCTCAGACACTTCCTGTGGCCTGAGTCTATAATGCACAGACTGAGGACACAAGTCTTCTGTGTCAATCAGAGCAGTTTCAGAATGAAGCCAAAAGGAAGGAGTCAGCAGGAAAGGACTCCTCTTGTCCAAGGAGTTAGGGGCTAGTGGGCAGAGCTCCCTCTGGCCTGGGAGAAGTGGAGGGAGGCCTCTCAGGACCCATGCCCTGATGGAAGGAGCTTGTGCAGGACTTCTGGGACTGGGACCCGGTGAGGCCAGACCCTATGCTCTCCTCCCCAACCCCAACGGGTGACTCGCACGGTGCAGCCACAGTCCAGGCAGGCCCTCGGGCCACCACAAAAGGCAGTTGCCTAATCACTGCTGGAGAGCAGAGGGCTGGGCCAGGACCAGCCTGACAAGGGAAGCTTGAAGAAAGAAGGGAGGTGGAATAGGAAGCACTGTGAAGCTGGAGACCTTTCCTTAAAGGAGAAATATTCTCTCCAGGCCCCATTAATCCTCAAATTTACAATCAGTTCAGTTCAGTTCAGTTGCTCAGTCGTGTCCGACTCTTTGCAACCCTATGGACTGCAGCACGCCAGGCTTCCCTGTCCTTCATCAACTCCCAGAGCTTGCTCAAACTCATGTCTATGATGCCATCCAATCATCTCATCCTCTGTCACCCCCTTCTTCTCCTGCCCTCAATCTTTCCCAGCATCAGGGTCTTTTCCAATGAATCGGTTCTTCGCATCAGGTGGCCAAACTATTGGAGTTTCAGCTTCAGCATCAGTCCTTTCAATGAATGCTGAGTACTGATTTCCTTTACGGTTGACTGGTTTGATCTCCTTGCAGTCCAAGGAGTGGTCCGAGTCTAAAACACACAATAAGCAGCATGAAATAAGAGGGGTAAGAAAACTATCCAGGAAAGAGGCCCTCCTTTCATAGTTCTTGTAACAAAAGTGTGGCCCAAAGAACAATTCCACCACCTTTATGTTTTCTCCCAGAAAAATTCTGATACATATCAGAATTCCTTCTTAGGTACACAGTAGGTATATCCTGGGCTTCCCTGGTGGATCAGTGGTAAAGAATCCACCTGCCAATGCAGGAGACATGGGCTTGAACCCTGGATCAGGAAGATTCCCTGGAGCAGGAAATGGCAACCCACTCTAGTCCAGTATTCTTGCCTGGGAAATCTCAAGGACAGAGTTGCTTGGCGGGCTACAGTCCATGGGGTCACAAAAGAGTCAGTCATGACTGAGTGACTAAACAACAACAAAGGTATGTCCTACAAAATTGTGTATTTTGGGTTTTCACTCCTGGATTTCTCTGGTAGCATGTAGATTTCCCTCAGAAGGACCTAAGCGGAGGCTGGAGGAGTTTGCAATCAGCTGACAGCGCTGATGTCCCAGGTAAACAGGCTGTAGGGAACAGTGGAAACTGGTGTGTGTCTGGGTAGGACGTCTGACCCCACTTCTGTGCCCCTAAGAGAACAGCATGGAGACCCTAAGGCATCCAAGCAGAGGGTGAGAGAGGTTAAAGCCCTCCCGGCACTGTCTGCACCAGCTGCCTGGCTGTCGCCCGCAGCCCCAACTCGACCACCCAGTTGCGCTCCTTGCTGAACTGATTAGTCATTCATAACGCTTAAGTCATTAATTCAGGAAGGAAGCCACGCTAGCTGCCTCCTCTTCTCGCCGGGAGTTTGCTGCCGTTGCAAAACAGATGAGTAATCAAACATTCCCTGAGCCCTCGTTAAGCCCATTGCCAAGAAAGGTGTCTTGCAGCTCATTTACTGATGGAGAAGCCACGCTACAGGCCCTGAATCACCCTGGGTCCCTGGGAGAGCAAGGCCCAACTTGCCCGAGCTCAATATTGTGTCTCTGAGATCAGCGACGGGAGAGGCTCGCCAGGTCACTGGGCCCCTTGGAGCCTACCCACGGCCCCAGCCAGCCGATCCTCTGTGGGGCACTTGGCTGTTTCTGGAGTTTGGGGAGACAGGCTGGGAGGGACGCTAGATGCTAGCTAGAGCCCATTGTCCCATTTGATAGACGGTGAAACTGAGACCCAGGGAGGCAATAGCACTTGCCCCAAAGCTGTGCTAGTCACTCATCGTATCCGACTCTTTGCGACCCCATATACTGTAGCCCACCAGGGTTCTCTGTCCATGGGATTCTCCAGGCAAAAATACTGAAGTGGGTCGCCATTCCCTTCTCCAGAGGATCTTCCCAACCCAGGGATCGAACCCAGGTCTCCCGCGTTATAGGCGAATTCTTTATCGTCTTAGCCACCAAGGAAGCCCCCAATAGCTAGTTAATACAGACTTCAGAGAGCACTCTTTTCTCTCAATTCTCTGTCCCCCAGCAACTTCCACTGTATTCCAAGATTACTCTAAGATTAATTACTTCAAGATAAAAGTTAAGACTTGTATGTTTAGAAAACATGTGAAAGGCAAAATAATGAAAACCACCCAAATATCCATCAGTAGGCAAGTAGTTTTAAAAAATGAAATTTAGGTTAAATAAAATGCTAACCCACCGTTTAGAAAGATTGGCACGGCTCCCTGTGATCTGATATGGAGCTATCTCTCTGATACAGTTTTATAAGCAAAGAAACAAGATGTAGAAACTGTCCATGATATACTACCGTTGTGAAAGAAGGCAAACTCACACACACTATATATATAAGCGTATGCATGGACTATCTATGAAGGATGCACAAGAAACTGACAATGTCTGTGTCTAGGAGAGGATCAGGGGACAGAGTAACAAAAATAAGAGGGAAAGGGCTTTTTTTTTCTTTTTCTTACAACTTGGGTTGTTTAACATGGGCCTGTACAAACTACTTAAAATCTAAAAATCACACTTCACCCAAGACTCGATGTCAGGGATCCTGATTATCTATAACATATAACAGGTTCTCAGCAAACACAAGCTAAATAAATAATAGTTGATGATTGGAACAGGAGTAAATGAACAAAAATGTGTGTGCTTTTTCCTAAGCTCCAAAAATAATTTTATATAGAGCATCACCTCCTAAAAAAGACCAGGAACATAGATCACAATACTTAAGAACCAAAATGAAATACTTGGATTACTGTCAACAGCTTCTCACAGGTCTGAGGGCTTTTCCCAGCCTCTGCCACCTCAGCACTCAGTGCTCCAGCTTCTATCTGCTCAGGAAAAGCTCCTGGGGAGCCTTCTCAGTGCCCTTTCCACTCTCTCTTCTCAGGCAAAAAAAGCCCAGACACAATTTGCCTGTGGTCACAGACGGACATTACCAGGAAGCAAACGGCTTTGTCCCTTCATGTCTTGAAAGCTTTCATTCTTGGTATGCTGTCTGACCACATGGAGAGACTTTGAGAAGAATAGCACCTTGAGCTGAATCAGCTACCACCTCATTATTTCCTCCCTCAGCTGCCTGGGGGTGTTGGGCTGGGGGTAACTGATGTCCAGGGGACAGCAGAGTCTCGGGAATGCCCTGAGCAGCCTCGTAGGTGGCCGCATGGGGCAGTCCCTGCTTGTGCTTTTGGGGGAGGGATGAGGGGCTGGCCGTCTGAGCCCTGACTGGTGGGTATGTGGTGAGAACAGCACCCCCCAGGATAGAATTGAGGCTGAGCAGAAGCCAGACACAAACTCCTCCGCAGTTTCTAGGAAAAGGGGCTTCAGGAACCCCTTCTGTCATGTCTCCGTCTCCTGTCCACTCTCCAGAGAGCTTCAGGGAAGTCTGCACTGGACTGTGAGGACTCGGAGGCGCAGACAGGAGAAGGGAACCCTATGTGTAGGGTAGGTTAAGCCGAAGTCCCTGACTGCACACCAGCTGTTTGAGTAAACGGGTGCCTTTTAGTCTGAGTAAAAGGGTGCCTGGATCCTAGTAGGCAGTCAGTGTTCATCGACTAAATTGGAAGAAAATCCCAAGATGATGCTTGGAAAGGATGGGATGCATCATCTAGGAGACTTGTTGTCTGAGTGGAAGAAGAAGGCAGGGCAGTGCCGTGAAGACACGATGACCGATCGAGGAGACACCCTCACTAGTTCCGGGCCGTTGATCATGTACTATCTGTGGATTACTAACTACACACAAGGGCCACACGGGGTTCTGGCTTCTCTTCAGCCTTGTTCTCACTCTCACGCCCACTTCTGACTTTCGAGGCTTCTGTCTCCCTCTCCTTCCCACCCCACGGTATCACTGCTGCCGTATTTCCCCATTTCCTCTTTGGGGTCCTCCCGTCTTGCATCAATGTGCTTGTTCGTTCATTAATTCATCCAGTGTGTACTAAACACTAACATCACAGAGACTCCACTAATATCATTTCATGAGAATGGTCATTAAAAATTACACAGAATTTGGTATGTCTCTCAAAGAAAGTCAGAGAGTAAAAGTCATTCCAAAAAAATCCTTAGGTGAAATAATTTCTAAGCAACATAGGCAGCAGTAAAAAGCCTGAGTTCTTATTAATGCATTATTATGTATTAATTATAGTCTTCTGTCTTAAAATTTTCCTTCGGTCACCAGAATGGTATCAAGAAATAGCAACATTTTCCCATCTGATGTTTTTAAACCAGATTACAAA
>NW_011494604.1:7092760-7093236 GCF_000754665.1 Bison bison bison | reverse complement strand
CTGGGTCTTGGGTCTTTTTTTTTTTTTTTCTTCCTCCTAGCAGATAAATGAGGTTCTAAACTTAGGATAATAAGGCTTAACAGTGAGGCGCTTTTTAAAAAGTGAATCATTTCTCAGTTCTCCTTTGCTAATCTCTCTTGGTAACATTAATTATGAGTTTGTGCGGCGTGCCCCAAGGCGAGCTCTGCTTTCCCAGGACAATTAAAGTTACTTAATTATTAAAAACTGTGTGTGCTGCTGCCCAGAGAGAAAAAGGCAGCCGGGCCCGGCTCCCACAGCCCCCCACAGGAGTGACCGGACACTCTGTGGGAACTCGGCTCCTTTCCCTCCCCATTGTCGTTCTCTCAATATAATCTAGGAAAAGCCCCTCCATGCCCCGCCCGGCCCTCCCACCCTAGCAGGACTGATTTAGAGGCCGCCCTCTCTCGCTGTTGATGGCAGCCGGCTGGCTCCCCACGGCCTAGGGCGGGCTTTCC
>NW_011494604.1:7052638-7092660 GCF_000754665.1 Bison bison bison | reverse complement strand
CAGGGCCTCTGCCTGTGGATTCAGGCCCTTCTGAGTGAAAGGCCTTGGGAAACGCTGAGCCCTTGATTCTGAGTGGGATGCTCTTGATCCCATTCTTCCTCAGGCCTTCTGCCTAACAGAAGCAGGAAACGTATTCTCATACCCTGAACACAGGTGGCGGGGAAGGAGGAGGGGTGCCACAGTCAGGCTATATCGGCAGTAGATATTACCAAGTGCTTGCCCAGTCTCTCAGTTGTGTCTGACTCTTGGTGACCCCATGGACTGTAGCCTGCCGGGCTCCTCTGCCCATGGGATTCTCCGGGCAAAGAACATCAGAGTGGGTTGCCATTTCCTCCTCCAGCGGATCTTTCGACCCAGGGATGAAATTCACATCTTTTGTGTCTCCGTCATTGGTTGGTAGACTTTTTTACCACTGCCTAACCTGGGAAGCCATTGCAGAGGCTAATTCGTAACAGCATTTTTTTTTTCTTGGATAGTTCTTTGGTTGTAGGAGTGAAGAAATTGGAGGTGGGCCCATCTCTGTCGTTCATGCCCTCTAAGTCTTGGCTTCAAAGTCTGAGGCATCCTATGATCTCTAGAGGCCTCCAACTTCTAATATTTTGATGAGTTGAGCACTTAATCTAGAAAGGAAGAGTCAAATTTTCGATATATTTCACCTCCGACTTTCATTCAGCCACCCAGCATGCACCAGGACTGTGCCAGGCACCATTCTAGCTGTGGAGATAGCAGAGAACAAAGTAGAGAGGAATTCCTGCCCACCTGGAGGCAGCTCTCTGCAATCCTAGTCATCATCCTGCACACAAGAGGAAACCTAGACCCGGTAGGGAGGAGGCCGGTCCTGAGGTCTCCCATAAAGTCACCGAGATGGGCAGGGACCCAGTCCTCCTGACCCTTAGCCTGGGAACTTCCAACAGACTGCTGCCCATCTGTTTCCATTCCTTTGCTTTCTCTACTCCTGTTCTATTAGTTCCTTCCCATCCCCAGCTCCTTCCTGAGGCTCCAAGCCTCCAAGGAAGCCTAGTCCTAGAGAAATATGCTGACCATTGAATGTGAGTCACATATGTAATTTAAAAAATCTAGTAACCACACTTAAAAAATTTTTTTACAAGTGAAATTTATTTTAATATTTAACCAATATATTCAAAAATTATAGCCTCAATTTGTAACACATAAAAAAAACAATTCATAGGATATTTTACATTTTTAGATTGTCTTCAAGATCCAGTGAGTGTTTGACATTTACAGCACATCTCAACTCAGCTAGCCATATGTCAAGGGCTCAAAAGCCATATGAAGTTAGTGGTCACCATTCTACAGAGCATGGTGTAAGGCCCTCCCATCTCTACATATCATTGTTCAGGACAATCCAGAAACAGAGAGAGAAATTCTTGTTCACAGCGTGGCAGGGGAAGGCTGGAGCTTGGCTCCTTAGATATGTAGGGAAGTGGGGGGACATCCTCTCCAGGACATTGATACTATCAAGTACTATGAAGCCAAAAAAAAAAAAGCCCTGGTGACTCAGACAGTAAAGAATCAGCCTGCATTGCAGAAGACCTGGGTTGCATTCCTGGGCTGGGAAGATCCCCTGGAGGAGGGCATGGCAATCCACTCCACTATTCTTGCCTGGAGAATTCCCAGGGACAGAAGGGCCTGGTGGGGGACAGTCCATGGGGTCACAGAGTCCAAGGGGTCACAGAGTCGGACAGGACTGAGCAACTAAGCACAGCACAGCAAGAAAAAGCCCAAAGATAGTCTTTTATGGATTTGTATGAGGATGAGATGGTTGGATGGCATCACCGACTCGATGGACATGAGTTTGAGTAAACTTCGGGAGTTGGTGAGGGACAGGGAAGCCTGGCATGCTGCAGTCCATAGGGTCGCAAAGAATCGGACACGATTGAGCGACTGAATTGAACTGAACTGATGGATAAAGCACCAAAAAATTTTATTAAGTGAAAAAGGCAACATGTAATATATATGGTATCCCACCACTACAGGAAATAGACAGAGTTGGTTGGCTGTGTGCAGACTAACTATAGAAAGATTCATAAGAACTAAAAACATTTGTGGGAAGCACTGGATGTCTGGAAGGCAGGGAGGAGGACTTCAGCTCATAAATGTTTACAGTTTATGTATGTTGAAAGATGTGCATGTATCAAAAATGAAAATCAAAACTCTACAGTTCATGAGCACACCTGGGGCCCCTAGGATCTGCCCCACACAGCCCAGGTCCCCTCTCCCCATGCTGTGTGTCAGGAGGAGAGAGCACGGGTCTCTGGTGTCTCCTCCTTCACAATGGGAAGAATGGGCTTGGCAGAGGCCCAGTGCTAGAAAACATAATATCAAGTGACTTTAAAGGGCTCTTTTGTTTCCAGAAAGGCAGCGATTTCCAGACCGCGTCCCTGCCCCATCTCCCAGCCCCCAGTCTCTGGGATCCCTTCACCACCTGCTGCAAGAGCATCACTTTTTCTCCGGAAGAGGTGGGGAGGGCAGGGAGTCACTGGCTGGGAAGGGGCCGCCTCCTCTCTTCCCAAAGGATGTCATTCATTCCCAGATGTCATTTCCAGAGGCAGGATGCCACACTGCCAGCTGCCTTCTAAATCCTGGCATCTCCAGCCTGCCTATGACACAGAGCAATGGAACTAAGAACAGAAAGCACCAGCCCGTGTGTGTCCACCTGTGCACAACTGTGGCACTCCAGCGTCCATTGACTCATCCTGTCAGTGAACATTATTAGTTGGGCATCCCCTCTGTTCCAGACACTGCACTAGACCCTAGGGATAAAGCACAAACAAGACCTGCCCTCATGGAGCTTCCAGTCCAGCAAGAGAAATAGGCACTAAATTAAAAATAATTCAGTCCTCTTGTTGTCATGAGTGGTAGGAAAAGTACACAGTCATGTCTAGGAGACCCAGGAAGTTTCACTCAAGACCTGGCATTTGAGTCTAAGAAAAATATAAATAAAAAGATGATGAGATGTGACCTGTGGGCCTTCTGTGGACAGGGTCTCACTATTAACTTTTTCTGTGTCCCTGAATAAATCACATCCCCCTGATGAAGAAATTCTTTTGTTTGAATACAAATTTAAAATTTCCAAATTGTGTAAAAACAGAAGTAGTACAGTAACACCTGTATTGCTACATTTTACCCCATTTATTTTATCAGCTGTTCTCTGTGTATCTATATGCATTTAGATATAGATACACACACAATTTCTTTGGGAACAATTTAAGGGCACCTTACATACATTGTAGGCCTTAATGGCTACACGCCCTTCCTGAGCTTGGCTTGCTCTGCTGGGGGAGTAGGGAGGGCAGGGGAGGGGGAAGTAATCCTGTCTTGTCTCCTCCCAGGACTGTTACAAGAAGCACACAGGAGCCCACGTGAGTACATCTTGGGCACATGGAACAAAATCACTGTTCTCCTTTTGCCAAGCACTTCTTGGGATTTAGAAATGAAAATTCAAGTGCTTCCCTAGAGTCATGCCCAGGGTCTCGATTCCTCCAGAGGACAGCCCACTCTTCAGTGGCCTGAGGGGTGCGTTGATGAGGAGGGGGAGGGAACTGGGTGGGAGTTCAGCTGTGCTTCTCTACAGCCCCTCCCCTCAGCCTGGCAGACCTGGACCCTGGTAAGGGTTGTCTGGCTGCCCAGCTCTCAACACTGCCCAGGGGACGCTTCCCAAGGCAACCACCCCAGGCAAGGGCTCCTTCTCCTGTTGACAGGGAACTGAGCCAGGGCAGAAACCCTGTCCTGGCCGGGCAGCATTCAGGCATTCGGGAACACAATCGTGTTGGTCCTCTCAGCGGGTTTGGAGAGCCATTCCCTTAATGAGAACGATAAATTCACAAGGAAAGACTGGTTGCCAAGCACAGGCAGGGGAAGTGCTCTCTGGACCCCTGAGCATGGGACACGCAGAATAGCAGCTGGATGGGCCCAGACCTACTGAGTCAGAGCATCCAGGCGCAGAGCCTGGCAATGTGTGTTTTCAAAAGTTTCCCAGGTGAAGATCAGCAGTTTAGCAACGACTGGCCAGGCTACCAGTGAGGGAGCCTGAGACTCTTCCAGGCCTGAGGTCTTTTTGATGGTGGGAAACGAGACCTGGAGGTAGAAGCAATGTGGATGCAGTTACAGGGCACCCAAGAATGAACTTCAGTTTCTCAAGGAGAAAACTCAAGGACTTTGCTGGCAGCCCGTGAATCTTGGAAGGCAACTCGGTACAGCCAAGCCTCTGTATGTGTGCAAGAGGTCCCCCAGCGTCTCTCCTCTGTGGTTGACCCGGCCATCCCTGATGTAGGCAGAGTTCTGTCCTTGAAACTGGCTTTCCCCGAGTGGGTGGTGGTAGGCAGGAGAAACTCAGGGAAGCAGAGGAGCTCTCCTCTGGCTGTGCTGACAAAGGCGAGCTGCTGCCATGGGCCACGGGCCAGAGCACAGCTGCGAGCAAGGCCAGGTGCAGCAGCGGCCTCTGGGTGAGCCTGAGGGCCCAGCTGCCCTCCCCAGTCAGGGAGCAGTGCTCGGCCCTGACTCACTCAGGGCCTCCCAGCAGCGGCCTGGGACATCCGCCTCTGCTGCCCTGCAGCTTCTCCTCTTGCTCTGTTCCACTGGCTTATTTTCTTTTACTCCAGTTACCCACACCCCTCAGTGGGGTCACTGGGCCCCACACCGGGGCTTCTTCTTGAGTTTCTAGGCAAACACTGGGACCCTGGAGCCATGCAAACTTATCCTTCCCATCATTAAACACAGAGACTCCCAGGGGGCCAAAAACTTTGTCAGAGTTAGCTCCCCCTAGCCCCCCAACCCCCGCCCCAGCCCTGAGCCCTGCCCAGGCAGAGAGCAGGCACTAAGGACTAAAGGAAAGGGAGGGTAGGAGGAAGAAGGAAGGGGGGGTAGGGAGGGAAGAAGGAAGGAAAGCTGCAATAAATCTGCAATAAAATTCAGTTCTTAATTGACCTGCTGTATCAGATCTCTCCCCAAGGCTTGTTCCAGGGAAGTTCCTCAAAGCCAGTTCAGAACTACTTCCCTTCCACCCCCATCACTCTGGAACTCCTCTTGTGAAGGAAGAGAGTGAACTAAGCTAAGAGTGTGAACTAAATGAATTTTATAAAGATTCGCCAGATGTGAATATAACACACAGAAAGAATGAATGTTTCTGAAGGTCGAAATTCGGCCCATTGTTTCAAACCTGGAGGCAGAAGCCACCTCCTTATTAAAGGCTTACTGGATTTCCCCAGCTGGAAGTGACCTCTCCCTCTTCTAAAATTACAGAGAACGTGACTCTTCCTTCTTTGGCCAGTCGGCTGACATTTTCTACCGAGTCACAGAGCCATTTCATGCATATGACTGAGCGATAGAAAGGAACTGGCAAAGCCTTTGCAGCCAGATTGTCCCAAGTTCAAATTCCACATCTCCTTCTTACTTGCTGTGCAAATGTGGAGGAGGTCCTTAATCCTTTTTACCCTCAGTTTCATCGTATGGATAATCAGAATAATAATGATGTCCACAGTTGTGGTAGGAGTTAGCAATGTGGTAGAAATGAACAGTGAGTTGCAATTTTGGAGTTCTCGCTGGAAAAGATAAGTGCGCATCCTTATATTCTGCCATCTTCATTCATTTTATTACCATATTTCCTCTCTTTAAGACCCAGGGAAGGATAACACTTCTCTCCCTATGAAGTTAGGTGTGGCAATATGGTGACCTCTGCCCAATGAAACGTGGATAGAAGTGGCACGTGTTACTTCCAGACAGAATCACTTAGAAGCTGATGCACAGTTCATGTCTTCTTCCCCTGCTGCAGTGAACCCTAAGGACTCAAGCTGAAATTGTGGAGTCAGAAGAAGGTAGAGTACCCATCAGGTTGGCAACACGAGCATCTCCTTCCCCAAAAAGTTGTACTGAGAATGTAACATCAGTAAGAAATAAACTTGTGTTGCTTCCAACCACTGAGATTTGGGGATTGTTTGTTATCACAGCATTATGTAAACTTATCTTGACTAATACAAGACACAGGGTATGTAGGACTCAGCATATAGTAAGTGCTTGATAAAGATGGCATAGTTGAAGAAATACACAAATATCTGAACAAATGACCAAGTGGATGTGTTAGTAAATATTTCCAGACCAATGTTGCTCCTCTGAGAGAAGTTTGTGAACAGTTCTCCTGATTTGTTTACGATGAATGTAATTGCTTTGGGCAGATGCCACTGGTGGCTGGGTTACTATCCAATCAGCAAAGGCTACCCTTTATGATGCGTTTTTCCTGCCTACCAGGAATACGGGGTCACCCATGAAGCCCCACATGTGTCCCTGGGACAATAACACTGCTACTCTGAGGGTGCTGGCAATCGGAGTCCTCAGTTTAGGCATCTTTGCTATGTGAGCTCCCATCTGGAGACTCCCAGAAAAGTAACCCTTGAGCTTCCTTATCAGCACAAGGCACACTCTGGGAGAAGAGCCTGAGGAGAGGGAGAAGATGGAACTCATGGTTGCTGTGCTCCCCCTCTGGAAATGGGGTTGGGGTTCTACAGGGAGCTGACCCAACGGAGGGCCACAGACCTCAGCCCAAAATGAGGCTGAGAACTAACAGGGCAACCCTCAGTCAAGGGCATGGGGCTTACCAAGCTTACCAAGTATTTCCACATCTGATCCAGAGAGGAATCTGATGAAGTTGCTAAGAATGGAATCATTATTACCCCCACTTCACAGAAAAAAAACAAAGGCTCAGAGTAGGGAGATGAATGTTTCAGGACACCTCATGACATCTAGAAGAGGTAGATTCAGTCATCGATGTCAGGGGCTTGCTCAGGATTTTCCCTCTGCCCTCTGAAGGAGAAGCAGAGAGCCCTCTTGCTTTCTTCATGTCACTTTAAGAGCATACCTTTTCCTCCTACGGATTCTTAATGCTTGATGAAGCAGGGATGTGGCCTGTTCACCAAAAGAAAGTCTTAAAGACTGTACCCCACAGCTTAAAAAAAAAAAAAAAAAACAAAGAGAGCAAGAGAGAAATGCAAACACAGAAACCAACACAGCACCCAGAAAAGAGGAGACCATCCTTCTGAAGCACACTGCATTCCCGGCCCCAATGAAAAGAGTGGCATGTGCCCCAGAGACAGAAGAATTCATGTGCTGGGTGTGAGATCAGAGTCTTTGAAGTAAATTCAAGGCTATGGCAAGCAACTGGCAAGGATCGAGTCCAAAAGGCAAGACAACTAAAGCTGGGAAAGCAAGTGCCAACTCAGGTGGAGGGAGACTGGGTGCCGACAATGGGACCAGGAAGCCTGAGGACCCTGGGGCTCCCTCTGCCGTGGTGTTTGTGTGGGTCTGAGGATAGGTGTGGCCGCCACAGGGGTCCTGCAGGGCGGGGTGTTCCTGGCTGCAGTTTCCTTTTCCGGCTGATGAAGGGTTGACATGAGTTCCTTGGCTGGCCCCAGCTCTGACACTGAAATGGTCTTGAACTGAAAGCCTTCTGACCACAGATGCATCTCTAGGCCACTGGGGACTGAAAGTCACACTCGGATTCCGAGCAAACCAGCCAGCATAGCAGCTGTCACTGTGCCGTGTCCTTCAGTCCACATGACCCAGCAAGGAGGGCTGGTCATGGTACTGGTGGGGAAACTGAGGTGTGACATGGTGGAGGTGCCTTCCTAAGCATCACAGTTCATCAGCAGAGGAGCCTAATTTGAATCCAGCCCACCCTGGCTGCTACTTTCCCAAGTGTATCATGAAGACCCACACCCCCTTGAGTCGTATTTTAAAAAAGTCAGTCACCTCCATCAACGGAGAACTTTTAGGGACCAGTGAAAAGGGAAGATCCTATCTCACTCCTTTGCCAATGAGAATAAACACTAGCACCGAGGGCAGTGGTACAGAAAGCCGCTTGCCCCGGTGTCCTTGCCAGAGACAGATAACCCTTATTTGCAATTCTGGTTAAAGAGTAACTCAGGACCTAAGGGCGCTGTCCCATACAAGTGAGACAAAGTCCTCTTGCCTCTAGCTTCCGACATCAGCAAATGGAGCCCGAGAGTGCAGCAGGCTGCTTCCTCCCTTGCCCAGGAGCCGGGTCCAGGGGCCCTTCCCCTCCCAACCCTCTCCATCGAGGGAGTGGCAGTCAGGCCCAGGGCGTGTACACTGACGGCCTATGCAAGCTAGTGAGAGCGCGACCCTCACGTCAAGCTGCACGTCTCCTGACCTGCAGGAGAACTCAGACTCTACCTCGTGCCTGCTTCTGCACATGCCACCTGCTGTCCCCGACACCCACTCCGGGTCCTTCCATGTGTCGCAGGGTTTCTACTCCCTGGGCTTGGTGGTGTTGAGCCTCTCTTGTCTGCCCACTGGCTGCGAGCCACATGGCCCCGAGTCTGTGTCCTCCACTGCTGTGGACACAGCAGGGTGGCAGCAGAGGAGCAGGGCAGTAACAGAGGTCAGGGGTGCTGCAGGAGGGCTTTGGCTATTTCCTAAACATGCTGACGTCTCCATTCTCAGTTACCATAGGTACCAATTTGTCTTTCCAGCTGTCGCGAAAATAAATGGCAAATCTAGAAACCTGCCTTCCTTCCTTAACTAAACCCTGATACTCAGTGTTACATTAAAATCTTAGGAAGTAGGACCTTGCTGCTAGAAATAAACCTTGATCATTAGAGCAGATGAGGAGTAAAAAGAAAAACAAAAATTAAAGAAAAATCACCACAAAAACTACTGTCTTCCTTTTAGGCAATTGACAGCATAGACAGGACAATAACTCAGGCTGACGGCCTCACCTAGAACTGGAAACTGAAATAAACCAGACGATGGGCCCGCAAAGAAATGAAACAGGCCGCAAGACCTCTCCTGTCCACACTTACCAATCAAGTCATAAGGCCATCTGCAAATACTCTGTCACTCTGGCCGCTCTTGTTACACTGACAGCCACCCTGACCTCTGCTTCTTTTGAACCTCAAGCTTCTGCTTAGAAGTGCCTCCTCTCCCTCTTCCATCTGGTTCACACCACATGACATAAGCTCAAGGCCACCACCTTGGCGAAGGCTCTGCTGACTGAGCCCTGATCTTCAATGAGAATTGATTGTACCCTCCTCATCATCCTCTATTTTGAGCATAGCTACTTGGCAACATTTACCACACTTCATTGTACTTATCTCTTTTAAAAACCAGGCTTTTAGAATACTTCGAATTATTCCTAAGCAGAAAACACATTTTCTAAATCGCAGTTCAGTTCAGTTCAGTCGCTCAGTCGTGTCTGACTCTTTGCAACCCCATGAATTATAGCACGCCAGGCCTCCCTGTCCGTCACCAACTCCCGGAGTTCACTCAGACTCATGTCCATCAAGTCGGTGATGCCATCCAGCCATCTCATCCTCTGTCGTCCCCTTCTCCTCCTGCCCCCAATCCCTCCCAGCATCAGAGTCTTTTCTAGTCAGTCAACTTTTCGCATGAGGTGGCCAAAGTATTGGAGTTTCAGCTTTAGCATCAGTCCTTCCAAAGAACACCCAGGACTGATCTCCTTTAGAATGGACTGGTTGGATCTCCTTGCAGTCCAAGGGACTCTCAAGAGTCTTCTCCAACACCACAGTTCAAAAGCATCAATTCTTTGGCGCTCAGCTTTCTTCACAGTCCAACTCTCACATCCATACATGACCACATGAAAAACCATAACCTTGACTAGACAGACCTTTGTTGGCAAAGTAGTCTCTGCTTTTGAATATGCTATCTAGGTTGGTCATAACTTTCCTTCCAAGGAGTAAGCGCCTTTTAATTTCATGGCTGTCATCACCATCTGCAGTGATTTTGGAGCCCCCAAAAATAAGGTCTGACACTGTTTCCACTGTTTCCCCATCTATTTGCCATGAAGTGATGGGACCAGATGCCATGATCTTAGTTTTCTGAATGTTGAGCTTTAAGCCAACTTTTTCACTCCCCTCTTTCACTTTCATCAAGAGGCTTTTTAGTTCCTTTTCACTTTCTGCCATAAGGGTGGTGTCATCTGCATATCTGAGGTTATTGATATTTCTCCTGGCAATCTTGATTCCAGCTTGTGCTTCTTCCAGCCCAGCGTTTCTCATGATGTACTCTGCATAGAAGTTAAATAAGCAGGGTGACAGTATACAGCCTTGATGTACTCCTTTTCCTACTTTGAACCAGTCTGTTGTTCCATGTGCAGTTCTAACTGTTGCTTCCTGACCTGCATACAGGTTTCTCAAGAGGCAGGTCAGGTGGTCTGGTATTCCCATCTCTTTTAGAATTTTCCACAGTTTATTCGAAATCCCAAACCCGCCTTAAAGCTGCTCAGCAAATGTTTATTGAATGAATTTGTGAGTGACTGGATAATACAACTTTACAATTACACATGACTACTTTATCTGGGGCTTCCCTGATAGCTCAGTTGGTAAAGAATCCACCTGCAATTCAGGAGACTCTGGTTCTATTCCTGGGTCAGGAAGATCCACTGGAGAAGGAATAGGCTACCCGCTCCAGTATTCTTGGGCTTCCCGTGTAGCTCAGCTGGTGAAGAATCCACCTGTAATGCGGGAGACCTGAGTTTGATCCATGGGTTGGGAAAATCCCCTGGAGAAGGGAAAGGCTACCCACTCCAGTATTCTGGCCTAGAGAATTGCACAGACTATATAGTCCATGTGGTAACAAAGAGTCAGACACGACTGAGCGACTTCCACTTTCACTTTTCACTTTATTTGGTCCTCCCAGCATCCTTCATATGGGAAGAACAAAGATGATTATTCCCATTTTAAAGATGAGAACAAGGTCACAGGCTCCCTCTCACTTACTCATTTAACTCATGTTTATCATGTGTAAGTTTCAGTTTAGAGCAGTGCCTCTCAAACTTGAATGTGCACAGGAACTTGGTGAGCTCAGGGAGCTTGGGGAGATGCAGGTTCTGATTTAGAATGTTTGGGGTGGAGCCTGAGACTCTACATTTCTAACAAGCGGCCAGGTGCACCCATGCTGCTGGCACAAGGGTCACACTGGGGTGCTACCAACCTAGCAGGTTGGCTGAGAGACAGAAAATGCCTGATTCACTGGAGTATGCAGCAGAAAGTAGTCTTCTTCAAACCTGAGGAAGGAGAGACAGCGTTGTACCCATTTTACAGATGTGGAAACTGAGGATCAGAGAGACTAAGTGCCTCCTCCCAGGTCTTATCCAGCTCTTCTACCACCAGTTCAGTGCTGCCTCAACTGCCACCCTCTGCACTGTGTGCTGGGAGATTTCAGAGGTGAAGGCATCACATTCAAGCTTGGGAAGATGCCGGGGGAGATGTACGTGCACCAGGACACAAAGTGGTCTGAGAGAAGAGCCAGAGGTCCAGAGGCGGGGGAGCACGTGCCGGCCAGGTTTTACCCCCCAATATATGCCGTGTCTTTGTTTCCTACCCACAGCCCAATTAGACTGCAGATGGGGGCTTTCTTCCATCAATCCAATCCCTTTAAAAGAAAGAAAGAAAGAAAACCAGTGGCTTTAGGATTTCTCTTTTAAGCCCTGAACCTCTTCAGTGGAAAGTGCTGCCTTCCGACCCCGTTGATGTAATTGCCATAATTGAAGATTCCAGACCCCCATGGGGGTGGACAGGGCCCCATTCAGCCATCGGGTCAGCGAAGTGTAAACTGCTGAGTCCTTCAGATGCCCTGGCTGCAGCCTCCCCTCCCCCACGCCAGCCCTGCAGGCAGGCTCCCTGCGACGCCAGGGCAGCCAGGCCCAGGCTGGTCCCTCTCTGGCTCTGGGAACTATGCCTAATTAAGGGGTCTGTTCTCATCTCCGTGGGCCCGACTTAAGGCCTCCTGACAGTAATGAGAGCCACACGTGTGGGGCTGGGGGGCGGGAAGGACAGCCCCCTGCTGTCTTAGCACCCTATTAAACAGCCAGTCACACACACACACGCACACACACACACACACACACGTATGCACACGGTGCAATTCGGTTATAATCACCCTCACAAATTCAGAGCTAAGAGAAGCTGCTCCAGTTCTGAAAGAGGAAGGAACCAAAGAAGAAATAGTTTGCCCCCGGGGCACACAGTGAGTCAGTGGGGGGCTGGCCTCAGGTGTCCTGTCGCACCTCACAGCACAGACTTCCCCTGAGGGTGGGGCTCCCCACTGAGGCCCCAGCAGGCAGCGGCCGTGTGGAGGAGGGGAGGGGAGCGGGTCCCAACTGCTCCTTAGGGAGCAGCCGGTGCCAGAGGGCCCGTTGTGGTCACCACAGAGCAGAAAGGAGCAGTTCCCTGGGGCTGGGGCTGCTGGCACTGCCAAGACACCCTTTGATCACACGACAGGGCTATCCTCCAAGCAGGACAGTTCCTGTTGCAGGTGGACCCATGCCTAATCATTGATCTCCTGGCAAGGAAAGGAGCCAGCCTGGGTCACCCTCTCCTGCATCTTCTGTGCCCCTGTCTAAGCGCCTCTCCCCTCCCCTCCCCCATCCCTCTCTCCCCGCTTCCTCCCTGCCTCAGCCCAGAGCACCTGAGCCAGCTGCCCCGCCACACATTCTTCCTGTCTCTCCAGTAGAGGAATGTTGCATGGTGCCAAGCGCAGAATGGGTTCTCAGTAAATATTCATTAAATATGAGAGAAGTCCACGTTTGCTCCAACTCGAAGTAACTGTCAGTGCGTTGTTCCCATCACAACTGAGCTTACAGAGAGAGGACCCTGAGGTGAGGACAAGCAGAAAAGCTGACAATAACATGGACCAAAACTCAGAGCTGTGGACTCACTCATAGAGTGAATGATGGAACATTTCAGTTTCCATGGCACAGGGCTGACTTCCAGGAAAGAAGCCAATATAATCTGGAGACTCAGGGTTCTTCCTGAAGCCCCCTCACCAGCATCGCTGGTCCCACACTCCCTCTTTCTACTTTCCAGTCTTCTGTGCACGCCAGCCCTCAGGCTGACTGGTCTCACCCCTTGAATTGTGTGACGCTCCCACTCAAAAGCCTTCTCTGACTCCCTATTTGCTCTGCAGGAAGCCTGTTCTGCCTGGCGCTTGTGGGGGGGCCTTCTTGATCTGGCCCGGCCTCAGCATCATAGTTTCCCACTGCATTTTAGAGCACTTCTACCTCTTCAGTCAGGTTGTTCTCCTCACACAGCTCAGACAATGTAGGGAAGGGTATGGCAGTGAAGATGAAATTGGAGCCAGAAGACCCAGATATGATCCCCAGATCCACCATTTGACCTCTCTAAGCCCAGTTCCCATGGGTAAAATGGAGATGATCATACAATGCACTCCGTAAGGTTGGCGTGAGGATTAGGTGATATAATAGGGCTTATCATACTTTACAAACATAAAGGGCTAGAGGAATGACAATTATTCATATTCATATTACAATTACTCTCACCTCCAGCACTGCTTTTGATCTCAGAACTCTCACACCTGGTCAAACTCAGCTCAAGCTCTGCTACTCATAGGAAAATCATGCCTGATAACTCAAGTTCTCACTGACTCTAGTGTTTTAGGCCTCCCCCACAAAATGTATTATGTTGTTCACTGTGTCTTGTACATATTAGCGTTAGAATTCCAAGCCTCCAGTTATGTACTTGTATATTATTGTTCCTAAAGGAAAATATTGATCCTATTAATCCTAAAGAAAATCAGTCCTGAATATTCATTGGAAGGACTGATGATGAAGCTGAAACTCCAATACGTTGGCCACCTGATGTGAAGAACTGACTCATTTGAAAAGACCCTGATGCTGGGAAAGATTGAAGGCGGGAGGAGAAGGGGACGACAGAGGATGAGATGGTTGGATGGCATCACCAACTCAATGGACATGAGTTTGAGTAAACTCCAGGAGTTAGTGATGGACAGGGAAACCTGGTGTGCTGCAGTTCATGGGGTCGCAGAGTTGGACACAACTGAGTGACTGAACTGAACTGATATTATTGTTGCTCAGTCAATAAGTTGTGTCCAACCCCATGGGCTGTAGCACGCCAGGCTCCCCTGTCCTTCACTATCTCCTGGAGTTTGCTCAAACTCATGTCCATGGAGTCAGTGATGCCATCCAACCATCTCATCCTCTGTTGTCCTCTTCTCCTCCTGCCCTCAATCTTTCCCAGCATCAGGGTCTTTTCCAGTGAGTTGGCTCTTTGCATTAGGTGGCCAAATATTGACACTTCAGCACCAGATCTTCCATAAATATTCAGGGTTGATTTCCTTTAGGATTGACTGGTTTAATCTCCTTGCTGTCCAAGGGACTCTCAAGAGTCTTCTCCAGCACCTCAGTTCAAAAACATAAATTTTTCAGTACTCAGCCTTCTTTATGGTCCAACTCTCACATTTGTACATGACTACTGGAAAAATCACAGCTTTGACTATACCGACCTTTGTCAGCAAAGTACTGTCTCTGCTTTTTAACACTTACATATAGTATAATGGACTTCCCTGGTGGCTCAGATGGTAAAGAGTCTGCCTGCAGTGCGGGAGACCTGGGTTTGATCCCTGGGTCAGGAAGATCCCCTAGAGAAGATGGCAACCCACTCCACTATTCTTGCCTGAAAAATCCCATGCATGGAGAAGCCCGATGGGCTACAGTTCATGGGGTTGCAAAGAGTTAGACACGACTGATCGACTTCACTTCACTTATAGTATAATACAAAAAAATCAAGTTACAATTAAAAAATAAAGACAAAGCAAAGCTCAAGATATAAATGGAGGGAAAAACCAGAAACAACACGGATGGAAGAAAAGGACAATTATATTAGACACCTAGGTTAAACTGGTTACTGCAGTTACGTCCCCGTGGGGATAATCCTCATTTTCCCTTCTTTGCTGTTCGGTAGAGGAGAGATGTGTATTCCTCAGTCCACAAAAGGAGAAGATTGGAACTTTCCCATCTCCCTCCTGCTGGAGAGGAGGAATAACTAATGAGGTGGGTGAGGGAAACGTTTACCGGGTGAGGGTCACTGGGTCCAGGGCATTGTGCTCCATGGCCTCATCAGAGCAGAACAAGCTCCTGTTCTCTGTGTCCCCTTCATTTCTGTGATAAGCTATCTGCACAGGGAATCACTCCTCACTGTCCACCCCTCTCCCCCTCCACCACCCAGCAGGATGGCTGTCTTTCTTCAGCTGCTTCTGTTTCCCCAGTCCTCTAGAAGCAGGCCGTCATCTTTTCCTTGCAGTGGCTGGAACAAGCAGAGTCAGCTTCTACTTGACAGGACACTGAGGCCGCAAAGTCAGGCCCAGGGAGGGAGCAGGAAGTCCCGTCCCATTCCCTGATACAGAGGGTAAAAGACAAGCTGCAAGTTTGGAAGCTTGCTTTGCCGTCAATGATACTGATGCACATTTGGCCAGTGGTCCTAGGACCTGCTCTCAATCATTTCAAGAGAGGAGCAGAGATGGTTTTAGAGCCCTTACTGCCAGCAAACTCAAGTGCGGACTATGAACTTTGTAACTATCATTACTATAGTACAGTAACTATCATTTCTTGATTAAAAAAATGGAAATAGAGCTGAAGTTAAAGAGGGATGTGTCCTGATACAAGGGACATTGAGTAACACAACGGAAGAGTTGTCAATGACGGTTTAGCAGAAGATGCCAAAAGTGTCTTTTTTGTTGTTTTGTAATAGCCCATAATAAAAGTCAAGGGAGTGTATTGATTTATAGTGCAATGTAAAATTGATTTATAATTCAATGCAATTCAAACTTATTTCTTTGTGTTGACCCAATCACATACAAGGATGTTTAATTCGTTATTTCAATCAGGTTTTTGGCAAGAGATGAACACCAGATGACTTAAACTCATGCACTCTCATATACTGCAGAAATAAAAGCTGATATGACTCTGTATGCCTGAAACTAACACAATATTGTAGATCAACTATACTCCAATATAAAATAAATATTGAATTTCAAATTAAGTTAAAAAATTAAGTAAATGAAAAACAAGCAAAAAAATCAATATAACCCTTTGGAAAACAATTTGGCAATATGTATTGAGATATTAGTAATGCTCAATAAGGCTCTTTTTTTGAGCAATTCCACTTGTGGGAATTTGTCTTTAAGAAAAATAAAAATGTTTTAAAGTTCTATGCTTAAATGTATTAAGTAAATCATGGTACATCAATGATGAAAGATTATACAGTCATTCAAAGTGAAGTTCATGTTAAAAGCAAAAGTGGATTATAAAATAGTGTATTACAATGATCATGATCATAATCATGTAAAATCATAAAAGGAAAGGAAGAAAAATATCGAATAAGAAGAATGATTTTTCTTTCACCTTTTCAGTATTTTTCTATTTTTTAAAAGAGTATATATTATGTTATAGTTGTAAATAAAATGAACTTTATCATTAATGTATATAGTTAGCTGTCCGCAGATCCTACTACTTTTTGATACCAGTCTGGCTGACAACAGAGCTGGCGTTTTGTTACAAAAATTAAGAGCTGTACTTACTGCCTCACCCAGGTGACAGGGCATCTCACACTCAGAAGGAAACTCGCTGTTGCCGGTGGGTAGGATGTATCTTTTTCTAAACTAGGAGTGTTGGAGGTGACTGAGCACGTGTGGCTGTCTCAGTTCAGCTGTGGACTCCTTGAACAAGAGACAGAGACTTCTACTTTTTTGATTTAGTCCCCAGGGCTTTACTGTAACTTGTCACCTGCCAGGAGACCAATGAATTGTTGGTTTGATTGATTAATGATTTGCCTTGCTGGTTCTCTAAGATTATCTTAATCATCGATTAGTCATAGGTACTTAATCAAAGATCATCGATTGATCATAGGTACTCCATCGATCATTACTGAGTAACTGAATGATGAAATTTGTGAACCTCTGTGGGAAGCACTGAAAGAAGACTAAACTCTTACATATGCTTCCGGCGCAGCTCAGTGGACCCTGCTGATCACTCTGTCCTTGCCACCCCCACCCTCAACCCCACATCACCCTGTGACAAGGCACAGTCCACAGCTGTTCACAGGAATCATGACCCCCCATCTCAAAGCAATTGGTTCACTCATCTGATCCCCTCATTTGACTCTAAGCTTCTTGGAACAAGGTTTTACATTTTATTCATTTTTAATTAAATTTTCCTCTAAGGTTATTAGCATAGAGTCTGGGACATAACTCATTCAACACGACACATGACTAGGGTTCAGAAAATGCTTGAGATCGAAGGAACAAACCAGTGCAAGACAGGACATCGCAGATATCAATGATATCAATGAGCCATCCAGCCCTGGGCCAGGTGTGGTCACTGAGGGCTCGAAGGAACCACGGAAGAAATGGCATAACTCTCGCCACACTCGACTGCGATGCATCCTTCACTAGTTTCTCTTCCCTTCTAGGTTGAATGAGGGCAGGGGCTGTGTCTGTCTTATTCTCCCCGAATTCCAGCAATCACCCAACACCACCAACTCAGAGGGTTTCTGTTTAAGGAATGAATGGATGGCAGGGGACTCCAATTTTTGGTTTTGACTTTCTCCAACTGTGGTTACTCACTGAACACAATGGCAGATCACAGGCGGTGCTGTGCAGCCTGCTATTCTCTGCCCTTTCTTTCCCCTGGTTGTTATTAAGAGCTAAGCACTATGCATAGCTGGTGGGCCTCTTTCTCCTCAGCTGAATATGACCTGACAACTTAAGCAAGAGCCATAGCAGACCTTTGACCAAAAGAGCCTCAGGAAAATGTGGGTTTTCCCCAAGCAGGTTATCGAGCAACAGGCAACAGACATAATTCATTCCTCCACCACGCCTCACCTCCCCCACCCCGCCCACCATGTCCTTGGAATTGTACTTGTGTCTTCAAACTTCCTAACACAATTTCCTTAGAAATGATGGGATGGAAAAAAAAAAAAAGAAAAAAAATGACGGGAGGAAACAGTGAAAGAAAGGAGATTTTCTAAAGTTTTGAGACAAAATCAGTTAGGGGACAAAGGGCTTTCTCCTTGCGTCTTGCAAAAAGATGTCCTAGGCACTCTATTGCTCAGCTCTCCATCAGCTCTGGTCTCGATTGTAAATGAATTCATTCGTACATAGAGCTCTGGGTCAGGCCAGGCTTCCTTATATGCTTGTGTATCCACCGGCTCCAGCTCTTGTTGTTGTTCAGTCGCTCAGTCGTGTCTTACTCTTTGCGACACCATGGACTGTAGCCTGCCAGGCTCCTCTCTCCATGGGATTTCCCAGGCAAGAATACTGGAGTGGGCTGCCATTTCCTTCTCTAGGGAATCTTCCTGACCAGGGGTCAAACCCAGGTCTCCTGCATCAGAGGCTGATTCTTTACTGCTGAGACACCAGGGAAGCCCCCAGCTCTCATTAGAAACATCCTTTTTGACACAGCATCCTAAAATAGACCTTCTCCGACTTAGTATATAAGAACCCACATGCAGAAACTCAGGGCTTTCCTGAAACTCTGGATTGTCAGGCTGAAAATGCGAGCCAAGAATCTGCATTTTTAACGCCCGCAGGTAATTTTGAGGTCTAGCATCTAAAGTGAACGTGTTAGTCACTCAGTCGTGTCCAACTCTGCAACCCCATGGACTGTAACCCGCCAGGCTTCTCTGTCCATGGGATTCTCCAGGCAAGAATACTGAAGTGGGCTGCCATTTCCTTCTCCAGGGGATCTTCCCAGGGATTGAAACCTGGTTTCCTGCACTGACAGGTGGATTCTTTACCATCTGAGCCACCAGGGAAACTAAGGCCTCTGCTTTGAAAGTCACTCTTTTAATTCCAGGATAAAACTCTCCTCCCCTTCTCCCCACCACTCCTTGAGCTCTCTTCCTCCCCTGTGACTCTCTCGGCCCCCTCGGGCAGACGTCTTCTCCTCAGGCACAAGTCACACTAGTATCGCTGAACTGTGACACTGTCTTTAATAGTACTTCCCCAGCACATCACATATTACGAGGTCTAGAGCAAGTATGCAGAAACTGTCTGTTGAATGAATGAATGAATAAACATTCATTAATATCACCACAGAATAATTACCCCCCTTTCAGTTTTCCCCTAGTTTTTCAAGTCTAACTTGAGGAAAACATGACTTGCTGTTTGAGACCATTTTCCACTCACAGACATAGAGAACAAACTAGCGGTTACTAGCTGGGAGAGGGAAGTGGGGAGGGGCAATGGGGCAGAAGAGTAAGAGATGCAAACTATTAGATATAAATCATGCTACAAGGAGAGACTGTACAGCAGGGGGAGTATAGCCAGTATTTTACGATAATTCTAAATAGAGTATAACCTTTAAAAATTGTGAATCATTGTATTGTATACCTGTAATTTATATAATATGGTACATCAATTGTATGTCAATCTAAAAATAATTTAAAAATAAAGAACAATAGGAGAACATTTTAAAAAATAACTAATGCCACATCTATTTACAAGTTCATTTTAAATTAAAAATAATGAAAGATCATTTTCTGTTCTCCTTGACTTGGCAGTGTCTCTCAGAGGCACTGACTGGGAAGCCAGCACCAGAGGAGAAAAGGGGTTCCACAAATACGACCTGGAAGAAGCCCTCTGGTCATCTGCTAAAGCCCAGAGAGAATGCCGTTTCTGCATCAAAGATCTGTGGATCAAAGGCATCCACCACGTTGCTGCTGTGGCACCCATGCTCGAGAAATGGCGCCAGAAGCTTCCCTTCCCTGCAGGAAAGCCATGTCAGCCAGGTCAGATCTGTGGGAGGATGAGAAGCCGCTTTTCTCCAGTTCTATTGCTGAGGGAAGCCTTGGGCTGGAAATAGCGGTGGGGAGATTAACAGTGAATTCTGAATTAAAACACAATGAGCCCCTCTTCCTTCCCCATTCACATCTACCTTTCTTAAAGCTGAAAAAAAGAGAAGGGGGATAAATTAGGAGTTTGGGATTAACAGATATACATTACTATATACAAAATAAACAACAAGGTCCAACTGTATAGCACAGGGAACTATATTCAGTATCTTATAATAACCTATAATGAAAACGAATCTGAAAAAGAACATATATATGTGTGTGTGTGTGTGTGTGTGTGTATGAATCACTTTGCTGCACACCTGAAACCGACACATTATAAATCAACTATACTTCAATGAAAAAAAGATCCCTCTCCCTTGGCAAGACTGCCCCAGACTTGATCAGAACCTTAAACGGCTGTCCTTCACCTGTGTTGGAAGCACAGGGACCGTGATTAGAATAGTCTGATGTAAGTGTGGCTTGTGGTGAAAGAGTCACTGAGACAGTGCAAGCTGACACCATGAGAACAGCCGCAGCTATGAGGTCATTCGGTCCAACAGGTAGGCCGTTCTGTTTTCTCAGTCCTGACACTCAGTGCCCTATCAGTTATTCAATAACCAGAAATGAGGTGGGTCCCACGAATTCCTGAATCTCCTTGGGGATGGAGGGGGAGGAGCTGTGCCTTCTTGATCAAGGCCACCCGAGGAGAGGCCAGAGCTGGAAACCAGGAGGTTGGGTGAACTAAACAAAAGGCAAGAAAGATATTCAGAGGCAAGTGGCATCATTTCTGCAGAAAGATGAATCATTATTCTGCATCATATTTAACCCAGACAGTCATGCCCTGCTCGCAGACGGGAGGGAAAGTGAAACTCAGCCTCAGACTGAACAAATGTACAAACTCTCAGGTCAAAAGAGGTAGTCAAGCCTCGCAAATTTGTTTTTGAAAAGATGAGGGCAGGGGAGTTATTTGAGGGGAGGTTATTTACTTTTGGATTTGTTTATGTTTCTACCCAATATACACCACACACATGACCCAACACACAAAGGTTCTAGATCCTTAAAATGAAATATTTTAATGAGGTACTGTAATTATTAAGTAAGTTCAAACCAAACATTTTCCTATGACCATTTCCTAGAGGCTAAAGGAAAAAGAGGTTGTAGCTGTTTTTTTCAGGCATAACACAAAGGGTGGGGTGGTATGTCAGTGTGCCTGAGCTGCCAAAAAAAGCACCACAACCCAGGTGGCGGCTGAAATGACAGAAACGTGTCACGAGAGTTTTGGAGGCTAGAAGCTCTGCCATCAAGTGTCAGCAGGGCCATGCTCCCCCCAAAACCTACAGAGGAGAATTCTTTTTTCTTTTAACTTATTTATTTTTAATTAGAGGATAATTGCTTCACAATGCTGTGTTGGTTTCTGCCACACATCAACATGAATCGGCCCTAGGTAGACACGTGTCCACTCCCTTTTGAACCTCCCTCCCCCTCCCACTCCATCCCATCCCTCTAGGTTGTCAGAGAGAAAAGAAGTTTTGCTTGGCTCTCTGAGCTTCTGGTGTTTGTCAGCATTCCTTATGTTCTTGGCTTGTCAAGGCATCACAGTAGTCTCTGCGTCCATCATCACATGGCCAGCTTCTTCCTCATGTCTCTGTCTTCTTCTCTTCTTAGAAGGACACCAGTCATTTTGGATTAAAGGCCCACCCTGGTCCCATATGACCTCACTTTCGCTAATGACATCAGCAACAAACCCCTAACAATCCTTATTTCAAAATAAGGTCACATTCTGAGATACTGGGCGTTAGGACTTCAACACATTTTTTACAGGACACAATTTAAACCGTACCACCAACAGCTGTAATCAGCTCAGCTCATAGAAGGAAAACAGAGCCCACAGCATCCCTATAGCTCCAGTCCTGGGAAGGCCCTTAGCGACAGATACATGGGTGATTCCTCCCAAAGAGAGGAACAGGCCATTCATCAATCAATCCTTTTAGCAAATATTCACTAGGCATCTACTAAGTGATCTACATATGCTGGCTGTGGGTGAGAGAAGACGAAGTTCCAGTAATTGATGCTGAATATTAGAAGAGAGACACCGGGTACTATTGTAATCCTTTGTTCCACCATCTCCAGCCTACCCCATTGAACTATGAGCAGCTTAACGGCCAAGTGCTTTGCCTGCAGTACTGTGCAACAGCTTCCCCATGCCCATAATCCTTAGTGGAACTGGGATGCAATGAGCTTTTGAGCAGAGAAAACCCAGCATCAGTTCAGTTCAGTTCAGTTGCTCAGTGGTGTCAGACTCTTTGTAAGCCCATGGCCGGCAGCATGCCAAGCCTCCCTGTCCACCACCAACTCCCGGAGTTTACCCAAACTCATGTCCGTTGAGTTGGTGATGCCATCCAACCATCTCATCCTCTGTCATCCCCTTCTCCTCCTGCCTTCAATCTTTCCCAGCATCAGGGTCTTACCAAATGAATCAGTTCTTTGCATCAGGTGGCCAAAGTATTGGAGTTTCAGCTTCAACATCAGTCCTTCCAATGAACACTCAGGACTGATTTCATTTAGGATGGACTGGTTGGATTTCCTTGCAGTCCAAGGGACTCTCAAGAGTCTTCTCCAAAATCCAGCACACAAGTGGTTATAGGACAGTGTGCTAGAAGTCAGAGGAGGCAAAGTCCAAAAACCTGGGAATCACAGGGGAAGATTCATAAGATTTTCTAGCTTGACAGGATTTTTGAGACCATCTTAGTTGATGGCTTCGAACTTGAACTCAAAAAAAAAAAGGAATAATTTCTTTGCAAAAACTGTGTGAGGAAAAATTGCATGTTCACAATGTGTGAACAGGCAAAAGCCAGATCCTTCTGGCAGGTGGACAAGAGGACTGGGGAGAGCCCCTCTGGCTCAGTGCCATCTACAGGTTCTGACCCTGAGTTCCCTGGGAAGAAATACCTCCCCAGGCATTGTCTGAAAACCATTAGACTACCAGTGGGGAAACAGAGGCCCAGAAAGGCAGCAATGAACATCATGTTCAACAATATGAGTTGATGGCAGGACCAGAACTCAGATCTTTCTCTCACTTCCAAGGTAAAGCTTCCTGCACTACCTCATGCTCTCAGGGTAAAGGGGACAAGAAGAGGGAGTTTCACACCACAGGATCTCCCTTTTCATTCACATAGACTCTCCTTTCCTCTGGCCTCTGCCTGTCCCAACATTGCATTTCCTGGCAGGGACATATCCAGCACCAGCCCCTGGGTATGTGCTGTAATTCTCTTCCCCCAGAGGCAGGGGAAGGGACTCAATGATTTTTTTGGGTCTCTTCCAGACCAGTGCTACTGCAGCTCTGATTAGGCCCCCTTTCCCTGTGACCCTGATGGCACTTTCTAAGCTACCTAGGACTTACTTACCCTATCCCTTTATGGAAGAGGAAAATCAAAACTCATGAGACACAAATGGGAAGTTGTTTCTCCTCAAGTTTGCTCTGAATAGTCTTTTTCTGATCCACATAACTGACAGAGAGAATGCAAGTTGGGGAGATGCACAGATTGCTAAAAGGAAAGCCCCCCAAATATGTCCAACTCCATGTGAGACTGTTTAGAAGTCCATGCTCAAGGAATAACACCCAATATCCAGGATTCTTAGCCCAATCAACTCAACCCTGAGAAAAGCTTCCAGAGATGCAGGCTCTCCTCGTAAGGTGTCCTGTCTACCTCTGAGGTCAGTTTGACCTCCAGCCACTAAAATGACTCCCCCAAAACTCACTGCAAACTTTGAGGAAGTTAGGTCCAGAGTCACTTTCAGTTCAGTTCAGTTCAGTTGCTCAGTCGTGTCTGACTCTTTGCCACCCCATGAATCGCAGCATGCCAGACCTCCCTGTCCATCACCAACTCCCGAAGTTCATTCAAACTCATGTCCATCAAGTCAGTGATGCCATCCAGCCATCTCATCCTCTGTCATCCCCTTCTCCTTCTGCCCCCCAATCCCTCCCAGCATCAGAGTCTTTTCCAATGAGTCAACTCTTCACATGAGGTGGCCAAAGTACTGGAGTTTCAGCTTTAGCATCATTTCTTCCAAAGAAATCCCAGGGCTGATCTCCTTCAGAATGGACTGGTTGGACCTTCTTGCAGTCCAAGGGACTCTCAAGAGTCATCTCCAACACCACAGTTTAAAAGCATCAATTCTTTGGCGCTCAGCTTTCTTCACAGTCCAACTATCACATCCATACATGACCACTGGAAAAACCATAGCCTTTACTACCAGTCAAAAGAAGGATGGTCATTTGGAGAAATCTGCAGAGAGTAGTGCCTCCAGGAGTAATCATGGGCCTTGATGTGTACATTCACAACCTCTGGGTTCAAGTCCAGGCTTTGCCACTTACTACTGGGGACTTGGGACCAATCTCTTGATTCCTCTTGAACCTGCCTCATCCATGTACATTGAGGGTTTACTCAACATTTATTCAACAAACACTGAGCATCTACCAGTGCTAGGTAGAGCTGTGGTAAATTTTTCCTCTCTCTGCTTCCTAGGCTGTTGTGAGGAGCAGACCAGCAGGGATCTGAGAGGCTGTCAGTGGTGGCGATACAGGAATACTGTTTCTACCCTAAGACTCCTGTTGAATGGGAGATGTTTATTTCTTCAGCATGTCCTTTACTCCTCCAGAAGTCATTCTCTGATGTCAAAACAATGTGATTAAGTCTACCATTTTTTCAGATTTTTCATTACATCACCCATTTTGAGGGCAGAGTTGGCACCCAAAAAACCATCATCCATGCAAATTGGCAGTCTTAAATTTTCCTTTAAAAATGATGTATGACCAAGACTTAGCCTTATCTCCTTGTATTCTCAGCTGACCCAGGCACACAGTAGATGCTCAATAAATATGTTCAATGAATGAATGAATGAATGGGAAACCTTGCCTCCAAAGAAGAGAATGAGTCAAATTAGAATTAAGAGGAAGGAGCACTATTCTCTGGGTTTATTTTATCCATCTCCTGGTAGTTCAGCATCCCCTCTAATGTTTTCCTGATTCCATGAATGACTCCAGTCATGCGTTTCCTCTCTGGTTATGGCATGAAAACCCTTGGGACATGGTGTACTGTCCAGCTGTTAGGCCTGACTTCAGTTTCCTAGTCACACCAGTTACACATGAGGGAGGGGACGATGCGTGTGTCCCCTGCCACCCTCAAGTTAACTGCCAGGGCCAAGTGGAATATTTCCATCCAGCTTTTCTCCCCTTTCTTTTTTCTCTTAAGCTTCTTCTAGTGATAAAAGCTGAAGCAAATTGAAATTGGCAGCTCTGTAGTCTTTCAGCGACAGGAAAAGTACTGAAGATCATGTGAACTACATTTCTGAAAACTTAAAAAAAAAATCTAATCTTGCCTCAATAAAAACGACATCATGTCACTGTAACCGGTCAGGGGAAAGGCTTGAACATTGCTGGCAGCAGCCCAGCAGAGTTCAGGGGTTCTGTTGGCTGCGCTGAATTCCCACGGGAAAGGTAGACAGAGAGTACTGCCTTTCAGGTGAGCCTGGGAGGCCCAAGGAGGAGCAGGGGGATGACAGAGCTCCCCCTGAAACCTCCTTGCAGGCTAGGTATTGCTGTGATGGGGGCAGGCTTCCTCTGCCCCTTTTCCCACCTGGCTGCCTTCCACTGTGCGCTTCCCTCTGGCTGACTACTTGGAGGGAGAGAAAACAGCCAATCTGGGACAGAGCCAAAGAGGGAGACACCAAATGCCCCAATTCCACCCCAGTGTGGAACCTTTGCAAACTCACCCCTATGTGGTCTAAATCAAAGACAACAAAAATAACAGATTGGCTGCAGTGGCAATGGTGGTCACTAGCCCTTCTGCACAGGAACTGCATCAGCCCTGGGAAGCGGAGTGCTGGGGGCTGGTTCTCACAGTGCCTTGGTTTACCTTCAATGGGTAGTTCCTGGCTGTTACCAGCCATTGGTTGTTCTTCAGAGATCCCTGGATTGGTATGTAAGGGATGGGTAAGAGTGACCACCTCTGGGGCAGGATTTGGGGGATGAGGGCCACAGACAGAAAGGTTACTTTCAGGCCCTTTGTACTGCTTGAAATTTTTAACCATATGCATTTTTTTAGTTAAATCAATAGATAATTAAAGAGAAATCCGTTAGAAGCAAATGAACCCTGAGTGATGCCTGCCTGTTCCCTGCTCCCCTCTCCTAACTTCCCAAACAGGACCCCACAGGAGTGCAAAGTGGCCCAACAAGAGGAAATCTGGAACAGATTGGGCAGAAGGAACAAATATATTATTTATATTAAAAGAAAGGAATATACACAGAGTAGAATGCAAAATGTACTTGGATGATTAAGAGGAAACATAATATTTTCATTTGTAGGATATACCATATACCAACAAGCCACCCAACAGGCTGATGAATCATTTGGTGGCAGTTCCCCTGTTTCAGGGATCTAAGGCTGCAGAGGTGTTTGAGAGGTGTCTGTCCCCAAGAGCTGTATTCTGAAGCTGAGTCTAGTTAGTGTCTGGGGACCAAGAAGGGAGGAGGTCAGAACGCAAGGCTGGGGGCAGGGGTGGAGCTGAGCTTTGGAAAATGGGGAGATCTCGATTGACAGCACTGAGTGAGGAGCCTGTGAGCAAGCACTGAATGGGGTAGAGGGAAGTGAGTGATGCAGACAGACAGAAGGAAGGTGGATAGAAGAAGGCTCTGACAAGGGGCCAGCCAGTGCTTCTCAAACTTGCTCCTGAAGCCTCACTTCAAGGTGGAGGGAGACTGTACATTCCCTGGGGGGACCAGGAGGCAGCCAGAGGCTGCCCACCACACAGGAGATCTTTCCCAGCAGCATTAGCTCTACCTTCAAAAATACACCTGAACTCCAATCAACTCTTGGCTGCCATTCTGGTCCAAACCGCCTCCATCTCTTACCTGGATGAATATCATAGCTTCCTAAGCATGATCTCCTTGCCTCCATCCTTGCCTACAACCGAGCAGCCAAAGCCATCCCTTAATAACATGAAGGAGATCTTGTGACCTCTTTCCCCAAACCCTTGCTGTGGCTCCCACCTCCCTCAGGCCACAGTCAGGCCACTGAACAGCCCTGGAACCTGCCCCATCCAGCCCTGCCACTCTCTGTGTTCCCCCCCACTCCCTCCCCTTCCCACTTGGTTCACTTAGAGCAATCACTCTGCCCTCTGGTTTTCCTACTGCACATAAGCCAGATGTGGTCCTGTCTCAGAGTCTTTACACTTGCTGTTTCCTCTCTTTAGGAAGCTCCACTCCCGGACATTCATAGGCTGCCTCCCTCCTCTGTTCCAAGTCTTCTCTCAAAGGCCTTCACTGACTGTGCCATTTAAACCTGTACCTCCTGGCACGATCGTCTCCCCATCCCTGCTTGATTTCTCTCTCCAGTGCTTGTCACCTTCTAATATTCCCTGGAACCCATTTATTCATTTTGCGTGTCTATCTCTCCATCTAAAATGTATGCTCCAAAAGAGTATGGGTTTTTTTTTAAATTTCTGCTTTAATACCTTGTAACATCATGCAACTCCGTCTTAAGAACAGTTCCATTAATAAATACAGAAGAAATGAGAGAAATCAAAATTCAAGACATGGGGGTTGGACGGAGGCTTAAGAGGGAGGGGATATTCGCAGAGTTATGACTGATTCTCAGTGTTGGATTGTATGGCAGAAACCAACACAACATTGTAAAGCAATTATCCTCCAATTAAAATAAAAAGAATTCACTATTAGCATGTGAGCTCCAGTCTATTCAGTCATGTCCAGCTCTTTGTGACGCTATGGACTGTAGCCCACCAGGCCCCTCTGTCTGTGAGATTCTCCAGGCAAGAACACTGGAGTGGGCTGCCATGCCCTCCTCCAGGGGATCTTCCAGACCCAGGGATTGAACCCATATCTCATGTCTCCTGCATTGACAGGCAGGAAAAATTCTAACTGTACCATGGCCAGTTCTGGTTGAAACCATCTTCACCTCATGATCATGATTATGGTCAACAATGGCAGTGAAATAGAGCAGTGTCACACAGCCCCTGACATGCTGCCCTGGGAAGGGCTCACCAGCCCTATGCAGTTCTCCTCAGTGACAGAGCTCCTCCATATATTCTTGAGAAAACATCAGACAGACACCAGTGAAGGAAATTCTCTGTGGCAACTGACTAGTACTCTTGTGAGTGTCGTGACAGACAAGGCACTGTCACAGAGCGACGGGGACTACAGCGACAAGTTCCAGCTCTGCAGGGGTTCGGGCAAGGCTCCTATTTCAGTCTTTCCAGCCCTGCTGGGGCTAAATGTGCTGTGGACTCTGCATGAGATCTTGGAACAGAAAAAAATAGAGTAGAAAAAATGGTGAAATCTGAAACAAATCTATCGTTGATCGCATTGTACCAAGGTTGTTTTTTGATGATCGTTCCATGGCTATATAAGATAAGCATGTCACCAAGGTGGGGTGGGTAACAAAGGGGAAGCTGGGTGAAGGGTCTAAGAGGGAGGGCTGTAGTATATCTGCAATTTTTCTGTAAGCCTAAAATTCTCTCAAAATTTTTCTAAGGCTCATCAGGGTCAAATCTGGCAGTTATTTTTCACTGAACACTAGGTTTGGACAGAGAAAGAAATGAAAATAAGTCTAGAAGTTATTATTAAAAGTGGAATTGTTGTTCAAAGGATAGCACTGCATGTCATCTTTTGAGTCCTCTTTCCCCACCATGACCCAAGGCCTGTCAGGTGTCTGAATTTCTTAATTCTCCTCCAGCCTTCCAGGCCTCCTTTAATGAAGGCAAATCTCTACCTTCTCCTCTGCCAGGGCCTCCCTTGCACCAGCTACAACCAGAAGAAGGTAGTGTGGGACTCTGGGGAAAGGGAGCCTCTACAAACTCATAAAGAGACTCCTTTGCAGACCACTGGCAAGAGTGACCAATCAGGTGGGAAGAAAACGAAGGCACACGACATGGAAACGGAGTGGGGCAAGTTGTCTCTGACCTCTCAACCGGTGAAAGGGAAAAAAATCTATAAAATTCAAAAGGCCGGGTCATGGCCACTCAACACAATCTTTATTCTGTGAGAGAAAGCAGTGGGCCCCACACAGGGTATCAAAGGCTGAGAGCCCATGTTATCTCCAAGTTTTACTCAAAGAACTCAGCATATTTAGGTGTTGTTTTTTTTTTTAATCTCCCCCTTTCATTTATTGTCTCAGGGTAAACACTTGTGATTCATAAATGCCTGAGGAGTGATTCAGTATTCTCCTGTTCAAACCAGCAGAGGCCACATCAAACAATAGACCACAAGGTATTATTAATCATTAAATAGGCACATATAAGAACACTCGGGTGAGGGAGCCATTTTTCTTTTCTTTCTTTCTTTTTTTTTTAAGAGCAAACTTTGAGTATGACCTATTCAATAAAAAAAAAGAAAGTGATATTTTTGTTTGTTTATTTGGCCTTTGGTTTGGGGGGAGGGTTGTTTTTTGTTTCCCTAGAAAGAGTCAAATGCAAGGTGAAAAGGGCAAATATTTCAGGTGGGAAAAATGTTCTTTCCTTTGGAGTCTTCCTTCAGCCATCAAACAATGGCCTGAGTTTCAGATTGTAGCATTCATTTTTTTCCACATTCACGTGCTCAAGAAAAAAATGGATGTTCTCAGCCATGGGTGGTCAGTGCAAGAGTCCCCGGCAGCATTGCTATGCGGTAGCTGTAACCTGGATGCAAACTCGCAAGTGGGGAAGCTTGAAGTATACCTGCTCTGTCAAAGAAGAAACCAAGTCATGGCAAACATGCCTCAACAACCATCACAAGGACCCCCGCTCTGACTCTCCAGTTGCCTATATACACTGAAAAGGAAAAAAGCGTGGCAGAGAAGCAGATGGGTTAGATAGCATCACCAACTCGAGGGACATGAATTTGAGCAAACTCCAGGAGATAGTGAAGGACAGGGAAGCCTGGCATGCTGCAGTCCATGGAGTGGCAAAGAGTCAGACATGACTTAGCAACTGAACAACATCAACAAAGCTCTTCTAGATTCAAAACCGGGGCTTCTCCCTGTATGGAAGGTAGATCAATGGCATCACCTTCCAAAGACGGAGAAATGCTAAAACATTAGTGACTTAAAATAACATTCCTTGGAAATTCCCTGGCAGTTCGGTAGTTAGGAACTCCAAGCTTCCACTGCCGGGTGGCACAGGTTCAATTCCAGGTCAGGGAACTAAGATCCCACAAGCCACAGTGGTGCTGCTGCTGCTAAGTCACTTCAGTCGTGTCCGACTCTGTGCAACCCCATAGACAGCAGCCCACCAGGCTCCCCCGTCCCTGGGATTCTCCAGGCAAGAACACTGGAGTGGGCTGCCATTTCCTTCTCCAATGCATGAAAGTGAAAAGTGAAAGTGAAGTCGCTCAGTCGTGTCTGACTCTTAGCGACCCCATGGACTGCAGCCTACCAGGCTCCTCGGCCCATGGGATTTTCCAGGCAAGAGTACTGGAGGGGGTTGCCATTGCCTTCTCTGACAAGCCACACGGCAGGGACCAAAAAAAAATTTCTTCTTAGGAAGCTTCTCTGATAAAAGATACCTAAATAGACAGATGAACAATCTAGGATCTGCCATCATAGACCCAAAGAATTACAATGGCCGCATGTCCCATTTTTTATGCCAATTGTCCTGACAATAATTGTTAATAGCATTAGCTTTCACTTTCTAAAGTGTTCCAGTTTAGACCATAAATTATACGGTCATCTAGAAGAATCTGCTAGATCAAGAAAGGTCTCAGGTATTCATTTCTCCCACCCATCTTATCTCATGGAAGTGTGACTGGGATCCAGGCAGGGCCTGCCAATGTTTACTCTTTTGGATGGAGTGTCCCTCTACAGCCGTTCCTGGTCCTTCCAGTGGTGGGGGAGGGGGAGTGAGTCATCCATACATCCTGTGTGCCTGGTCCCTGACGACATTCCTGCCTCCATCCAGAACTCTCCTTGCAACAGGCCTGTGCTGTGTCATGCTTAGTCATTCAGTCATGTCCGACTCTTTGCGACCCCACTGACTGTAGCCCTCCAGGCTCTTCAGTTGATGGGGATTCTCCAGGTAAGAATGCTAGAGTGGCTTGCCATGCCCTCCTCCAGGGGATCTTCCTAACCCAGGGATTGAACCCAGGTCTCTCACATTCAGGTGGATTCTTTAGTGTCTAAGCCACCAGGAAAGCCCAAGAATACTGGAGTGAGTAGCCTATCCCTTCTCCAGGGGGTCTTCCCAACCCAGGAATCAAACCAGGGTCTCCTGCATTTCAGGTGATTCTTTACCAGCTGAGCTACCAGGCAAGCCCCTCTCCAGGCCTGAGGTTCTAATTATTCCAGACAAGACTACACCAAGGTTGGCGTTTTCCCACAAACAAAGCCACAACCAGAGTGCTCAGGTGGTAGCGACCCTCCTTCCTGGAAAAAAAGGAGCCAGCTAACTTTTTAGGTTTCTCCTGGTCCCACAGCCTGTGATTCATAAGACTGGCTGAAGCTTTTGGTTTGCCAAATACTCACGGACCAATTTATCACAGTAGTTGTTCATCCATTTCTTTGAGAATATTAACATATTCTGAATATTTTTAAGTGAATGAGTGTCTATCTGATATGTCAGATATAAATATATAAATACATCGCATATATATAGCAATATATGGCATATATTTACATATGAATGGTAAAAGCACCTGAGAATTTATATTTGTGTTTACAATATACCAGGTACCGTTTTTAGCATATTATATATATTAGTCCTCCTAACAATCCTATAAGGTAAGCACTTTGAATTTTTCCCCATTTAACAGGCAAGTAAATTGAGGCATAGAATGGTCATGTCACATAGCTAAAAAGTGAACAAGCTGGAACATGAACCCAGGCAGTTGGGCTCCAGAGTCTTTGCTTTTTAGCCACCCTGCACATACATAGAGATATGCACTCAACATTCCTAACAGAAATAATCACAGTCAAATCTCAGCTGTAAAATATCAAGGCAGGTGCTATTTAAATATAAGAGACCTTGACTTTATAGCCCCCTTTATCAATAACACTCAGCATCATAAAACAACAGGTGTGTTGGGGTACTCTGTAAAAACAGGTGTTTTCATGCTCTGTATTGACACATTTAACCCAGTGTGTCCGGCTGTGATTCCTATATATTCTTGGTTACACAAAATCTTCCATGAGGGGCTGCCATGCATAGGGAGAGTGAGGCAGGAGGACGTGAGCAGTGGTCTGTCCTGGGACAAGGTGTAGGCTCCCACACTCCCCGGTGATGGCCCACCAGACTCACCTTTCCCAGGTATCCTTCTTGTTTTCTTTGCCAGTTTTCCAGCAGGACTAGTGATCTCTCCCATGGCCTTTTCCTTTCCATCTGCTGCCCAGTGATGGAACCTGCCTGCTTACATCTTACTTATTAACCATACGTAGATATGGCAGACTGCGATTACTGTAGAATTGTTTGGGAGCTCAGTATCTCACTCCTTCCCACGTACCTTACCCTGGGAATTGCTTTGTACTTTCGTATTGCCATGTGGTGGTGTGTATTTAATAACCATCAATAAAGATAGGCCTGGGAAAGCACAGCCACAGATTCCTCTCAATCCACCTGATTGCAACAGAGGAGAGCTGTCCACAGGGGTGTCCCTGCTGCCCAGAGGCGCTTACCCGGAGGCACTTGCACTCAGCAACCAAGGAAATTTTAGAAAAATACACTGACCCTCTCAGGGGTCCACTGAATCACCAGTAAAACTTTTTTTTTTTTTTTACATTGAAGTGTATTCATGCATTTATTCTCCAAGTATTTCAGGGTGCTGACTCTGTGAAAGACATTGTACCAGATGCCATAAGGAGTTTCTTCACTTCTTTATCAGAGAAGCAATGGAAGTGAAGAATGTGGGAAGTAAAGGGGCAACTTTTATAATATAAACCTTGGATGCCACCCCTCTGCACAGATGAATAGCATTTGAATAGCAGGCAGGGATGGAAGTAGCTGTCATAATAGGTGTGCATACGTAAATACATAAATAAAGCCAAATTTAATTTGAAAAAAAATTAGGTGTGAGGTTCTGCCCTCTACACAGTTGCTATTGTTTAGTCACTAAGTTGTGTCTGATTCTTTTGCAACATTAAGAACTGTAGCCCACCAGGCTCCTCTCTCTGTCCATGGGATTTCCCAGGCAAGAATGAAGTGGGTTGCCATTTCCTTCTCCAGGGGATCTTCCTGACCCAAGGATTGAACCTGAGTCTCCTGCTTTGGAAGGCGGGTTCTTTACCAATGAACCACCAGGGAAGCCCCTCCACATAGTAGGTGCTCACTAATAGTCATTGACCTGAATTAAGTTAAACAGGCAATTGGAGATTGGACGGTTTTAACCCCTGGCTGGGTTGTGTGACTACCATCCACACAGGTTCACTCCATACAAAGAAGACAAACTGGGACTCCACCTTCCATCCAGATGGGGTTCTAGACACCGATCCAGGTCTGTCCCAGGTGCCAGGACTTTGAGAGCCGGTGAGGAGGGTGGAAAGGGTTGAACAGTGGCCCTCCCCTGCCAAGACAAGGAGCTCAAATACTGGAACATGAGTACCTGGTCCCTCTGTGATTGTGGGAGCCTAGAGCAAAAATGGCCACAGCTAGATCCGTGGACGAGACCTGCACAGTTTGGCAACATGCTCCAGGAGGCAGCCACACTTGGGGACTTTATCAAGAGACCTCTGTCTGTCAGGTAAAGGGCCTATGGAAGTCCAGTCAGGCAAAAGGAGAGCTCCTCTCCTCTACTTCCCATAATGTCTCCCCTAGAATTGGACTGAGGGGAGCCAGAATGCACTGTGATATGTGCACAGTTGCCTACACGGTCAGAGAGCTGGAGATGAAGCCTGGGTCCTTGGTTCTTTCCCTGGTGCTACGAGAAATTGATGTGCTTGCCTCCCTCTCTGTTCTGAATCAGCCGCCACCTACTCTCCAGGACCACCACCCTCAGACTGGCTACAGAGTAGGATGCCATCTTGGTACTGCCCCCATTCCCTGTCATCACCCCAAACAATTCCATCACTTTTCACAGTCTGTGGGCACTTATGTTACACCTATAGCAATACAAACAGCATAGAACAAATAACTAGTGAGGAAAAGCAATGTAGGTTCCAGAGTTCTATAAGGGCCCTCAGTCACAGACCCAGTCTCTTGAGATGTTCCGGGAAGTTTCTTAGACAATTTCGGATGTTGAAATAGCCAGCACAGCCTCAGTCCAGTAAAAACTATGATCATCAACTATCCATGTCCTTTCTGGAACTTGTTCAGTCACCTTCTGGCTAAGTGGACTCCTTCCCCTCATCTCATCCCCCCATGGCTTCCCGCCACAAGAAAATACCCTTGCTCCTTGCCTTCCAGATTACTGCTCTGCTCTACCAAGTTGACAGTTATTGCCCTTCTTCTCTCTGTTCCAGTTTCTGGACATCTTATTCTTGCTAGTGACTGACAAAGGAAAGTCTCTTCTCTCCTGGGCTCTAAGTTCCCTGCCCTGTTTCTTCAGAGGCACTATTTTCCAGGAAGCTTGTCTATTCTATAACCTTTGCCTCCAACAGGCCATGGTCTCCTGAACTAATCACTTGAATCCTCTCTCTGTCTCCCTCCATGGGCCTTCCATCAAGACCTTCTATGAGGACAAAATGCTGTAATGAAGTAGAAAGTGCTCTGTCCACTGTCGAGTACTACAAGGCAGGACAAGTGAGGAACTCTTTGGAAGAGACCAGAAGTTTCCAACCCCCAAGTGTTAGAAGGTTTGTTCCCCAAGGCTGATATCTAAAAGGAAAGTATATAAATACCATCTGTGTGTGTGTGTGTGTGTGTGTGCGCACTCAGTTCATCAGTCGTGTCCAACTCTGTGACCCCATGGACTATAATCTGCCAGACTCCTCTGTCCATGGAATTTTCCAGGCAAGAAGATGAGTGACTTGCCATTTCTTCCTCCAGGGGATCTTCCCAACTCAGGGATCGAACCTGAGTCTCTGGCATCCTCTGCATTGGCAGGAGGGTTCTTTACCACTAGTGCCACCTGGGAAACCCTCACCAGCTCTCTACCACTTGGGAAAAATTCATTTTTTTTCTCACCTCTCCATCTGCTATTCTGTGTAGCCCCTGCGCAACTGACTTTCTGTCTCCTGAAACTTAGAAATCAAGATCCCTTCTTTTCTGGAGCTCACAGGGTGGTGAGCAAATTCAAGAGGGAATCACGGTGCAGCAAGCCTAGCATTTAACAGTGCTGTGTGCTGGGCATAGTCTGTCCTATGGCTGCACACCAGCAGGTAGCTCTGGTCCTCAACCAGAAAATTCATCTCTGGTGGTAATGTTAGTCACTTGCTGTAGATGATGTTTCGAAACTTTCTTACAGATATAGCAGGGCAGGTTTCTGGACTGGTGAGCAGGAAACTTGAGCCTAATTCTGGCTTTCTCTTCCCTTTCTGGGGAGGCTGTTAAACCTTAGTCCAGTCACTTCTTCCAATTTTCCCATGCATTCAATCAGTGGACCCATTCAGCCACCTCTTGGTTCTCTTCCTCTGTCTCCCTCAACCCTCTCTGTAAGCTGAGGAAAATAAGCAAGGATAATAATGACAGTGACTTTGATTTAAAATATGCCTTATACATTCATCTAGCCCTAAGTTTTATCCAAATGATTCTCCTGGCTAGCTGAATTGTTTTTGTTTTTTTGAGGAATTTGATCTGATGTCAAAATTTGAACAGCATGAGCAAGCCAAACAAATGCATGTCCCAGGCGTAAAAGGGCTAAGACTTCATCCCACCTTCCTGAACCTTCCAGAGGCCCCCAGGGGCATCAGGCCCTGGGTAGTTCTGAGCCTTTCACACACAAGTGTGCAAGTCAACATCTATAACATCCCTCGGGAATGCCCACCTTCATCCCTGGGCTTGAAGGCTTGCCTCACTGCAGCCCTGCTCAGAGGGTAAAAGGTTAGCTGAGAGCGCATTTAGAGCCTGCCTGCCATGACTGCTGTGGGAGGCCAGGCCAAATGTGGGAGCTAAGCTGTTCCCAGTGCCCAGCCCCCACCCTTTGGGAAAGGCTTTCCTGGCAACCCTCCTCTTTCAGGGCCCATTAGAAAAGCGCACATTCCCTTGGTCCCGCTGGCCGTAGTCAAGTTTTCCAAGGTGGGGTCGGGGGTGGGGGTGGCATAAAGTATTACATTATAAGCAAATGCTGAAAGCTTCTATTTTTCCATCTTCACCCCTAGTTTGCAGTTCAAGGTCCTAGCTTGGCCAGAAACCAACTAGGCAGTTTTGTTCAGGAGCAGCAACTTATTTTTATCAAAGATGGAATGTAGAGTTGCGGTTGTTTCAAACGCCACTGCATGGCAACCAGGACCCTCACTGCAAGCATTCCTGAATCCTCTTCTATGGGTAGACACTTGGCTTTCTTGCCTATCCCTTTCCCCATCCAAATGCTGAGTGCAGAGCATCAAGTGCCTGGAAATTCAAAGTATCTTTATCACAGCGTCTATTTTAAATTCAAGTTCTGATGCTGATCACAACTCTATAAACCCCACCATCAATTTCCCAATGCCCACCTCACTGTGGTATGCTGGAAAGGGCTCTGAGCTGGCTTCTGGCCCCCACTCTGGCCCTGTGTTGCTTGAGCCAGGGTCTGGCCCTCTCTGGGCCTTCAGAGTACCCACTTACAGGTAGGCATAGATTGCCTCGATCAGCTTCCTCAACCTTTCTGGGCCACAAAAAACTTTGAGATTTTGCTAAAAGCTATGGACACTCTCCTTGGGGAAAAAAAAATGAGGCATTTGTTCATTGATTCAAAAAGTATTTATTAAACTTCTGCATGGAAAGAATTCCATTTCAGGGCTTTCACAGGCTCTCTGAGGGTTCATCCATGAACCTTAAGGTCAGAAATCCCTGTGGTGAGCTCTGCTGCCATGAGCGCATATGGACTCTTATCTGGAAGTACCATAATAATGATTCTAGTAAAGGATCGCAAAACCACCAGTCAGGCAGATGCCAGAAGACAGAGGCAGCCAGGCAGTCATTACATTATGCAGGTGATGCCTGGCTTCCCTCCCCTTCTCAGTGCCCCCACCTAACACGCTCGCGGGCAAACACGCGTGCACACCAAGCCAGGAATGTGCTGTTTCTGGGCACTTGGACTGCAGAGAGCTGGCTGCAGCCCTACAGAGACAAACATCTCTTCTATCCTGGTCTTTATTTTTCTCACGGTCTCTGAAAGGGCTGCGATCAGGTGATAGGTGTGGGACTGCTCCCTATACAGGTGCGGAGCAGGTATGGAGGGGAGGGGAAAATCCGCCTAGTGTGTACTTACTCAAAGCTCTTTCAATAGCCTTCCCAGGATAGCCCTTGGCAGGGCAGCTACCACGTCCCTGGCAGGCTGCAGGGAATCTGAGTGTGAGAAAGTCAGTCAAGCGGAGGAAAAGAGTGGGGAAAAAAAGCTTCAAGTCCTCAGGCAAAATACCTTTTTTCTTCTTCTCTCACTCTTTCTCCTTTCTTTAGCTTTAAACAAAACCCACAGACCTTTATGATACCCAGGGACAAAGGGGAGTCTCACTAGAGATGTGGTTATTTGTTTTATGGTTTAAAGCAAACAGGTGATGCAATAAGATGGAGAAAAATCACCCTTCATGGGGCAGAAAGGGAGGAGACAAACACAGCAGCCCCTGATTGTGATGCCCCTGGGCATGATACAGTGGGCAAGATTCCTGGTGTCTTGCTTGTCTCAAAGGGGGATCAAAGAAGTGACATCCTCTGATGAACAAGTTTCAATTTTCTCTGTGCTTTGGAGGGGGGAGGAGACAAGGAAGATGGAAAAATGAAGACTTTTTCTAAGAAGAGCTTTCCAAACCGAAAAGGTTCTTCTTGAGTGTAGGAACTTGATTCCCCATTTGAGAAGGTGTAGAGAGTCTCCCGTTGGTACTATTTTCACTGCCCAGAATAAAGATGCTGAAAAACAGTTTCTGAGCCCATTTGCAAGGAGACTTTCTTCTTGAATGACTGGGATGAGGGCTAGGATGTCACAGGTTTGTTTGTTTGTTTATCTGGCCTAGAAACAAATTCATGGCAAAATTTTGACCAACTATCTGAAAATATGTGTGTGTGTTTAAACTATTTGCTCATTCTACCAGTGTAAGCACTCCTAAAGTGGCAATAAACGGGTTGTTGATTAACTATTTGACCAGTGAGGCTTTTTTAGGCACTGCAGTGAGACCATAACTTGACTATGTTCAACATTCTCCATGCACCTTCAGGGTGCCAAATTCCAAGGAGAGGACAGAAATGGGAGAGAAAAAAAGGTTCTTAGGCTGGAAGGGACAGTGGGTGGTATACCCGGTTAGTTAATTAGGGCCCAAGAGCAGACAGCATTCAATGTCATAGAAAAGTTTAATAGAGGAAGTCACTGGCTCTCATAGATCTGGAGGGAAGCCAGAAAGGGTTAACAAGCTTCCCAAGGAAGATTTTCTTTCCTTGCAAGAATCTGGGTCAGAGTATTTATGCAGTTTTTAAAAAGTCAGATGCTGAGCAGAAGCATTTTAAGAAGCTTGAAAAGTTTGCATAGCAGAAAGCCAGGTAACTTCACAGGCTCATCACCTTTCACCAAGAAGATGTCAAACACACAGGGAAACTCCACTTTTTCAAAAGCAACAGACAGTTTTCTGTCATCACCACTTTTCTATCTGCTTAAAATAAGAAAGAAAAGCCCTACCCCACTGGCCCAGGTTGCAGGTCAACAAAAGAGGCATTGTTCATCATTTCTTCAGAATGTGGTGGGACACAGCCCACTCTGCAGTGTGTTAAGAACACACACAGACACAAACACAATTCCCAGAGAGGAACCCAAGGGGCGAGAGTAAGTAAACTCAGCCTGCAATGAGGTACAGATTTGGCTGCAGATTTGAGGGCTATTCTGGAAGATGAAAATGAGGCTTGAAAGGTAAATAAGGTCCCAGTCACAATGATTCCTGCGTTAGATTCCAGGTTGTGGGGGAACACTGCAGTAAAGGGTAGCAGGTTTCTGTAAAACTTGGATCACTGGACAATGTGCAGTCAACGCCCAGGTGCTTCCGGGTGTCAGTCTACACCTGTTACCTAGGAACCTCCTTTACTGCCTTGAACCTGCTAACTGGGCCCTCTGCCTTCAAACTTTGCAAATCACTCTCCATTCTTTTGCCAGAACCATCTTCCTAAAGGAGAACTCTGATGTCTCTTTTCTGCTCAAGAGCATTTCACAGCTCTCCATTGTGTAAAGGTAAGTCTTTAGCAAGATGTTTAAGGGACTCAAGCCTCCTCCTCCAGTGGCTTCTCACACTCTTGCCTGTCACACAGCCTGGGCTCCAGACCATGTTCCTTGAGTAAAGACCTCAAGTTTCAAAGTCTAGGCTGTTGATGCCATAGGTACCGTCATCCTTTCCAGCCCCATGACTCACCACATCTCCAATGCCCCAATCCTACCCATTTTTTAATATACAAAGCATAGGCCACCTCCTCCAGGAAGTTTTTCAGGATACCCCAATTTATGAGTCAATCAATTATCCTAAACCTTCACAGCATTTTACTTTTATCTAGACACATAACTGTCTCTCTTGAACCTAGGATCTACCAAAGGAATATACGGGAAAACAGGCAGATGTCAGCTGCACATAAAGGTACAGTATCTCTCTGCCCTAGGCTTCCTGTGGACAAAAACTATTAATATTATATTCATCCCTGTCCCTCTCCCCCATATAGACCACCAGTAGTGTTGCCCATACAGACGTGGTTCAGCGTTTCTTTTAGGTTCTCCTGATCTTTTGGGCCGTCACCCAAGCTCTAAGAGAAAAGAATAGTAATAGAGGAATGCTTCCATCATCAATCAGAAAATCAGTCTGTCTGCCTCCAGAGTTGACCATCAGTTCCTTGGAGGCTGCCACTGTATCTCTCGTGGTAATCCCAGGGTTTAACACTGTGTCTGGCACAGAGCATGCGTCCTGTAATGAAAGAAAGAGAGGGGCTTGCCCAAGGTCACCCAGAGCCAGGAACCGCTGAATCTCATCCGGGACCAGATCTGGTGAAATCATTTACAACATTATCTCAGTGGGGAGCTCAGAGGAAGGAAGGAATGAAGTGACTGAGAAATGTGTGCCAGGCCTCCGGCGGCCTCTAAGCCTGGAGGACTGGGAGGGGGTGGGGTGGGGTGAGGGCCGACATCAAACAAGACGCGCTCGGCTCCTGGGCTGCCCCGAGCCGCCCGAGCAGCTCCCCGAGCTCCCGGGCGGCGAGAAGGGAGGAAGGGGTGGGGGCGCGGGGGCTGGCGACCCGGGCAGGCGGGTGAGCGGGAGGGAGGCGGCGGGGGCGACGGCGGCCGGCCGGGGCAGTGCGCGTCGCCCGCCT
>NW_011494604.1:7049754-7052136 GCF_000754665.1 Bison bison bison | reverse complement strand
CCTTGGCCCGGGGGTAGTTGAGGTGGAGGGGGGGGGGCGGTTGGTCAGCGCCTGGGCTAGGCTCCCAGCCCGCCGCCCCCTCGGATTCCAGGCCCGGCGGGGGCCGGAGGAGGGGGGGGGGGGGCCGGACACACACACACATACACACACACACACCCCACACGCAGCGCGCGCCAATGAGCCCAGGCCAGGCGCAGGGGGCGGGGTTTTCCCAGGCTCGAGCACAGCAGCTGCTATTTACCTTCTTGGCTTCTCCTGGGGACCAGGGAACCAGCCCCCGCGCTCCGCCGCCCGCCGTCGCCCCCCGCCTCCCTGCCCCCGGGGCGCGCGCACACACACTCACACACACACGCACACACACACATCCTCCCGGCCCGGCCGCGGTCGCGGCGGCATAAAACATCCTGGCACGTGCTCCGGCTCCAGGCGCGCCCTCGCCGGCCGGCTGATGTCAAACTGCAGCTCGGCTGGTGTAGCTCTTAAAGGGCCCGCGCGCGCCGGGTGCCGAGGCTGCCCTGGCCGCCCGCGGGGCGGGAAGGAGGGAGAGGCTGCCGCTCGGCAGGCCGCCTCAGCGCGCTGCAGAATCGAGAGGCGGCGGGTGGAAAGGGAAAGGGTGGCAAGGACGTGCGTGCGTCCTTGAGGCATTGCCATCAAAGCCCCCCTTGTTAATCTTTCATCTGAAACTCCATTTCCTTTCTGCTCAGTTGGAAATTATTCTGATTGTTTCCTGGGGAAATGCGGGGTCCAAGGCCCCCAACTTCAGAGGAGAAATGAGGGACGGACCGGGGGAGGGGTGCGGGGATCGAAAACCACCTTGCTCTGAAAAATCTGCAAATGTAAGATGGAGGCACATTTTTCCTTTTCTGCATGCAAAAGGAAAATTTTTTGTCCTTTTTTGCACGGTCAACTTTCACCCCCCTCCACCCCGAACGTGCGGAATCTGAGAGGGAAATCACTTAGGTCTTTTCGTAACTCACACCCTGACTTACACACATTCCCCCGTTCTAACCACTGCATTTATAACCTTTAACCCCTGTCCTTCTAAACCTTTTAAAATATATATATTTTTCAAATGAACTTATTAGTGGCAAAGCAGCTCTGTTACATATGAAAGGAAATAAAGAGCAAAGGCCGAAGCCCCAAGAGAAATAAACTAGACTAGAGCAAACCCTATGCGGAAAAATCCTTTCTAAAGCAAAGGCCAGCAGGGAGAGTAGCAAAGGGTTAAAATCCTTTTGATTGACGTTGTAGCCTCTGGTGCCCCGGGCTCAGGCGCGCGCCATTGGCCGCCAGGCCTTGTGCCTGGCGGCCAATGGGGGGGCGCGGTCCACGAGCGGTGCCGCGTGTCTCCTCCTCCCATTGGCTGAAAGTTACTGTGGGAAAGAAAGTTTGGGAAGTTTCACACGAGCCGTTCGCGTGCAGTCCCAGATATATATAGAGGCCGCCAGGGCCTGGGGATCACACAGGATCCGGAGCTGGTGCTGATAACAGCGGAATCCCCCGTCTACCTCTCTCCTTGGTCCTGGAATTGCGCTACCGATCACCAAGTAGCCATAAGATATTATAATAAACCCTCAGCACTTGCTCAGTAGTTTTGAGAAAGTATAAAGTAAAAGGGACATAAGCAAGACAATTTTTTTGTGTGTGAAGAACTCCAAAAATAAAATTCTCTAGGGATTAAAAAAAAGAAAAAGAAAATGCCAGCTGATATAATGGAGAAAAACTCCTCGTCCCCGGTGGCTGCTACTCCAGCCAGTGTCAACACGACACCGGATAAACCAAAGACAGCATCTGAGCACAGAAAGGTAAGGGCAGTACCTGTATTTCCCTGCACCCCCAAGAAATTAAGTCGGGGTTGGGGGCTCCTTTCTCCCTTAAAATCGCGGGGAGAAATGGCAGGTCCCATGGGAACTCAAGCGCTCTTTTTTAAAATTTTTCTTTACAGTCATCAAAGCCTATCATGGAGAAAAGACGAAGAGCAAGAATAAATGAAAGTCTGAGCCAGCTAAAAACACTGATTTTGGATGCTCTTAAAAAAGATGTAAGTGGGTAATTCTGCTTTTTTTTTTCTCTCTCTCTCCCAGGTATTAAGAATGAAATCCCCTTGCCTGCGGGGTCTTCCCTGCCTGCACTGCATTCTCAGAGGCGGGAGAGCTGGGCCCCTCTAGCCGAGGGCTAGGGCTGTCGCCGCCGTGGCCGGGGGGAGGGACGGACCCCCACCATTCCGAGGCCTCTGGCGAGGCTCTCACTTTCGTCCTTTGCCTCCTCTTCTGTGCAGAGTTCGCGGCATTCCAAGCTGGAGAAGGCGGACATTCTGGAAATGACAGTGAAACACCTCCGGAACCTGCAGCGGGCACAGATGACGGGTGAGAGCGGCTCGCC
>NW_011494604.1:7048522-7049637 GCF_000754665.1 Bison bison bison | reverse complement strand
GGAGGTGAAAAGATTTAGAACCGTGGTAGTTTTTAAGCTGCGTGGAGCCTGGGGTCATGTAGTTTAGCACGCCCTCCTCGCCCGCTACATAAGGGGATATAAGGCTCGGATGGTGCAGAAGAGGGGGAAGGGGCACTATCCAAGGTCACATCGCTCGGGGGTGGGGAGGAGGCAAATTTTAGGCTGCAGATCGGGTTAAATGAAGCGACAGGGAATGAAGAGGGAGCGTCTCGGGGTCGGTCGCCAAGCTAGTGTGGAGAGGTGGATGGTTTTTCTAAACCCAGCCTGCTACCCAGAGGCAGTTCCGCGGGCGGGTGGTCAGGGAGGCGCGCCGCGGGGACCTCCCAGGGCGGAGGCGGTGGCTTCGGGGCCAGGGCTGTTCGGTGACCCATCCGTCTCCTTCTGGCCCGCAGCCGCGCTAAGCACAGACCCGAGCGTGCTGGGGAAGTACCGCGCCGGCTTCAGCGAGTGCATGAACGAGGTGACCCGCTTCCTGTCCACGTGTGAGGGCGTTAACACCGAGGTGCGCACCCGACTCCTCGGCCACCTGGCCAACTGTATGACCCAGATCAACGCCATGACCTACCCAGGGCAGCCGCACCCCGCCTTGCAGGCGCCACCGCCGCCCCCGCCAGGACCTGGCGGCCCGCAGCACGCGCCGTTCGCGCCGCCGCCGCCGCTCGTGCCGATCCCCGGGGGTGCGGCGCCCCCTCCCGGCGGCGCGCCCTGCAAGCTGGGCAGCCCTGCTGGAGAGGCGGCTAAGGTGTTTGGCGGCTTCCAGGTGGTGCCGGCTCCGGACGGCCAGTTTGCCTTCCTCATCCCCAATGGGGCCTTCGCTCACAGCGGCCCAGTCATCCCAGTCTACACCAGCAACAGCGGGACCTCGGTGGGCCCCAACGCAGTGTCACCTTCCAGCGGCCCCTCTCTCACGGCAGACTCCATGTGGAGACCGTGGCGGAACTGAGGGGCTCAGGCCACCGCTCTCCCTAAATTCCCCAAACCATCTCTCTTCCCTCGCGACGGTAAACAGGAACTTGGACCATGAGAGAGAAGGGAGGACTTTTGAGATTAAGTGGTTACTTTTTTTTTTTTTTAATTTCTAAAGTTACTTTTTT
>NW_011494604.1:7045546-7048422 GCF_000754665.1 Bison bison bison | reverse complement strand
TTTGTAGAGAGCTGTATTAAGTGACTGACCATGCACTATATTTGTATATATTTTATATGTTCATATTGGATTGCGCCTTTGTATGATAAAAGTTCAGAGGACATTTCGTTTTTTACACGAGATTTCTTTTTTATGTGATGCCAAAGATGTTTGAAAATGCTCTTAAAATATCTTCCTTTTGGGAAGTTTATTTGAGAAAATATAATAAAAGTAAAAAGAGTGAAGGCTCTTATGTCTTAGAATTGATTATTTCAGAATATGTAAAAATGAAGGTCTTGGCAGAATTTGAATTACACATAATCTGAGAATTCAGGAATTGGCTCCTTTTGTTATTAAAAGAACATTTAAAAAACCCATCAAGGGTTTTACCATGGCTCCTTGAGCTAAATTCCATTTAATTTGTGAGAACCCATCTGTTATGGCTTCCTTGGCCAATTTGTGGTCAGTCTCTTAAAAGATTTCAAAAAGCTTTTTAGTTGCAGGTGGGTTAAAGTCATTCAGTCCTGGTTCTCATACTGGCTCCTGAGGAAGATGGAAGGGGGCTGAATTCATGAAGTTAATCAACCCAGTACTAGGTCCCCACTGCACATTTAAGGGTGGCTCCTGCAGCACTAGTGCCCTAGGGTATCTCACCAGCATCCAAGTAAAAACAGTCTTCATAGCTGCAGCTCCAGCCTTCAAGTGTTGGAGTCTTTCTCTAATTAGTCAATCCTTGCAGCTAGACATTTTCTGTACCAGCACCTAAAAGTTTGAAATGCCTCTCTGCACCCTCTTCAAGCAAGCTGAGAAGGTCAACAGATTCCTTCTGCCAAGGAACAGCTAGTTAGACTCCCAAGTGGAGCCCCAGTCCAGATGATTAACACCGGACATATGTTTTTGATAAGTTTCTGTGCTTGGCTCTAATAGAGAAAGCATGTGGAGGCCGTCCTGGCAAGCACACAGGCCATCTTCCCCTTTTAATACAAACAGCAAGCGACCCCTTTGCTTGGTCATGCCCCATTTCCAGGCAAGATGTGGGCTCCAGATAGAAGCAAAAGGGTTGTCTCGGGTTTCAGCTCACATAACCCTCCTTAACAAGTCCTAACTCAAAGCGGACAGCTTTAAACTGTGCCAGGATCTGCAGGGAATTTCTTCCAAATCCCATCACAAAGGCTTGTCAGATTTTGTCAGATTTGGCCAGGTGTTTGACTGCATCCAGGTGTTGGGGAAATGAAAACCACGAGCCCTGCGAGACCAGACACATCAGCCGCGCTGTGGGTCTGGCGGGCGCGCCCTCCTCCCGCACCGCCGGCCAGTCCTCCTCCCGGCCCGGCCCCTCCCGCTAGCCTGCTCTCACAGCCCCCACCCGCCTTTCTCTTAGAAGGGCTTCTGGGAGGAGAAGGATGAGGCGGGAGAGATCAATCTTTGAAGCTTTCCTAACAAAGATAAAGCCAACGATTTTCTGTCTTATTTCAAAAGCTTTACCTCTCCCCTGCCTGGCTGGCCTTTCCCACAGGCCAGTGTGGAGAGCGGCTCTATCACTGGAATGATCTAGCAGACAGCAGTCAGTTTTCTACTCAAATACCTTCCATCCAGCTTCAGATCTAGAGTGAAAGGTTTAAAAAATATTTTAAAGATTTTGGCTCCTACTTGCCTCATTTTGCCTCTGTGAAAGGTGCTCAACATACCTTCCCACCAAAGAAATAGACATACACACACACCCTTCTTTATCATATCATTTTTCTGCCATTTCTCTCCTGTTTAAACACAGACATAATAACAATTGTTCTTTTAAGACACAAGTGAAGCTCAAATGCTTCACTTGGTAAATCTGTCCTCTGGCTCCACCGGAAGTGTCCTGGTAGAAATAAGGGAGACAACAGGATCTCATTTTTATAAAAATACATTTATATTCTTAAAAATTGACACACACACAGTGCAATCATTAAATCAACTCAAAACTCAATCTCTTCATCTTCCCTGTGCTGAAGGGGAACAACTGAAAAAAGGGGATTTTTATTAATATTAAAAGTACACAGATATTGAGGGGAGTGATAATGTTAAAAGACGTAAACATTTGTTCGTTTGAAAATTGTAGTTTGAAAGTGGTCTTTTTTTCCCCCGAAATTTGGGTTTAAACTAATAGATGAGGCATTTCCGTACAAAACGAAAAGAAAAGGGGGACCCTGGCCCCAGTGGGGATTTTCAGGCTCTTATGCCGGTTCTGCCGTCAACCTCACTGTATCTCTTTGGGTGAGTCATTTCCCTTCTCCGGGACATTTCCAAGTCCGTGAAAAGAGTGTATTTACTTCCAAGACCCTGTACTCTCCTGCACCCAGGCTCTTTCTGCAGTAATTAGCTGGGGGAGAGGAGAAGCTTGAGTTTAGCCCACATCAGGATCCTTCGGGCCAGAACTAATTACACAATCTTGAGTCGCACCCAGCAGCCCCTCTCCTCCGCCCCGGGGCGGTGCCGGTGGCTCCTGATAAGGCGCGGCTCCAATCTCCGTGTCCGGATGCGGGCTGCCGGCCTTGCCGCCGCTTGCATTAGCCTCTCAATGGAGACCCTCCCGGGCTCGGGCCCCCCGCCGTGCCCGGCAGCATCCGGAGCTGGAAAGGCGCTGAACTGGAAGCGGGGCGGGGGGTGGTTGGCTCTCCTAGGTCTAGAGTCGGGATCCTTCTCTAAGTAGCGAGTTGCCGCGACTGGGAGGAGTGCCCCCTCCGCGCGCCCCATTCCATCCCACGTGTTGCTGGAGTGGGGACCTAGGGGTTAAGCTGGACCCCCTCATCGTCACCGCCGTCCCGGGAAACCTGTCATTAAAGTCAATTAACTTTTCCCACACCCCTTGGCCGGTAACAACCCGCTGCTAGCTTCCTCCCCGGCTCCTAAGTGCAACC
>NW_011494604.1:7002245-7044933 GCF_000754665.1 Bison bison bison | reverse complement strand
CAGAGGCCCTCGCGGCCGCCGGAGCCCTGCCAAGCGGCAAGCCAGGCCAGGGCGGGTGGGGGCCGGCGTGGAGAGCGGCCGGGCCAGGGCGGCTCAGCCCACACCGTCGTCCCAGACAAGATACAGCCGCCCGACGGCATCTCGCGACTCCTTAAAACAAATGATTCTAATCTCCGAAAACCCTAGCACCTACTGAGTGCCCAGCAAGCCCCCTGCAAGCGCTAAAAAGATAACATTAAGACTCACTCACCCCCTGCCCTCCCAGAGCTCTCAGTTTAGCTGGGGAGATAGACAAACACCCAAGTAATTCATCCCAGGCCTGATGTGGGACATGCCAGCAAAGTTTCAACAAAGGGCACCTAAGAACAAAGAGATGGATTCTGATTGGAGAGTAAGCCAGGTAAGGTCTTCAGAGCGTTGGCACCTGAAGCGGAGACCTGACAGATGCGGTCAAGGAAGAGAAGAGATGGGAATGGGAAGGGAAACGCAGACAGAGGTAAATGTGTAAGTCCAGTTGGGGGAATTCCAGGAAGTTTGCCATGGTTGTATTGAAATTTTCAGGTATATGAATTGGCTTGGAGGCCAAAAACTAGAGCCAAAGCACATGATCTGGCTTCAGGTTGCTGAGGTTGTAAGTCCAGGCAAATTACTTCTCTGCACCTTCTTTGTACCATAAGGTGGTATTTGTACCTCCCCAGGTGATATCTCATAGGATTGTGAGGATGAAATGAGTAAATGCAGGCAAAACATTTGGAGTGGTGCTTGGCACATAAGCCCCCAATGTGTGTTAGTTGCTCATCGGTGTCCAACTCTTTGTGACCCCATGGACTGTAGCCCACCAGGCTCCTCTGTCTATGGAATTCTTGAGGCAAGAATACTGCAGTGGGTTGCCATTTCCTTCTCCAGGGGATCTTCCTGACCCAGGGATTGAACCCTGGTCTTCTACATTGCAGGCAGATTCTTTACCATCTGAACCACCAGGGAAGTTTTTTTTTCTATTAGCTTTTCCCATAAAAATGTGTCGATAAGGCATCAAAATGTAGAACAGGAATATTATTCCTTAAGGGGGCAGGAGAGGGTAAAAGCCATATCAAATTGGTTTCAGAAGCAGAATCCTGTGTGACAAAAATTTTAAATTTTATTTAAAATGAAATAAAATTTTTTCATTTTAGCGAATACCTAACAGATACTCAGGGTCAGGGATGAGATACAAACCCTAAAGGAAGGCTTCCCATACACCACATTTGTGAAGAACAAATAGTCTCAAACACAGAGTTATTCTTCCCTGTGTCTCTTCCATAATTAGGGCCCATATGATTATTTTCGTACAAATATTGTAGAATCTTGCAGAATCAAATAGATATTTCCCTTGAAACTCTATGTAGCAAAGTAACTGTGGAATTGGCCATTATTACCTTATAGAGGTGAACAAGCCTCTAAAAAGCTCTGAAACTGCAGGCTCATTTGGTTTACTTTTGTTTTCCTGTTTTGGAGTTGGGGGGAAGGGCCGATGGGAAAGGAGCATAAACTATGATCATCTAGAGAACTCAGAACCTACTTTACTGTGATCTCGTTGAGACTGCATTTCAAGTTTAAAATAGGGAGTATCCATCCAAAGAAGAGACATTTTAATGCTGGGAGAAGTTCATAAAGGATAACTTGAAATGTCATTCTTGCCTCAAATATTCACATAGCTTCTATATCAAAAATCTGAGGCTGTAGTCATATTTACATGCATATACTAGTTTAAAAATAGAAGCTGGATTTTGAGCAATTGATCATTTGGGGATATGGCAACTAGTCTCTAATGTGATATGGGGTTGAATTCAACTTAATTTTTTATTAGCATACTATATTTTATTGAAGAAAGTTGACTTACAATGTTTGAGGTGCACAGCTAGGTGATTCAGTTATACATATATATTATTTTTAATATTATTTTCCATTATAGGTTATTATAAGATATTGACTATAGTTCCCTGTGCTATACAGTAAAACTGTTAATTGTTGTGTATCTATTTTTTTAAATTAGAAATCTAGCATTCTATTCATACTAAGTCAAACATGTGAAATCAAAATGACATAAATTTTTCAACTAGGCCAAAATTCTCAAGTTTTCTAAAATATGTATGTTTTACATACATTTATATATGTGTATACAAAAGCTTTTCTAGTACACTTGATAAAGGCCTGAGAAAGAACATCAGGTAAAAGAGACGGAAAATTGGAAAACATTTTTAATACATCAAGTTTGCATGTTTAGTGTAAAGCCTCCAGCTGGGAGTCCAGATCTTGGCTCTGTGCTTCCCTCCTCTGAGTAAGTCCCTCCTCAGCCTTCCCACTGTTCTCTCTGGAAACTTGTTCTTTTTAAAATAAATGCCCCTCTACCTGCAGTGTCTGAATGAACCCCCTGCTGCCACCATTGCCTGGTTCTGCTTTTCTTTTGAGCCTAATGGATAGATGACTCATCACTTTGCCCACCCCAGGTGTGAGTAGAATGAGAAGCAGTATGGGAATGACAATGACGTATGTGGATGGGTCCCTGGGCTGGAAAGTGAGGACCTATGCTCTGCCCCCATACCTTGCCCACCCTTGGCTCTTCCTTCCTCAGGTGCCATAGGCTCTCCCACTCTTTAGTCCTCTGGTCCTGATGGCTCTCCTTCTGGCAGGTCCTGCCTTCTCCCCTTAGGCTTACCTTCATTTGGCTCCATCCTTCCCTTCTTTCACAGGGACTGTGGATCCTTTTCCACTTCACCAGGGAGGTGGTCCACAGAACATCAGCTCTTATTCCTAAATTTTCAACCTCATTTTTACTTTTCCCTGCTGTATATAAATACATTTATTTTTCTACCATCTTTCAGAGCCAACTTCCCCCACCCTGCACCCTCTCTCCACCTTGGGCTGCTCACCTCCCTTTTCACCGAGGGTCCTAGAATCTAGCTAGTAGCCCCCTGCCTCCTTTCTCTCTCCCTGTTACCTGTGCAGCCAGACTCCTGAGTGCCCCTCCCTCAGTGAACAAATCAGAAGGTCCCTCTTTTGTTCTCTCCTCATCAACACTTGTGAGGTTCAGAGTATGTGCAGACTCCATCATGAAATTCCCTCCTTCCTACACCCCTGTGGCACATGTTTCTCCTGACTTCCTTCAGCCTCTCTGATGACTTCTCAACATCCACCATGGGACTTTTCCCCCTTGACCCACCCATTAAAGTCACTGTCCTTGAAAAATCTATCCATGCCCTTTTCCTCTTGTCACTTCATCACCCACAGCGTGAAGACCTACTGGCCATCTGCATGAAGACCATCAAATCTGGTATCTTCAGTCCCAGATTCTGCCCTGAGATCCAGATTGTGGACCCAGCTGCCTGTGGGCCGTCTCCACGTGACAGTCCTTAGGCCCCCACCCCGTAAGGTGTCCTGCCTCTATTTTCCCAGTCAGTGTGTCTTCCTCAACCCCACCACCAGTCTCCTCCCTGCCTCCCATGGGGCACGAGGAACCATAAGGCTTCCCCTCGGTCATTGCCTTTGTGCAGGAGTTTCGTTGCTTTTATCTCCTTCAGACTGGTTTCTTCACCTTCAGTTTTGCCTCCCTCCAACCATCAACCACACACTCCAGCCACACATCCAAACAACCACATCTCTGAGAAAACACTTCCAAAGGCTTACTATTGCCTCCACCACCAGAGAAACTTACATGGTTTACTCCTGGCCTAGCCTCCTGCCTTCTTGCCTACAAGAAGTCAGTACCCCATCCACATTTCCTCGGCGTGCAAAGCTGCACCAGTGCCATGAGCACCACCCCCCGCCCCTGCCCGCCCCTGTGCTGGAAGAATCCCTCCTCCACTTTCCATCCAGAGACCTCCTACCTATGTATCCTTCAAGACTTTGCTCAATTCACCTGGTTCCAGAAGCCCATCTTGAGGCCTCCAAATCCTGACTCTGACCCCTACCTCCTCTTTTCCCCACTCCTGGAGCATTTAACACAGCACTGATGACACTGGATTAGAGTGTTTCTTTATCTGTCTCCCCAGCTCAGACTCTGCGACTGTTGGAGGCAAAAGCAACATACTTTTTCTCTACCTGTCGTAAGTGGCACAATCAATGGCTGCTGTACATAAGTCATTCAGGAAGGTGTACATTAACTAGTATAATAAGAAAGAGGATATTAATAAAAATAGCAACTTACATTTGAATAATTTGAATTTAAGTTTCACAAAATGCTTTCATAAACATCCTCATTTAATCCCAAAAGCAATCGATGTAGGTAAGTAGGACTGAACATGTAATCCTCGTAGCAAATGTGGACAGTTCGTCTCAAAGGGAGTAGATGGTTTGGCCAAAGTGGCAGCTAGAGAGAGCCAGGTGGGTCTCTGGAACCCTCCTCTTCTGGCAGAAGTGTCACACTTCCCTCATTTTCTGCAGAAATGGACTGGACTTTGAAATGGACAGAAATGGAGCTGTACTTCCTAAAGCCTGTCTCTGTGGTTGCCTTTCCCTGCTGACTTTCAAGGGCAAATAAACCTGGAACTAGTCTCAGCGGTCCATGTACTTTTGCTACATGTATAGCCAGAACCACTTTGGAACTGCTGGAAATCTGTTGTCCTCATTCCCGCTTTTCTGTCTTAGACATGTAACCGAGTCTCCCAGGGCATGAGAACCGGAAGTCCCTTCCTTCCTCCTGTATACTGAGTGCCAGAATTGATGCAGTCAAAGGCAAGTTTTCTTTACAGGTAAAGCTTAGTGACTGGGCACAAATGAACTACCAGGAACTTCTCAGAACCCAAAGTTAGAAAGAGAATGGGAAAATCCTAAACTTTAAGAGGAAAAGTATTCAATTTTGAAGATCATATTTGTGTGGGCTGGTTTAGGAGTCATTCTTTAGTAGGTGAATGAGTCACACCATGACCCAGAGAAACCAGTGGATATAAATGTCTAAGGGTGTAACAGAAGGTTCCAAAGTACCATCCATGGAGGTGGCCACACCATAACAGCTGCCAGGACAATGTGGCTGTTTGCAACAAGATCAATGCAGTCTCTGTAAGCAAAACGTCCCCCTAGCCACAAAGCAGTTGCTAAATTTCCTGGTATAGTTTGTTTGGGCTTTTCTTTCCTGTCTGTGACCAGTGGTGTTTTGCATCCCAGTTTTGTGTTAGATTGCAATGAGCATGTATTACCTAAGGGGTTTCTTCAGAAGAGAGAGTTTGTTGAGTTCACTTGCAGCTCAGGATGCAGTACCAGAAGTGAGGGGGCGTCTGGGACCAGTAGGTCACTGGTCCACAAAGCAGCTCTTGGTTGCAGCTGACTAGTTAGTCATTCACCGGGGATTCATGCAGCACCTACTCTGTGCCAACACCGTTGCAGACACCGGAGTTTCTACAACAAACAAGACTGGCCAGGCCTCGGCTCTCAGAGTGCACACATCCCACTGCGGAGAAGACAACCGAAAAAGAAAATAAATAAATGAAAGAGAGAACATCAGCTCATGGTAAATACTAAGAAGCAACTAAAATCAAGTGCTGTGATAGAAGGGACAGAAGTGTGCCTGAGGCCTAATTTGGGATGAATGATCAGGGAACACCTCACTGAGGAGGGGACTCCTGAAGCCAGGAAGACCAGTTAAACCAAAACAAACAAACAAAAAACCCAACCTGATTTTGCAGACTCGGTCAGTGAAGGTCAAAAATGTCTCTTCTGGCTGACCTGGCAAGTTCTGTAAATGGCTGACTGTGATACCCAGGGCCACAAAGAGGACCAATGTCATTTGCTGCTGTTTCATGAATATAGTTACTAAAAACTTCTCCACAGTTCGCAAAGCACCTGAAATATTCAAGGTAGAAGCTGATTCAAAGAAAACTGATGAATCTCTTTGTTTTCTGCAGGAAGATGTGGGGTCTAGGGCACCAGCCTTGGTATTGTATTCATGTGTTCATTCCATAGATATCTTCTGAGCTTTCACCTTGCACACAGGGGTGGGCTGGGAACCCTGGAAATGTAGTGGTGAACAGATGCAAAGGCCTTCAAGGAAGTAACAGTCTAGAGAGGGCTATGGCGGGTGGACCATATAGGAGGAAATGTGCTGAAAGCCATCATCCCAATACCCTATGCTGGTCTAGCCAGGAGTCTTTGTCCATGGTTCTGTATTTGTCAATTCAATCATTTATCAAATATGTATTGTATACCCACTGTGTGTCAGGCCTTGAGCTACAAAGGACAATAAGGCAGAAGGGGGGTCCCTGGTTTCTAAGGACTTAAGCTGTAGTCAGGAGGAAAGAGACAACAAAACATTACACAAAGAAATTAACAAGGTAATTTCTATACTGATGAAGTCTTCTGAGGAAATTAAAGTAGGGCATGAGATAGCCCTGGGGAGGGAGATGTCCTCTAGAGAAGACTGTGAAGGGTGGGAGGATTCAGCGAGTCAAGATCTCAGGAGAGAACATGACGGGTAGGGACATGGTAGGGAAAGTCCTGCATCAAGAAAAAGCAGTGGCGTGCTGGGTGAACAGCAAAGCCACATGCCTGAAACATGCTGACCAAGGAGAGTGGGGCCCTCACTCAGCCTCGGGAGAGCTGGCAGGCCACAGGGGACCTTGATGGTCTCAGTGACAAATCTGTGTCCAACCCTAAGAGCAATGGGAAACCACTGGATCAGTGATGCCTAATAGAGAATAATGTGTGATTTAAAATGTTCCAGTAGCCACATTTTTTAGAAGTACAAAGAAACATTAATATTAATTATAATATTTAATCCAATATATCCAAAAGATTACTTCAGTATGTAATTCATGTGCAAAATTATTAATGGGGTATTTGACTTTCTGTTCTGGGAAACTAATACAAAGAACTGACTCATTTGAAAAGACCCTGATGCTGGGAAAGATTGAAAGCAGGAGGAGAAGGGGATGACAAAGGATGAGATGGTTGGATGGCATCATTGACTCAGTGGACATGAGTTTGAGTAAGCTCCGGGAGTTGATGATGGACAGGGAAGCCTGGTGTGCTGCAGTCCATGGGGTTGCAGTCAGACACGACTGAGCAACTGAATTGAACTGAAGTTTTTGACAGAGGTGTCTGTCATACTGAGAGCACTTCTCAATTCAGATCAGCCACATTTCAAGTGCTCAGCAGATGCCTGTGGCCCATGACTACTATACCGGCCAGAGAAGCATGGGAAGGTCTAACGATCATCACCCCCCAGAGACCAGGCTCAGGGTTATTTCATTTCTCCCTTCCCCCAGCACCTACCTGCTATCATCATCCACCAAGAGCTTAGATAATTCTCTCTCAAACCACTGCTTATCTCAGTGTCAACCCCAGCTCAAGTAATCATCAGTATTTTGCACATCAGTGATCGCTACTCCTCAGAATTGGATTTTTGCCTTTGCTCTAACTCTGTCCATCTCTTGCCATTGAACTACTGGTATTTCTGCTAAAACACAGCTCCTCCTTCTTCCTCCTCCCATCTGAATCTTCCATAGCTCCCACTGCCCTCACTGACACAATTAAAACCCAGGTCCCAGCTTCATCTACGTTATCCCACTTACACAGTGACTTATGCAAGTAATGAAAGTCATGTAACTTCATTTTCCTTAAGCACTATGAGCACATATCCTTAAACACTATGAGCGACTGTAATCAAGCATTGAAAGCTTTTGGGATTTTGTTTCTGTTTACTACTTTCCTTGAATAGTAATTTTCCTCTCTGTAAAAAAAATGTTTTCTATTTTTTTATTTGATTTTTTTTTTAAGTAATTCCAGGGACCTGCAACATTTGGATATGAGTTGTTTACTTATTGTTTGATTTCTTGGTAGTTATCATCCTGCAAGCCAACTGCTAGCAATAGTGATATAAGGCAAATGTACATAATCAGGCATCACATGGGATATGTGTGTACATAAACATTTCAGCTAAAGTAAATTTAATTGTATCTTGAGCCACCTATGAAATTACTTGAAATTATAAGAACTCTATGAGCTATAACAAGCCAAGGCTGGAAACCTCTAACATCCTCCTTGACTTTGGTTATGACCTTGTAAGATCAACTGAGCTGACATTTTTGAAGTACAGTTGAAGGTGATTCCTCATTTTTTTCTTTTTCTTCTTGGTTGAAACATTTAAGTAGCTGAATATGTAATTTTTGCAGATCCCACTCCTAAAGCGCCATCAAACCCAAAATTCACATGATGTCCACATGTCCACGCAACTGTTCTTGACTATTTATAGACGTGAGGTATGAACTCCAGAAATAGCCTGGATGTGAAATAAGTCATAAATTGCTATTGAAGGAAGTTTGTGCTTACTTCTCTGGAAAGGAATATTAAAAGACCAGGAGGGGTTCACAAGCTTGCTCCAGCTGGACTCCCCATTCCCTAAATCTTTTCTATCGACTTGATTCTAAATTGCTTTGAGAACCTACTTCTGTTCTTTGCATATACCTGAGTATAAATGAAGGTCTGATAGTACTTTTTGCTTGTCTAACAGGCACATAAAGGCACTTCTGCTTGCCAGACCATGGCTTCCAGGGTTTTTCTAAGAAAATCCATCAACAAAGTTTGTAAAGCTCATGGCTCCACAGGCTGTCTAGAGATCTGGTCTTCATCTTTTCTATGCTTCCTTGCAACACTCAAAGAACCCTCACTGAGCGCCTACTGTGTCCTCATGCTGTGTCACTGTGGACAGACGTAAGAGTGAGACGCCAGTCTCTCCATCTCTGAAGAATTCAGGAACAAATTAAAAAAAACTCAAAAGGGGGCCCCCTAAGATGATTCAAGCAAAACGAGCACTTTTTTTTTTTTTTGAAAGACTGGAGAGTCCAGGCAGTTTGGCAAGAGCAGAGGGAGAAGAGAGGTTAGAAGAAGCCCCAGGGCTAGGTGTGGTTTCCAATGTGAAGGCAGAGAAGGCCAGGTCTGACCAGTTTCATGTGCTAATAAGTCACAGCCATCAGTCAGTTTAAGGTCCAAGAAAAACTTGTCTCTTTAAATCCCCTAGAGGGGTGCAGGTGGAGTCAGAACCAGACCTGGAGATGGATCTTGCCCCAACTCACTGTGGCCTTGATAATGTCACTTGCCCTCATTTAACTACGGTTTCTTTATCAGTAAAATGGGAACATTGGATCATACAGTCCCAGGAGTCCTCCAACTTTGAGACCCGAGTTCCCTGAATTGCCCTCCCAGTAGACCTGCTCCCTGAATGAGGGTCAATACATATGGACCTGTGAACTACGAGACTGTTTATGCCAGATGTTGCAGTTAGATGGCTGTGATCCATGGATTGTAAGTCGACATTAACCTGCCTTCAGAAACAGAGCCCCTTTCAATTGCTCATTTCTCCACCCTCCTCCCCAGTCTCTGCCCGGTTCTTATTCTGACCTCCTTTGTCTCCCTCTACCCCTCTCTCTCTGGTTGATGTTTTAACCATTGATTCAACAACCATCTTAGCACCTGCTGTGCCCACCCAGTACCCTTCTCTCCCAGCCCTACTCTGGAGTGAACTTCTAGGTGGAAAGGGAAGAGGAGAAGGAAGGGAGAATGGGCTGTCCTGCACTGTCAGGCTGGTCCCGAGAACTTGATGTTGGGCTCCTGAGCTCTGGGGAGGCCCTGTCCCCCTGTGGGTGGCCCCCACAGCAGCAGCCATCCATTTCCTGGATTTTCGCCAGATTCCCTGGAGACCAACAGGAATTCCCTGGGAGTTCCTGTTCCCAGGATCCCACCACTACCAACTTAGCCTTTCAAAATGAAACTGGAGACTCCCTCCCCCTCACTCTCTCCCCAGTTCTTTTCCCTCTCAGGTTAAAGCCTTTTTGGACCCTTTGACCTCCTTACACTCGAGGATAGTTGGGTGTGTAGATGAGGGAGGTAAGTGACCCCAAGAAGTGGAAGGGCGAATGTGGGCATGACAAACCGCGAGGAGGGGGCACTGGACCCCAACAGAAGGTCAGAGCTGTGAAGGAAGTTGTGTTGGAGGATGGAGAATTAATGGAGTGAGGCCCCTGGCCAGGCCTGACTGACTACGCAGCTAGGTGTCAAGGTTCAAATTACCTGACAGCAGCTGTCATTTTTCTGACACTTCAAGCCATCTGACACTTCTGATCTCTCCCCTCCCTGTGACTCCTTATTTCTTTGACCTGGGAGGGGCTGTGGAATATAATGAGACTCAGAGCTGGAGGACACCTACCTCAGGAAGCTGGGGCGAGCCCCTCTCATCCCCGCCCCATGGATGTGGCTGGTCTGGGCCCCGCCCCACCTGAGAGTGACATCTCTCTGAGGTGGGAGCCACTCCCTTCCCATCTGTCCTGTGGGAGCCACATCTCATTTTTCGTGCTCCTGAAGAGTGTTCCTGTATGTAATTAAGGAGGTGGTGAAGGCAGGAAAGGAGAATTTTGAATCGGGGACCCAGGGCTGCCCAAAGTCATTGCAACTTCTGACTGAAAAAGGAGAGAATCTCTGAGTTGGGGAGAGGAGGGTTGCTGAAGTGGGGTGAGAGTGGGGTGGTGGGTGTGGAGAGAAACAGAAAGAGAGAGGTAGAGACCCAGAGAATGAGAGTGATTTATGCAATTCTGAGAGCAAAAGCTTAGACTCTGGTCCCTCCCCACAGCCTAAGAATCTCAGTGTCTCAATCTCTCTCTTTCAGCCCATCCCCCTCCCCGATGCCCCTCTCCATCTTCTTTTGCTTCAGTGGTTGCGTTACCATTTGCCAAGCTACTTGGGACCTGGGGTGTAACTTCAGCGCCAGCTGCAATCTTCCCCCTGCTCTAGGAATTGTACACATAAACCACTGAGAACAGAGCCCTCCTCACCAGAAACAGCACATAGGCTTTTGCTCAGCCTCTGTGGCCTTGGACCAGCTCCCAGGAAAGGCCCCTGTCTGGAGACAGGCACCCACACAGCCTGCCTCACTGCAGGGAGCCCCTACCTCCGAGGGGAACAGACAGGCAGGCCGAGCTCACCGGTGACCCTCACCCTGGGCTAAACTGGGTCCAAGGCACAAGGCTTCTCTCCCAGGGGGCCAACCACTCAAGTCAGTGACCTTGAAAAAGTTATTTTTGTCTCTACAGACTTCCCTTTCCCTGTTTTTAAATAGATCAGAGATTTATGCTGCTTAATTCATAAAGAAGGTGCATGGAAAAAGGCCGACTCGTTCTGAAGTGTTTTTGGCTTCCTGAGAAGAACCCAAGGTTCCAGGAAACCTCCTTGAGCCACACAGACTCATGTGCACACACAAGCATGATGCACAAATCTGCCCTCATGCTCACTCCACACCACACCCATTCCCCGACAGGGCTGGACTGCAGCAGTCACTGTGCCCTCAAGTTGCTCACGGTCCAGGAGGGAGACAAGCACATAAACAAGTACAGCCAATACAGAGTGTTAGCAACCGGCAGGAAGGAGAGAACACAGGGCGTGGGAAGGCTCCGAAGAAGGGGAGTTTCTGCTCTGTGCCTGGCTTGGGAGACAGGGGTGTGGAGGCTCTGAGCGGTGAAGGAAGTGTGGGATTTCATCACTTGGACAAGAGGGGCTGAGGCTGGTGGCCTCAGTCCATATCTTCCAGCGGAAGGGAAACGTGTTCAAAAGCACAGAGACCCAGACCAACACGGAAGAGTCAGGGCACCATGAATTGTCCCTCCCTCGGAGCTGGACCACAGGAGGGAAGCAGAGCGCTAGGACATGAGCAGGGGAGGATGGAGGCTGGATAAGGAAGGTTGGATTCTGAAGGTCATTGTGTCCCAATATTTGCAAGGGATTTCTATACTAAATTCCAATATTCTTCTTGAACCTTTAAAATGTAATAGTCTTACTCTTCTCTCTGCTGATTGAGAAATTGTGTAAGCGTGATGGGCATCCAAACCCCCCTCGGTAACCCTGAGACTCCACCCACCCCCATGCCTGTCTCCACACCAGCCTGGATGTTGGAAAGCACTACTTGGGAGGACCATTTAATGTATCATTCAGGGTGGTTCACTTTGGGAAGTGAAAGTGTTTACGATGAATAACTGCACCAAGGCAACAACAGCACAACAAGCAAGAACTGAGACCATTCTGGGCAAATCAGGATGCCGGGTGACCCTAGCTAAAGATTTCAGGCTACCACTGATGGGTTTTATAGATGTAAATGGTGTGATCAGATTCATGGTATTGGAACTGAGTTACTCTCTGATTTTCATTTCTTCACAGAACAGAGGGAGTAAGAGGATAAGGATGGTCCAGATGTTCTCAGAGGTCCTTTCTAGCTTTGACATTCTATAAATCTGTTTGGTAGGCATTAGAACAGTGAGAAGGGTTGGATAAAAGATAACTTCAAGGAAGTTTTGGGGGTGGACTGCAATTCAACCTAAACCGTGAAGATACATACCAATATCCTGTGTTTTTAGTTGAAACCCAATGAAAGTGCCCAAGAAAAACACTCCCAAGGAAACTCCTCTCATCCATCCATTCAGGAACGGAAAGGCGATGCCCGTGAAAACATTCCATTGAAATTAAAGCCCTGCTGCCAATCAACCTCTCCCACAAGTCCTAGCCCTCCCTCCCTCCTCCTCCTGACTCCGACAGCAAGCAGGTGAGATGTGAGTGGATCTGTAAAAGGATGTGAGCTTGAAATGCATAAGTTAGTGCTGTTGGCTCAACCGCCATAACAATCCCATCCCTCTTAAAAACCCTCTCACAGAAAAAAACCTTCATGGCTCCTCAGTATCCTGAGAATAAAGCACATACTCCTCAGTTACCATCTCAAGACCCTTTACAATATGAAGACAAACCACTTTCTTCATGCATTTTTTCTTCCCAGCTAATTGGAATTTGTGCTGAGCACCCTTTTTCTCTGTAGGTGCTAACTCAGCTTATGTACACCCTACTTATCAAAATTATATCAATAAATTTCATCTCTTTCATGAAGCTTGTCTATCCTTTTCCCTCTCTTCTTTCAAGTTACTTACAGACTTATCTTTCAAGATTCCTATATACTATACTTCTAAATAAAGGTATAATTAATGAGTGTAGGTATCTATCTCTGAATCCTCTTTCCTAAAGAACTAATAACACGTGTGGTGTAAAAAGTTTAGATGCGTTTCTGTGTGTCTCACGTTAGGCTATTTACATCCAGTTTGGAGACACAAAGGAGCTAGAATTAACCAAATGCTTTTGAAAAAGGATAAAATTGGAAGATTATGGTATCTGATCACAAGACTTATTTGAAACCTACAGTAATCAAGTGATTATGGGCAGATAGATCAATGGAAAAGAGAGAATCCAGAAATAGATCCCACATATATAATCAATCAATTTTTGAAGACAGGCAAAAACAATTTAATGAGAAAACGTTGACCTATTCAACAAATTGTTCTGGAACAAAATTGGATGAACAATGCAAAAAAAAAAAAAAAAACCAACAACAAAGAACTTCGACTGATGCCTCATATCACATTGAAAAAATAATCCTAAACAGATCTTACTCTAAATATAAAACCTAACATTATAAAACCTCTAGAAGAAACATAGGAGAAAATCCTTGTGACCCAGGGCTAGACAAAGATTTCTTAGCTATAACCCCAAAACTCTAGTATTTACATTACAGAAAATCAGTAAATTTGACTTCACAAAAATTAAGACCCTCTCTTCAAAAGACAAGGCCTCCCAGGTGGCACAGCGGTAAAGAATCCACCTGGCAATGCAGGAGACGAGAGAGACGCAGGTTTGATCCCTGGATCGAGAAGATCCCCTGGTGTAGGAAGTGGCAACCTGCTGCAGTATTCTTGCCTGGAAAATTCCATGGACAGAGGAGCCTTGCGGGCTACAATCCATGCTGTTGCAAAGAGTCACAGTCTTATTGAAGAGACACCACTAGAAGAAGAGAAGGGTTTTCATTTGTTTGTCTATTTTGTTTTAACCTCGTCAAGCCCAGCATCCTCCACAATCTAGCCCAGCAAACTCACAATATACTGCTGTTCCCGCCAAGCATCCACACTGGCTACTGGATCATCTGAGTGGGAGGAGAGGTCAATATCTAAGTCCAGTTTCTTGAGACTTGCACCGATTACTTCTGAACCACAAGTGGTCCCTTGGAATAGGATTAAGGGACTGGTCCGCAGGGCCTTAGAACTGAAAGGAGCTTTTAGGGGTCTTCTGGTTCCACTCTCCTCTGACATATCTCCTGGGATGGAAAACTCCCACTGTTGACAAATACGATGCAACTAGCTACATTTCAACAGGAATAAATGGAAAGAGGACAAGAAGAAATGAGCGAGCAGTCCTCTTGAACCCATCAAAATCCCTATCCTTTCTTTCAGTGTGATTCGGCAGGAATCTTGAATTGGGGAGGAAATCAGTATCTTCTCAATAGAAGATACACGTCTGTTGCCCTGTGATGGAGATGAGATGGGGAGAAAAGGAATTAGATGGATTTGAAAAATCGGACTTGAGTTGCCAACAAGTTCTTTTAAAAGAGAAGACAGTTTGCATTTGTGACCCAATTCTGTTTGGTTGGAGTGGTTTATATGTTAGCTAGTTCCAATGAACTTTGAGCACATGCCTTAATGCTGCTCTGTCTTGGCTTTCCCAGTTTCATACATTTAGAATCAAAAGCCTGGGCCTGCCTTTCTCCTTCTCACAAAGCTCATAAGAACGCTGGGTCTGGGGAGAGAAATAAAGCTCTGAACAGAAAGACCAGGGCTGTGTCACTTCTAGTTCTCCTTGACATCTTTCCAAGCTTGGTGATTTCGGCTACTTCTCTGAAGGGAATAATCTTTTAAGCTCTCCATCCAATCTACTGTCAGACAGGAGTTTAAACTCTCTCCTTTTCTAAGTTTATCAGACAGGTCTACAGAGACTTCCTGGGAGAATGTTTACAAAGGACTTTGAGTGTTGCCAAGAAAAGAGAGAACGAGAAAGGTAGGGTTTCTGAAGGGCAGTTTCAGAAGCAGTGAGGTTAAAACATAAAAGGACCTTTCTTTCTCTTACTAACAGGTTGTCCTAAGGCCAGGGGTGGGCAAAACACTGGGAGATGAGGGCAGATGGCTTCCCTGTTGGAGAGGGTCCCTCATCATCACTCGAGCCAGTGGAATTTGCCTCTTAGGGCAGGCTTGCGCTCTCCTGTTGCAGAGTTGGAATTATTCCAGAAATTAAAGCCCGTAGTTCTACTTCCCGCCACTCCTCTGCTCCTTTTAGAATCACTTTATTTCTCTGGGGGATCTTCTTAAAAGGCAATGTCAGGCTTAGTAACGGTATCAGATCGATATAACTATGTAGCAGTAACCATGTTAACAATATATTCCTCTCCACTGGGGAGAGGGGAATTCTAGAACATGGTAATCACCATATCCAATAAATCAAGTGGTAAAGGCACAGTGCGTTTACAGCATGGCTTCAGTACTTTCAGAATTATTTAGAAATTGTGTACCTATTCAGGTATTTACAATCTTGAAGTCCCCAACTGTAGAAATCTAAAGGCATTTGGTTTATTAAATTTGCATTAGTATGTGAGAAATTTCTCCCCATATGTAAACGTACATTAATACAAAGTTAGGTGTGGAGAATAACTTCTTTTAATGTATTACTTTAGATGTTTAAAAAAATTCTATAAAAACAAATACTTCTACAGCCTGTCTTAAGGAACAGTTTTTCTCTCTGATCAGGATGATTTCATTTTATCCTGGTAAAAGGTAAGTTTTCATCATCATAATCAAGCAGGAGAGAAACTATTCCCAGTGGGCTGCATGGCAAGTTGTGTAATGTAGTTAATTTTAATTAGCAAGCTCTGTTTCTGAATTGTTGATCTCCATTCCAGTCAAGACGAAAACTAAATGGGTTCCTCCCTCCCTCTTCAAAGAACTATTACATTTCAAGTGTCTTAGGAAAAGAAAATGAATCTATCCCATTTGTCAGAAAGATGTAGTCTTCAACTGTAGGAAGAAAGACCTTGTTACGCATGTCAACATCCTTGTGTGATGAAAAAGAAAACCTCAAAGTTCTTCCAAAGAGTATCCACTGCAAAGTGAGTGGGTGGGAGGGGCTGTGTATTGGGAGAGAGGGGAGGAGGGCTGGCATTCAAGAAGAAATTTCCATGTGGGTTCAGTAGACAAGTAAATCATATTATTAGGTACAAAACTCTAGCTTTCAGTCATGGAACAATAGCATGAAAAGTTGGGAACAAAATTTTATGTTTCATGGTACTGTTTTCAACACAGTACACACTTTTTTTTTTTTTTTTTTTAAGCTACACCACAAGGCCTGTGGGATCTTACCTTCCTGCCCAGGGATTGAACCTGTGTCCCCTGTAGTGAAAGCATGAAGTCTTAAACACTGGACCACCAGGGAAATCCCTTTAAACAATCTTTTTTCGGCTGTGCCAAGCTGCAGGTTTGTGGGATGTTAGTTACCTGACTAGGAATTGAACCCGGGCCCTGGTAGTGAAAGTGCAGAGTCCTAATCACTAGACTGTCAGGGAATTCACAGACTTTTCAAAAAATTAGTTCTTGTTTCTTAGAGCACTTTTAGGTTCAGAGTATTTTTTTAAAAGAAGAAAAACCATAGGTCTCCACATATTGCCAAGAAAGACCTCTAAGAACAATGAGTGAGTGAGTGAAAGTCGCTCAGTTGTGTCTGACTCTTTGTGACCCCATGGACTATACAGTCCATGGAGTTCTCCAGGCCAGAATACTGGAGTGGGTAGCCGTTTCTTCTTCAGGGGATCTTCCCAACCCAGGGATCGAACCCAGGTCTCCCCATTGTAGGTGGATTCTTTACCAGCTAAGAACAATGAGTAGCAGTAAGATTACTGAGAATTAAGGAAACTCCTAGAACAGGCTTCACTGATCTAAGTTCCTTCTACCCGCCACTGGGTGGTGTGATTGAAACCTTCAGTGCTAGGTAAACTGTCCTCAAATCCCTCAGGTCACTGATGTCACCAGCTGGGACGTGTGTGTGAGTGTGTGTGTGTGCGTTTCTTTTGAATCAACAGAATGCTGTCCTGATTGAATGTGATCTGCAGACATTGTGACAGAGGGTATTGTTCTGCCCTTTTCAATCAACAGTTTTCCATCCAGAGCACACAGGGGTGGCTTAGAAAGAGGTCACTACGGGGCATATGGCCTGCCCTATGGTCCTGGGCTTGTTTTATGACACCAGAAGATATGCATAGTCAGCCCAAAGGGATGAAATCAAACTCTCTCAATTAAATTTTAATCATGCACATGCATCCATTCCACTGTCTCCTTGATAGTCAAAACCCTTACAGTTGCCTTGTATAAAGGATTTTAAACTTTTGTCAAACCCTGATGAGCTACAAGTTTGGCAAGATTTTTGCTTATCAATGTTCCACTTTTATTACATTATAATTTTTTTCTCATTTTTCATTAATGAAAGCTGCTAACAATAACAGCTGCCTTTAATCAGTGGCTTACTCTGGACCAACCCCAGCAGCTCTGTGAGGTGGATGTGATTATCGTCCTTATTTTACAGGCGAGGACACTGAGGTTCAGGGAGATCAAGGCGCTTCATCAAAGTCATCCGGCCAGGAAGTGGATGAGCACAGCGTGACCCCAGACCTGTCTGCCGTCAAAGCCCAGGTGATTCATCACAATTCTGTTTGGCCCAGCAGAGCCTCCAGTTTGCATGAAGCAGTCATCAGTGCAATGACACAGCCAGGAGCAAAGGAAGGGGGCATCTTCATGAGACTACAGCCTGTATCCAAGCAAATTCAGAATTCCTGTCAAGCTCTTTGAAATACTAAAAATTGTTCACAGACCTCTTCTCATCTTTCCTGCCATGAACAGATTTAACTATCCCTCTGTGGACTCAGAGATAGAGAATCACTTGCTAAGTCCCATGCCCTCACCTAGCAGACAGTTGGATTTTCAGTGGATCTGTGGAGTGGATATCTGTGCTAAATGTGCCTCCCAGCCTCCTGCACTGTCAGAGACCCCCGAGAAAGGAGAAATGGTAAACAGGCTTAGGCGAGGTAGGACTCCTGATTTTCCTTATTTTTTTTGTCTGCAAAATTGCTTTCCTTGGGATGCTATTCCTCACTGCCCAAGAAGTAAAGTCTTCAGCCTTGACTAACAAATATAGGAGAACCCGTTTTTTAAAAAAAGCTAAGTTCTTCAGTTGTGTGATGTTACAAGCATGTGATCTGATGTCTCTAAGATTCCAGAGATACCACACGCTGACTGATGCTGGCCATTTTGAAACAATCCGGGACCTAAACCTACAGGCCAAGGAACACAAAGAGAGCCGGGCCATCATCAATCATTAGCAGACGTCCTAAAGCTGCTTTCTCACACTACAGAGGGGGGAGCGGGGGTGGGGCAGAAGAATGGGAACATTTCAGTAGATCTTCCCTGGACTTAGGAAATGAATTAGTACCATTAGATCTTTGAGTCTAACAAGCTGAGTCAATGTTGAAAATAATATTTGAGTAATACTATGAACCCAGCTTCTCTCTTAGGTGAACCAGCCCAGAAGCTCACATTTCTGTTGACTGGGGGCCGCTGGGGGCCTGGCCTGAGCCTGTTCATCTCTCTGTCCCCACAGCGCCTCATATATAACTCGGCACATTGGAATATTAAGGAAATGTGGGCTTTATTATTAAAAATAAAGCCCAGAACCTCCAGATTTGGCACTGGAAGAGGACTGGCTAGGGAACAGGATGGGGTTCTGGGGCAGACAACTCCAAGGAATCTCATTCCATATCTAGGGCTCGCCTTCTCCTTGGAGTGACCTGAAGTCCACCATTCCCCCCTCCATGGTGGTCTCAGGAAAGGGCTGGACTTCCTCTAACCTGTGGCCCCATCCCTCTTTCCAGGCGAGGTCTGGAGCCTGCTGAGGGGAGGTGGGAGCATTACAAAAGACTCCACCCAGGGAATAGCAAACCACAAGAGGGATGCAGCTGAGTTCCAGTGAGTCCTTCAAATCCAGCTTTAAAGCACAGCTTTACATATCAGCACCTTGTGGGTCACTCTGGGCCCTTTTTCCCTGCTTCTGTGTGACAGAGAACATATTTCACCCATAGCCCCCTGCAGGGCTGTCTTAAGCCTCCAGAATTCTCCATGTCTGTTGCCCAAAGACATTCCACATAAGTGATTCAGAAATTCTACAAGCACTACAGGCAAATCTATATTTTTATGGTATAGTTAGAAATATTTTTAATGAAAGCAAGAATTATCCTCTATTAATACATGGAATTATACTATACTAACACATCAAAGACCATTAACAGAAGTCTATAACTCATTTAGGGCTGAACTTAAAATAAAAATTGCTTCTCAACATATTTGAGGCGTGTCCCTTGAGACAAAGCCACCCTCAGAAAAATTTCCCGTTTGCAATCCAGAAATGATGTAACAAAATACATTATGGAAATTTATCTGATGCAGAGGCTGATAAGTCAGCACCTGGCACCACTATTCTCCAATTTCAAGATTTTATGTTAGTCAAGACAAACAGCCTCTTGTTGAGTTGATAATTAATGTCATCCATTTAAACATTGATAATAGGTTTATGGGCTTCCCAGGTGGCTCAGTGGTAAAGAATCCGCCTGCCAAGCAGGAGACATGGGTTCAATCCCTGGGTCAGGAAGGTCCCCTGGAGAAAGAAGTGGCAACCCACTCCAGGATTCTTGCCTGGGAAATCCCATGGACAGAAGAGCCTGGAGGGCTACAGTCAATGGGATCAAAAAGAGTCAGACACGGCTTAGCAACCACCAGCCACCAATAAGTTTATACCAGTAAACACCACTTTTATTTGTTTTATATATGGGGCTCCATCTCAGACTTTACTCTTTAAAAAGACTTCTATTCTTAAAAAGAGAGCCCCTCCCTAAAGCATTACTTTAGGAGTCTTTTCAGCTATTCCCAGGGATCTTGAGAGTCACCTACTCACAGATTTGTCCCTATACTTGGAGGACCAAACAGGAAAACCCTGTCCCAAGGCAATTCAACCAGAAGGCACTTGAAACTGGGAGCCGACTGAGTGGGAGAGGGCGTGGTTCATAACGTCCTTTGCTGACTCTCCACTTCTCTCCCTTATGGTGATTTCTGAGGAACCATTCTCCTCTTTTAAAGGATGCTGTGAGTTGGTCTGCCAAACCCCAGTATAAACTGAAGGGGACAGCCATCAGAAATGCTTTAAGGGATAGATTTCTTACACACAACAGTCCAACAACTGCTGAGATTATGACAGCATCCTTCCGCATCTGTGCCAAAGGGCCCTTCAGAGTAACCTAGACCAAGCCAGCATATACATGTAAGGAAACTGAGGCTCAGACAGAGAAGCGACTTAGCCAAGGTCACATCATGTACCCTCCCTCCTCTTTTCAAAATGCCCTTCGTCCTCACTCTAGAAGAGAATCAGCTCTGAGGGGAGAGGGTTAACCTTCATTCTGAAAGATGATAGTAGTGATTTATACTTTTAAATGTGGCTAATGGTAGAAATAAAATGATAATGAGAAAGTAACTCAGGCTTTCAAAGTAACTGTTCACCAAAGTGAACATTAAGCCTGATTTGATCACACCCATTAGAGATTTCAGCTGAACATTACAGGCGTGTTTCTTGGGAATTTCTCTGATGGATGTGGCAGGGTCAGCTGCTAGGGATAAAGAACCATCTCCGAAATGTTCCAACTAGACAAATTTTTATCAATTACAGGTATAAGGGAATTTGAAATGCTACACATAAATCAAATTATTTCTAAAGTGAAACAGCTATTTTAAAAATTCTTTTCTTATAACGCAAATTGTTTTACCTTTATTGGCCTGTGTCATAAGAAAAAGGTATTTGAGAAGGATAGATTTATTTATTGTTTCAGATGTTGGGTTTTATAAAGTGAGAGACACCTATATGGAGAGCTTTACATCTGGGAAATACCTTAAAAACTATCTAGTCCAAATCCTTCATTTTCTGAATGAGGCAGCTGTGGTCCAGAGAGGAGAAGGAACAGTCCCAAGGTCACACAGCAGCCAACATCAGAGCCAGCAGCCCCCAGATCCAGGTCAAGGCGCTGTTTGATTAACGACCAGCGGAGCTCTCTGCTCTGTGAGTTGCAAGAACAAGATTACAGTACTGAAAATACAAAGACAAACAGTCTACTTCCTTTATAAGTCATTTTCTTCCACTTTTAAAAATGTATTATTTTTACTTATTCAATTTTTAAAAATTTTTAAAATGGCATATAATGAGGCACTTGCAATCAAACAAGGAAGGAAGGAATGAAGGGAGGGAAGACGGGAGGAAAGGAGGGAGGGAGACAGGAAGAAGAGAAAGAAAGGAAGTAGAAATAAGAATGTGTGTACCATGCACATACTTATGCATGGTGTGTGCATGATCTTGGCAAGGTGGTCAAGGAATGCATATTTTGAGTGAAATCAAAACCTCTAATAAGACGGTCACTAGAACTGAATTAGTTCTGAGCTTCCTGGTAATAAAATTTTCATTTGCTTATTTATTTCCAAAGAAATTGTCTATAGAGGTGTAACTAGAGAGTCTCCCTCTCTCCCCTCTAATCCCATTGCATCTTCCTACACACCAACCTGAGGACCATGGAGCAGAGATGCAGCACTTTGGAGCTGAAGGCTCCCTAGACACCACCAAGGCCATCCCTCCAGCTAACAGAGGGACGGCTGGGAACCCAGGGAGGGAGGGAGTTTGCTATAGTGATGGCGGAGTCCAAGAAAACCTATGTCTGAATTTCAGGGATGTTAATTTTTTTAACTTTTTAGGTTTGTTTTTATAAACATCCCCAGGTACATAGCAACAGACGGCATCCCCTCATCCCTAGTCACTGCCCCAAGGACCCTGAGCCTGATGGTCATGGAATGCTTTACAGGTTTGCTGTTTTAGTTACAATACTCCTTTGTGCCTAGCATGCTTCATGGAACCTCAGCTGATCTCTATGAGGCAAGAGGACAGAAGAGAAAATTGGGCTTCAGAGAGTCCAACTCTGTTCAAGTCAAGCTGCTAGTGGATCAGCTTCTGGCTGTGAATCAAACTGCTGAAAGCAAGGCCATTCTCTCTGCTCCATGCGATGGCCTCAGTGAAAAAGCAGCAGACAGTGACAGAGGAACCAGTGCATCCTGCTGTCCACTGAACCCCAGTTAGTACATCGTGACAGCTAGCTGGGGCACCAGCTCCATGGTGCGGGTACCATGTCTTAAAGCATTAAACAAATAATATAAGGGGATTTAAGTGAAATGGTTGTTCTAAAGGGATGTGGTATTTGCTCAAAGTAAAGCCTTCAAGGGCTTTGTGCTTAAAGTTTTACAAAAGACTCTGGGTACCTCAACAGATGACTGGCAAACATCATGATCACCCAGAGATTTCAGGGCATCAGGTTAACACTGTTCACAATTCAAGGGAATTAAGAGAAGTTTCAAAATGAGATTCACCAGGTCGCAAAGAAGTAAGAACCAAGGGAGGTATAGGGCAAAGTAAAGCAGGGGTCGGAGAAGGCAATGGCACCCACTCCAGTACTCTTGCCTGGACAATCCCACGGATGGAGGAGCCTGGTAGGCTGCAGTCCATGGAGTTGCTAAGAGTCGGACACGACTGAGCGACTTCACTTTCACTTTTCACTTTCATGCATTGGAGAAGGAAATGGCAACCCACTCCAGTGTTCCTCCCTGGAGAATCGCAGAGACGGGAGCCTGGTGGGCTGCCGTCTATGCAGTCGCACAGAGTTGGACACAACTGAAGCGACTTAGCAGCAGCAGCAGCATGGGAAAAAAAAAAAGAATACTTCCATAGTCAGGATCCTACTTCTGGACTGAACCATAAAGTTTAACATAATAATAATAGTAGTAGTAATAGTAATAATAACCTGACATCCTGATTCAGTGTCCACAGGCAGCTGCTGAGCTAGGCGAATCCTGCCGGGGCATCCATGGACACGTTGTCAGGGATACAGGATAACTGAAAGCAGAGAGGGCCAAGTGAGGGCATCGGCCCCTCCTGACCCCTGCCCAGCCCCCATTTGAATTGCAATGCTGGCGGTTAGAAAAAGTGTCTCCATCTTGTAAACACAGCAAATTTGATCTGGAAATCATTGAGAAAACATAAACCCAGAGCCTCATGTGGTCATGTTTACACTATTTCAGCCTCGGTGAAAGATGAGCCTGTTATGGAAGGACTGTTGGTTTTTCAAAGGCTCTTTTCTTTTTAAGATGAAAATCCCGAGTACACATTACTATGAAGACCAAAGTCCTGGCAAAGACACCATAAGGGCCTGAACAAGATTTGATTAAGCAGGTAACAGACATAATGTCACCTTTTTACGTAAAAGTGTCTTCTGCAATTGCAGAAATTCTCAATTATTTTTGAAGTCAGTTCTTTTTGAGGTGGAGATTAACAGTAGTGGAGAAGCTTCTAAACTATAACTTTAGTTAAGAATATGGTTTCATGACTATTTCATGTTTCTCAAATCCCTTCTAAATTTGCAGTAACACGGACAAGGAATTTAGTCCAATTCCCTTCATTTAATCCATAAATAAATAGAGGCACAGATGGAGAAAGTGACTTACTTAAGGACAGAGCTTATTAGCGCCAGAGGCAAAAATAGGACAGTGATTTCCTGATTTCAGCCGGCTCTTTCAGGATATGTCTCTTTCGGGTGTTGTTATTTATGTAACGTTTTGTCCAAGGGCATTTATTAGAAATTGTGTTCTGTATGGAGTTGGTATGGAGCAGGCAATGGGTTTTATTCCATAAACAGGGGCATGAAATAAATACCGCGTGATTTGTCTAAAAACAAATTCTGATTAGGAGTGTCTCATTCACTAGGCTGGTGGAGGAATTTACCCATTCGGTCATATGTGAATGTGGCTTGTCCTGGAAGCGGCAGCAGGACACCCACCTAGGAGCCATAGAGGTGGGGCAGTGTCACAGCCTTGAACTTGATGTGTTCACAGACCAAGGTCCCTACAGGCTGTCTGGTCACCTGCTCCTGAACCATGGCCTCTGCTGAAGATGGGGGTCACTGGGCTCACTGAGGCTCTGCCTCTACCCTGGCGCCCTCAGAGAAAGGGGAATAAGGGCTTGGAACCCCAAACTGCTTCCCTTCCAGGTCTGAGAGGACCTCTCCAGCCAATTCTTCCCTCCCCTCCGCTGCTTCCCTTCCCTCTGCTCCCCAGCCTCCCCCACTGCCTCCTTGTAAGCACAATTCCTCTCTAAAGCCAGGACAGAGAGGGAGAGATCACTTGTCTTGAGGAACTCCTGCTTTCAATCCTTTGGCTCAAAGAGTCCTGGAACAAAGAAACTCAGTGGCCTGAGTATTTACCTAGAATGAGAGGGGGGGAAATACAATAAGAACAAATTCCAAATGGATATCTCAATAAATTTTTCCTGCCATGTGTGCATGTCATCTTACCATGCAGAATTCCGATCCTTTTGTAATGAAAACACTAATGCACTTGTACAGCATCTGATGGTCTACAGGGCACTTCAGACTCACCAACTGGTCGCTTCCACAGGGTGGGTCTTTGTCACCCCATTTTATAGCTGAGGAGACCAAGGTTCACTGAAGTGATGAGATATATGTGGTTCTTTTTTCCTGGTCTTAAGAAGAGGGTGGCAAGCCACGCGTGGCAAATATCCTCTGAACTCATCCGAACTCTCAGTAAACTCCACACCTGTCAATACCACTCCATGATGTATTTCCTCCTTCACTTCTAAACAGCCGGATGAACTTGGGCACAACAGCAAATGTGACTTTGAACATTCCTCTAGGGCGAGTTCCATTGTTTTTGTTCACTCAACTTCAAGGTAAAAAAAAAAAAAAAAACCACAGATCATAAACAATTTCCCTATTTTTGTTCCTCTTCAGCATTTGAAGGTTTGAAAAAGCATGAATGATGAAAACAATTGTTAAATTCCCTAGGGCTATTTGGCTGAGGTCTTTGTGCCCTGGTACCAAGGCTCCTGAGACCATGTCCTCAGCCTCTGTCTCCTCATGCCCAGCCTTATTCACACCTCCAACAGGGCTGTGGTGTTGACTGGTTGTCAACTTTGTCTCCCTGGGGAAACAGGCTGCAAACCTACTCAATCACTGCTAAGTCGCATCAGTCGTGTCCAACTCTGTGTGACCCCATAGACTGCAGCCCACCAGGCTCCCCCATCCCCAGGATTCTCCAGGCAAGAACACTGGAGTGGGTTGCCATTTCCTTCTCCAAAGCATCAAAGTGAAAAGTGAAAGTGAGGTCGCTCAGTCGTGTCCAACTCTCAGCGACCCCATGGACTGCAGCCTGCCAGGCTCTTCCATCCATGGGATTTTCCAGGCAAGAGTACTGGAGTGGGGTGCCATTGCCTTCTCCGACTCAATCACTGATGTGTTCTAAATCTTTGTGTTACCCCCAAATCCACATGCTGAATTCTAACCCCCAGGGTGATGGTATCAGGAGGTGGGGCCTCTCCTCTGGGAGGAGATTAGGTCATGAGGGTGAAGCACTTATCAATGGGATTAGTGCCCTGATAAAAGGGATCTGGAAGACTTTCTTTGCCCCTTCCTCCCTGTGAGGACACAGTGGGAAGACAGCCTTCTATGAACCAGGAAGCAGGCCCTCATCAGACACCAGACCTCCTGGTGTCTTGATCTCGAATTTCCAGCCTTCGGAACTGTGAGAAATAAACTTCTATTGTTTATTAGTCTCCCAATCGGTGGTATTCTCTTATAGCAACCAGACTGGACTAAGAGAGTCATTCAGAGCATCCAATCACTCAGCAATTTACCAAGCTGCCTTGATATATGAGGCACTGTTCTAGGAACTCCGATATGATCACAACCAAAACCAAGTCCCTCCCTCCATGGACTTCCTGTTCTGGGTGAGGAGGGAGACATGACAGACAATCAATAGAAATAAATAAATAATACCTCAGATGATGCTAGAGGCATGAAGAAAATACAGCAGAGTAAGCAGGATCTTCTAGAGAATAATGTCTCCAGAAGGATCTGGGGACTCTTAGTGCAAGAACTCAGACCTCATCTCTGTTTGCTAGCCCTTTGAGCAGGCAGGGAGCGTGGAATATCAGCACAGACATGCCCTGGAAGCTGTGGAGGTTGTGCCCGTTCATAAAACTCCTGGGACACAGAGGCCATCCAGGCTGAGGCAGGTGAGCATGGGGTTGAAGGTCACAGTCACTTCGCCGTCCACCACCCACCCTCAGCGTAGCCTTCCCTGCCTCACTCCACCTCTCTGGAGCCAATATTTGTATGTAAAGCCTGGAGGGATATAGCCAAACCATTGATAGAGGAGGTATCATCTGAGAGTGGAGTGAGGAGAGTAAGACTGCAGTTAGGGTTGGGCTAGGGAAAGTGTGGGGCTTTTGTTTCTAACTCTAAATTTATATTTTTTTCAAACTTTTAAAATTAAAAAATAATCATATATTGTATAGCTTTAAAGTTAAACAAAAAGCAGTATTACTTCACTAGGCTGTGGTTGTCTTTTGCTAAAGTTTTGACTTTGGTGTCGCTCTGGGATGTGACCTTGCAGGACTCTAACACTTGCTGCAGGACTGTCTCATTCAGGCGTGCAGGCTGCGCACTGCACAACTCAAGGGGGGACCATCTCACGGTGCCCTCTCGATAGTGCGAGCTGGGACTCCTCTTCTCCAGAAACTCTCCAGCACTGACCTCATGCCATCTCATGCTCTCTGCTCCCCGTTTCTGAAATACATAGTGTCCCTTTGTCCTCTTTCCATACACTCGTTCCTCTTAGGAAAAGTGTCTCTTTACCGTCTCCAACCGTAAATTTTTATCCTTTCAAGACCTAGTTCAAATATCTCTTTTTCTCAAAGGTCCCTCAGCAGAATTTCTTTATTTTGTCCCTACCACTATGACTTCTTCTACCACGTTGGTTTGTAAATTTTCCCAGTGGACTCTTGTGGACAAAAACTTGATGCTATTAATATATTCATTCAATTTCCTCAGAGTGCATTGTGTGTAACATGAACAATGGGATGAGTGAATGAATACCAGTGACAACACTAGAACCTTGGTTTTTAGCTCGATTGTCCAAAAGGCTTTCACAATTAGACATAGTTCTCAAACTGTTCTGCAAAACGTATCTCTTAAAAGATTCTTCTGAATTTTAAGAAGAGATTCAACAGGCAAGTATTAGGATAATGTTGCTACCTACTTAGAGGTTTTAATATGCTAAAAATCATTTTGCATCACCAAGAAGGGGAAAAAGGAAACCAACTCCAAACTTGATTACTGACTTACTTTTTCATAAATACCTGTTCTCTCAAGAGATCTAGTGCTATACTTTCTCAATACCTAGGTTCCATTCGGTCAAAGTTATGGTTTTTCCAATAGTCATGTACAGCTGTGAGAGTGGACCATACAGAAGCCGAACACTGAAGAATTGATGCTTTCAAACTGTGGTTCTGGAGAAGACTCTTGAGAGCCCCTTGGGCAGCAAAGAGATCAATCCTGATTGATTGATTGATTGATTCAGGAAAACAATCCTGAATATTCATTGGAAGGACTGATGCTGAAGCTAAAGCTCTAATACTTTGGCTACTTGATGTGAAGAGTTGACTCACTGGAAAAGACCCTGATGCTGGGAAATATTGAAGGCAGGAGGAGAAGGAGACAACAGAGGATGAGAGGGCTGGATGGCATCACTGACTTGATGGACATGAGTTTAAGCAAGCTCTGGGAGTTGGTGATGGACAGGGAAGCCTGGCATGCTGCGGGTTGCAAAGAGTTGGACACAGCTTAGGAACTGAACAACAACAAGGTTCCATACTCCATAACCAAGCAAAAGGAAAGCAAATCATACGTTAGTAAAAGTAAAGATGGAGGGAAGATTGTGGCCAAACATCAGAGGACTCGTGATGTTGAGCCAAAGCTGGTTCTATTGGGCTGGCTGTATGGAGACCCTGGAAGATGTCAAGTTGAGGATTTGTCAAGTCACCCTGGAGTCACTGGAGAAAAAGCACTGTTAGGGAGCGAGGGTGGATGAAGCAGGAAGACAAATTAGGAGGCAGTTGCTGTATCCTTGGCCAGCAAGAGTAATGGCCTCATATGGTGTGTTGGCAGCAGAACTGAAAGAGAGACAGAGGGACAGAGACAGAGGGACCTTCAGAGAAAGTTGTAAGATGGAATTAGCAGGATTTAGGACTTGGTCACCAATTAAACTGCAGAGTTTGGAGGGATTTAGGTGAAGCTGAGACCAGTGGGCAAAATTGAAGGAAGAATCAAAAAAACTCAGTAATCAAGATAAATACCACTTTAATGCCATATTTTTAAAAATAAAAATTAATGCAAAGCATTTACAATGTATAAAATATGAAAGGATTTAAAGACAGGACATCTTCCTGAGTTTTTCCTTTTGTCTCCATCTACAATATGCCCAAGCACCCACTCTGAACGTGGGAGGTCTCCCGAGTTACAAAGCTGTTGTCCTCTAAGGAGAAGGTAGCAGAGAAGGAATCAGTTTGGGGTAGAAGTCGGTGGGCGTCATTTTGGCTGTTATTGGTATGTTCAGATCCTTCAAGCTGCAGCTGAGGTCCATCCAGTGTATCAGTAAGAAGCTGTCTCTGAGACTGTGCTGTGGGAGAGGGAGAAGAGAGTTTGGGCTCAGTATGGAGACCATCAAATTCACTCTCTTCTCAAGATGAACTGTAACCTTTACTTTGCTTCCCACATCAAACAGAATGCGGCGGGGGAAGTTCCCTGGCAGAGCCCATTGCTTCGAAAGTTCAAATTGTGCAACACGTCATCCCAGACCTTCCCTCGGGTGCCCAGACCAGGGCTGGGATCATCACAATCACACCCTTGTGTTCATTCATTCACTGGTTTCTGCTTCTTCATTTCCTCCCCGCCGTCCTGCCCTCTCCCCTCTTCCTCCTGCTGCCAGCTCCAGGGGAGGTGATGAGGACGAGGAAGAGGGTGATGAGGGGAAGACGCAGGCTGACCCGAAGAAGGGAGAGAAGGGAAAAAGAAGAAGGGGGAAGAAGAAGGGGGGAAAAGAAGGTGAGAAAGAAGAAACGATACTGAGTAAGGTCATTGGTTTTCTAAACTAAAATAACTATTTCCTGGGAATGTCAGAGTTGAAAACTGCATCCCTGCCCCCACAGATTACATTGACAAACAGAAAAATGATGCCAGATTAAGCTTTTTTCCCTTTTTTAGTAACAAAAGAAGGCACAGATCCAGGGCACAAAGCTGCCCTCAACTGATGCTCCCAACAAGCACCCTGACTAGAGGAACAAGGAGGGAGTGGTTCCTGGACACAGAAGTGGTGTCTGCACTCAGCTTCTCAACTCCTCAGCTTAACTCTGCAGATGCTCAGAAAATTCCAGGGAAGACAAGTAGTCTAAGGATTAGTGGCTAAAAAAAGTAACAGCTGTCTCTTCTTTGTGAAAGAGAAAGAGAAGAAGGAAGGGAGGGAATGAGAGAGGAAGGAAGGAAGGGAGAAAGAAAGCATTCACCAGGAATGAGATCATTGCTACTGAATCTCAAACTGAGCTTTAACCACCAGTCTTGGACAAACACACCAGACAAGAGAAATGACCCAGAGGATACTGAGCCAGATAGACTGAGTTTGGCAAGGAACTGAGAGTCTCCCAAGTGAGGTTTTGGTGAGGTGAATGTGGTTGCCAGAGAGGCAGCTTCCCTGTAAAACCAGCATGCTGCCCATCCCTGTCACCATAGGGTCATTCTTCAGCCCTGGAGTCAGAATCACACGCACACAGCTACAGATGAGAGGTCCTAATCTTTCTTGAACTCAGTCAGGAGACCTCTGCCATCAACTTGTCACATGAACTTGGACAAATCATGACCCCTTTTTGGAATTCAGTTTTCACACCTATACGTTGAGGATGATGGTGTGGGAGAGATTTCCACTTCCTATGGTTCCCAGACTCATGTCCACCAAGAAGCCATATGAGATTCACCAAGGGTGTGATGAGAGACAGGGGCATTTAAACACACCTCCTGGGCCAGCCCCCTAAGTCTGATTCCACAGGTCCCAGAGCCTTCCGGCTGGTGCTAACAACCATGTTAGGTAACTGCTGGACTTAAATGACCTCCGAATCCTTTCCAGTCCAGAGACAACCACTGAAAAAGGCTACTGGAAATTACATCAAGGTCATTGGGAATGGAACTTCCTTTTAAAGGACATAGAAAAAGAGGCAAGACAGCTCACAGATTTAAAAGATTTCAAAAAAATAATGCTCATGATGGGAAATCCCATCCACATAAATAGAGTGGAAAAGGCAATTTTTAAAAAACATTTCCCCTCAACTTCAACTGCTGAAATCTAATCTACAGGCAGTGTAGGAGGGTCAAGGAGGGAGGCCAATCTCTATCTCGAAAGTGATTTACTGTGGAGGTCACAGCGGTCCGTGTTTGGGCCTGTTACAGTTCGCTAAGCTCCACTAAGCTTAGGTATTAAGGGATCCTTCACTGGAACATTTGTGAAGAAGGAAGGAGGAAGGGAGGAGGCCGGCTTTTTCTTTCCCCCCAGCTCTGGAGCTGCCTGAGGCCTCTTTTAAGTCTTGGGACCCGACTCTGTTTGTCTTCCTTTCTACCCAGGTTGCTGATGGCCCAGGCCTTCTCTGCCCCACTGCTCAGTGTTTGTTTACGGCAGCGAAGTAGAAAATTGTAATGTCTGTCATTGTTATTGGTTTGTTGATTGTGTGACCACCTGGTTTGCTGGCTCCAGGACAAAGGCAGTAAGTCCCCCTTTAAAGCCCAAGCTGTGCGCTTTAGGAGCAGGAAGAGGGGAAAGGAATGTTTGGATGTCTTTTGTTTGTGGCTGTGTGTTGTTTTGTAAAGAATCATCCAAAGCTGAAATTATTTTAACGAAAACAATCAACCCCTCTTAGCACACTCGTCTCGGCACAAGTCTGCAGTAGAAGACCTTCTCTTTTTGCAAGGAAATGCCCTGAAACTGAGGAATTCCTCCATAAACAACTTTATCCTTGATTTGCTGTGTTGCAGTTAGATGTGCCATTTCCAGATGTTTTCCTAAGGGCCCTGTGCCCTAGGGTCCACTGACTGCTCTGAGACATCCCTCTGGTCTGCAGAGACCCCACAACTGTTTGAGCAGAAAATTATTTTCTTTTAATTTCATATACTGCCACATTCAACATACACCTTTCATCCAGAGAGGCCCCTAAGATGTTCAAAGGATTCAGAATTACCGACCCACCCCCTACCCTCGAGCCATACCCACCAAATATTTAACATCTGTATTGCTATACCACCCGAAAGTTTTAAATTGAAGGAAGATGTGTTTCTTGCGCTAAATTACTGAAGGAATTTTCGGAGTAGAGTTCAGCTACCTAGGCTGGTTAGGACATCACTGCAAGAAAACCCTTCTATTTTTCTAATTGCTGGAGGACTGTGACTGGTTAGCCCTTCCGTCTGCATCTTGCCTAGAGATGGCACCACAGGCAGTATCTGGTTGCTGGCATATAACTGGTTCTAGTGTGGTAATGCTAACAGTAACTGGCTTCACGGAATGTACTGTACACCAGGCCATGAGTTCAATGCTTAATGTACATGATTTCATTTAATCCTCATGGCATCATTGTTACCAGCACAGAATGGAATCCATAACAACGCATTTTAAGAGAAAATGCAACAAAACAAATATTGACTATGGGTAAACAATTAGTGATGCCCCCCGCCCCCAACAAAATCCCTATGAATATAAATGACAGTATGCATGTTTGTTGATAAAACATTCAGGCAGGTTTATAAACACCAAAGTGATTGTTAATATCCAGTTCATGAACCAGATTCAGGTAAGTGTTTATAGACTTTTCAGTTGCAATATTTTTTACATTTATTATTATCATTGCCTTCCAGGGCAGTTGCATCAATAGGGCTTATTTTCTTGATGTAAACATGTGCAGCTATTTTTATTAATTAAGGTCTAATTGGCTCAGAGGTAAAAGAATCCACCTGCCAATGCAGGAGACACAGGCTTGATCCCTGGGTCAGGAAGATCCTCTGGAGTGGGAAATGGCAACCCACTCCAGTATTCCTGCCTGGGAAATCCCATGGACAGAGGAGCCTCGCGGGCTACAGTCCATGGAGTCGCAGAGTCAGACACGACTTAACAACTAACTAGCAACATATGAGGCTCTGAGAGTTTGAGTGTCTAGTCAAAGACCAGAAAGCTGGTGAGGGTAGAGTTTGAATCTGAGTTTGTCTGACTTGGCACTCACAGCCACAGCCCCTAGGCCTTGCCTGTCCTGGTGCTACATGTCACTGGGGTCAGCTGCCTTGTCAACGGGGCATCTTACCAAGCAAGAACCTGCCATGTGCAGAGCTGTGATGTGTGGTCGGAAGTGAGGAAGAGAGATGAATAACCAATGCCTGGCCCTTGCTGAATTTGCTAACAGACTGGCATGTGGTCCCAGACTTTCATCCCGAATGAAATAGGCAGAAATTCTAGAAAGCGAAAGTGAAAGTCGCTCAGTCATGTCTGACTCTTTGCAACCCCATGGACTGTATGGAATTCTCCAGGCCCGAATACTGGAACGGGTAGCCTTTCCCTTCTCCAGGGGATCTTCCATACCCAGGGATCAAACCCAGGTCTCCCACATTGCAGGCAGATGCTTTACCAGCTGAGCTACAAGGGAAGCCCAAGAATACTGGAGTGGGTAGCCTATCCCTTCTCCAGTGGATCTTCCTGACCCAGGAATCGAACCGGGGTCTCCTGAATTGCAGGAAGATTCTTTACCAACTGAGCTATCAGGCAAGCCCCACTCCCCAAATTCCTAGCACCTGCTGCATACACAGCCTCACTCAGTTATTCAATCAAACATTAAACTTAGGTATTGCTTTGAAGGGATTTTGCAGGTATAAATAGACTTTAAGATAGGGAGATTAGCTAAGTGGGCCTGACCATATCAAAAGAGCCCTTTACATCCAGCTCTGGAGGTCAGAGATGAAGTCAGAAAGATTTGAAGTACAAGAGTACCCAATGAGGCTTTGAAGACAGAGAGGGTCTTATGACAAGAAATACAGGTAGCCTCTAGGACCTGAGTGGCCTCCAGCTGACAACTGGCAAGGAAATGGTGATCTCAGCCCAGCAATGCAAGAAACTAAATTCTGCCAACAATCTGAATGAGCTTTGAAAATATTTTTACCTAGTACCTCTAGATGAGAACTCAGCCTGGCAGACACCTGACTTCCAGCCTCTGCAACTCTGAGCAGAGGACCTAGCCTTGCCATCCATGCCTGAACTTCTACCCGTTGAGCTGTAAGCTAATATGGGTGTTGTTCTAAGCGGCTAGGTTTGTGATGATTTGTTACGTGGCTATGGACATGCAATCCACCAGGAAATGCTTCAGACCAGGGCAAACTGGGACAGTGGGTCACCCTGGACAAGTGTAGGTCCACGTGACGTGTGTCACTAGGGGATCTGTTCAGTTTTCATGGAGGAATTGGCCAGGATTTAGACAGGGGAGAAGGGGCTGAAAGGTGCTTTAGAGGGGGACACAGCACAAGCACAGAGAGGCGGGGACATGCAAAGGGTGTCAACTGAGATACTATCAAGGCACCAACTAAATCCTTGAGGGGGTTAAGTGTTTGGGGGCAGAGACTTTTTAACTTCAGCATTTGAAGCGTCTGCTCCGGGGTCATGAAAATGGCAGTGAGATTAGCTGTGATTGCATGTTTCTCGTTTGTCACCCTGGCATTACTGCAGGTCACCCTCCTCAAAGAAGCTCTGTACTTCTGGAAGGCAGAGATGTGGCTTATTCAGAGTGTTACCCTAGTGCCTAGTGCAAGGTCAGATGTATCACTGCACGTTCAGCAAATGCTAAATAAAGACGTGGATAATTGGTTTAATGTGGACATTAAACAATACTACTACGATTCCACTTTCAGCCAATACTACTTTCAGCCAAATACGTAGCCACGTTGTCCCTGGAAATACAAAGAGGTGGCTGACCCATCATTTCTCCCCCATCCTCTCCCTGAATCTGACCCTTCTGCTGCGTGCAGGAGCCTCTCGGGTCCTCCTGCTCAGGACCTGGGCCTCTGAAGTCTTATAACCCATCTCAGTGCTGCTCCACACCAGCTGTTTGACACTGGGAAAGGAACTTAACTTTTCTGCTCCTGTTTCCTCATGTGTAAGAAGGGCACACTAGGACCTGCCTTACCAGGTGATTATTAGGATTGGATGAGTCAGAACAACACACAAAAAGCCCTTGGCATGGGGCCCAGCAAAGGGTAAGTTTCTTAAAGCTGAGTTGTCGGGATGATTGATTTTAAGTAGCAATGACTTATTTGCTGCCCCAATTCAGGTGGATACCTTTCCCTTACCCCATCCCAACCCAAGACATTTTCATTTTACTAGAAGATCCTGGGAATAAATTAAAAAAACTTTGAACCCCAATGGAAGGACTGCCCAATGAAGGTGGGTCAGTCAAGGGCCCACCCTTGGTGAGTAAGCCACAGCCTCTAAGGCTGCCTCACAAAGCCTAATCCTTGGACCAGCAGAGTCCTAGCCCTCTTCCAGACCACATGAGTCTGAATCTGTGTTTTCACAAGCTCCCTGGAAGAAGCAGTGGTCTAGAGGAACTCCTATCAGCCATCCTGGCAGCACAGCATCCCTCTGACCTTTCCTGACAATTTGCTGTAAGAGTTAAGGTCTGCCTTAACTCGAGCAGAGAAGCGAGCCAGACCACAAAACTCACAGCTGGCAAGAGAAAACCTCATTTCTAGGGACAGTTGGCTCTCTACATGTTTCAACAAACTGGCATTATCCAAGAGCTCTCATGGTCTGAAGTCAGGCTTAAAACTCAGCAAAAATAAACTTTCCAGGAAATTTCTGGCACTCCCACTTTTCAGACCCATCATCTCAGGAATGTAATCCAAGTAGTGGCCTCTTTCCCCACATTTAACTCCATTTCCCAGTTAAAGAGCATTCTCTTGCTGGCCTTGAGCTGACAAAGCACACACACACACACGCACACACACACAGGGGAGAAAACAGGGAGCCCATCCTTAGGATGGGGTTTTCGATAAGTCTTTGGGAAAGTCTAGGGCCTCATTTTGGCACAATTAGTGTTCTACTTCTTAGGGTAAATATTATTTTTTAAAGAGCATCTTAATTCTGAGGGATATCTGCTTGTGGTCACTGGGATTCAAAGAGGCCTATTTGTAAGTAATAAAGCAGAACTCATAGTCTGCCTTCATGCAGTCAACGGTGCAATGGTCCTCATTTCTTATTTTCCAAGTAAACAGCACACACAAATCTCCCTTGAGGACCAAAACTCAAATCAGCTGCATCCTTTGGACACATTCACAAATATTCATGAATGGACTGCTGTCCTGCTCCTTTAGGGAAGATAACAAGGCATGATCCCTTCACTACAGGAAACTCACAGCTCAGTGGGGAGAGCTGGCTATGCAACGTATCTATGAGAGTCTGCCCTAGTAATCTATTGCTACATTAACAATTCATCCCTATTTGAGCAGCTTAAAGCAACAATCATTTTAGTATCTTTCGTAGTACTTTTGGGACAGGAATTCAGGAAGGGCTCAGCTGGGCAGTTCTGGCACAGGGCTCCCCTCTAGTTGGAACCAGACACAGGCTGCTAAAGCAGTTGGGGGCTGGCTAGGCATCTCTCTTCATAGCATCTCAGGGCCTCTCCACATTCTTTCTCTGAGTGGGCCAACTTGGGCTTCCTTACAGCATGGCAGCCTTAGGATAAACTGTTTACATGACAGTTCAGGGCTCCAAAGGTACATGTCCCAAGAGAATCGGGCAGAAGTTCAGAAGTCACAGTGTTATTTCCTCTAGAGGGAGATTTGTCAAAGTCACACTATATGTTAAGAAGAGCATGTAGGATGGGAGATGCCTTTTTCACCATCTTTGAATACAATCCACAGGAGTGTTACAGAAGAAATCAAATGTCATAACAAAATTAGGATAATTCAAGGAAGCTTAACAAAGGCATGAGTGATGAAGATATAAGCAAGGCGTAGAAACACGCTAGTGGTAAAGAACCTGCCTGCCAATGCAGGAGACACAAGAGACATAGGTTTGATCCCTGGGTAGGAAAGATCCCCTGGAAGAGGACATGGCAACCCACTCCAGTTTTCTTGCCTGGAGAATCCCATGGACAGAGAAGCCTTGAAGGCTACAGTCCATGGGGTCACAAAGAGTCGGACATGACTGAAGTGACTTGGCATGCAGAGAAACAACAGTGATATCCTGAGGTAGCTGGTAACACAGAGATTGCTACCTGTCCCTATTGGAAGGAACAAGGAGAAGGAGAGGTTGCAGGAACTCAGGAGAGAGGAATTCAAGCTGGAGGAATAAATGTCCTGACCTCATGCTCTCTGTCCGTCCAATCTCCTGCCAGGCTCTCCACTGACTGAAACCAACAGGAAGTCCACACTAATCAGCCTCTGGTGAAGAGAGTGGAGGGAAGAAGAGCAGAGAGTGTATCTGGAGAGGCAAGTAGAAGACATCCAGCAGTAAGGAATATCAGCAACACAAGAGAGATGATCATCTATACCACTAGAAAAGTGTGTGCAGAAGGAGTGTGTTTCTTTCTGTAAGAGGGAAATTTTGAGCGATTTCCAGGTAATGTCACAGAAGTGTAGATATGGATGTCTGGGATGCCCCTTTATCCTGGGGCAGTTGAAAAGGGAGTTGTCCACACAGGCAAGCCAGATAGGGACTATACAAAGTCTCTGGGCGTTGACAGGAGGGTTCCTGATGGCTGGTCCATGGCAGTGGTCCAACAGGAAAGACAGTTGATGGGGCTCCTCAATACCCATAATGTGGTGGGATGCAGGCTGGCTGTGATGGAGACTGGCTGGTTTGTAGCACCACTCTGGCTGCCAGTGCCCATGCCCAGCAGAGCAGAGCCTGCCTGACTCCTGGAGGCGGATTCCTCTTCTGTCTGAGTGGTCTCTCCAGGCCTGGTTCTCTCAACCCAAACTTCATAAACCTCCCTCCAACTCACCCCTCCCCCAATCTGAAGACTCTTCATCTAACTTGGGAGTAAGGAAGCCTGGTTTTCAATCCAATCTTCTGAATCTGTCATATATCATATAACATGCAAACTCAAAAATCCAGTTTCTTGTAACTCTACATCCTCAATTTGTGAAACTCAAATACAAGATCTGACCTACTTGCTCTCTGCACTCTGCAGAGGTGTCCCTTCCTTAAAGCACATGGTGTGGAAATTGGGAGTGGCTGGAGAGGATGTGATGGTGGTAGTGGGCAAAGGGGTGTCACAGAGCAAAAGAATTATCACAATTTAAACTAAAAAGTCCAGGAACCCAACAAATCACTTTTGGGGGGGTGAGAGACCAGGAAAGATTTTGTTTAATTCTTGGAAGAATAGATAATACACAATACATGTCAGCAGTAAGAGACTGCATTCTTGGAAGAAACATTCCAAGAAGACAAAAGAATAAGCATGAGAATGAAAACAGTCAAGAAAGGAGAGTTGGATTTGTAGGAAATGTATGTATTTGCAGGTAAAGGTAGAGTAATTGGGTCTGAGTGGTGCTTTAGAAAGTGAATACAGTGACAGCATGTAGGATGCAGAGCCTATGGTTAGAACACTGGATATTCATTTAGTCATAAACATATCGGAGCCTCACGCCCTCGCTTTCTGTCAGTTTTCGAGTCCACGTGTTCAGCTGTGGGCCCTCCTGACCCCACACCTGTGTTTCCAGCTTCCCCTAGGACTTGTCCACCTACATAGCCCGCAAACTCCTTATGTGCCAGAGCTGAACTTGTCACTCCTTCTGCCCTCCACCCCACCCCTGGACCGCATCCTGCCACACTTCCCCCCCGCCCCCCCGCCCCCTACCCCCGCCATTCCCCTGGATAGGCTATGGCCTCCAGGCCAGAACTTTCATTTTCCTCAACTTCCCCTCCTCATTTCCTATCCCCAACCTCACAGATGCCTCCACTCTTCATGTTCAGCATAGCCAGACCCTTCCATTCCTTTCTTCTATTTTTTTTCCTGTTGACTCTATCTCCCTTTCCTCCTTAGTGGAACTGCCCAAAGTCAAGCCATCTCTACCTCTCCCTTCACAGTTTCCTCTACAACAGATTGGCAACTGGCCTCCCTGCTGCTACCTGTCTGCTACCACTATCCACAGTGCAACCACAACCTTCTCTAACACTAAATCTGATTGTGGTGTTTCCCCTTTAAATACTTCCTCTGGCCATCCCAGGCCTATAGGATGAAGAAAACACTCTTTCATTTAGCATTTAAAGCCCTCATACACTGACCCCCCTTGTTACTCTTCCAGCTTTGTCCCCTGCTATTCCCTAGTGACATGCATGAGTTGACATGTGGCTCTCTGCATTTGTCTGTGACACTCTTCTTAGGAGCGGCGAGTGATGCAGTTAGGCCCCAGCTGTTTGGATCAAAGAGGAAGGGCCTGGGGCAGAAGGAAACCTCAGACATGTATACTTCTGCTGGAGATGGAGGGGGCGGGGAATAACACTATCACAGTTAATTTTTCAAAAACAGTATCTTCCACCCAGTCAAATAAAGAGGAGTATGCTACCGAAGAACTGTTTGAATTGTCTTATGTTTAAAGACTGGAGAAAAAAGGCTTCAAAAGAAAAACAGATTTGGATAAGATCTTATTCTCTGAGGGGCTGCTATGGTAAGACCTCAAGGTGTTTTTATAGGTCCCTCTCATGAGACCAGGAAGATTAGAGTTTTTTCCTCTCGCAAGACTCAAAGCTTCAGAGAGAATGGAGGCCAGTTGAACCTTAATAAACACTCTTCAGAGAAAAAAAGGGAGAAGGAGTTGAAGGCCAGTTGATGAATCATAACTAATTAAGTTGTTTTGTCTTCCCTGACTCTCTGGCTTTATTAAATAAACATAGATGATCTTAATAAAATAAGTTTTGGCTAACTTTATGGTGTCCTGTTACCAGCGCTAGAGCCAGGAGACCTGGCTTCTAATTTCAAGTATATCTCTAACTAGCTGTGTGATCTTGGGCAGTCCTGACCCCTCTCTGAGGTTTGGCTCCACTATGGACATAACCAGAAGACTGAACTCATTGGCACAACTCCCTATATACTCAAGTCTACATGTCTTCAATTTTAGGTCAGTGAAATATTTCCTCTCTTTCTATTCTTTACCCCTGAATTTTATTTTTTGAATTACTTCAATCCTCATCTCTCTTTATTTTTTCTTCTCATTCTATCTGCTTAGCCAGGCAAGGCGTAGTACTTGCCCAACCATTTTCCAGACTCTTGACCTGGGTGCACAGAGTACGTTCTGCCCACTGAGTCTATTCAGGTATATTAAACTTCCTTGGCAAGGACTCCAGCAGCCAACAGAGATCTAGACACTGTGCTGTCAAGAATCTTTTCCAGATCCGAGGGAGATGAGACCCAGGACTCCAATGCACGAGCTGTCATGCTAACTCTTACCCAATTGGAGCATCCTCTCTCAAGTTTTCACATTTGAGTGATTCTACTTTGAAAATATTTGTTTACAAGGGAAAGTAAATCCAACAGTAATATAAGCTGCTCTTAAAAAAAAAAAAAGACAGTGACCAAGCCATGATCATGGCAGTCAGTCTGATGGAACAAAATCAGCTAGTCAGTCCCCCAACTCAGCAGTCTGTGTACAGGCTCAACATCTTGTATATTATTGGGCCCCTTCAAATTAAGGACTCCATGATAAGGAGCTTATGTTATCAAAGGTGAGCATATCTACTCCTCAAAGACAAAATATCTGGATAAATGACTGAGTTTTCCACTTAAAAAATTGTGTCTTGACATCACCTTAGCTCAGGTAAAATGATAAGCCACCAATTTATGTTGTTGGTTCATCAACACATATGATGAACCAACATCCCAGGCACTCCCAAACAAGTGGCTGGTAGGATCATCTCCATCAGCCTGCAAAGATGCTTATGATGTTAAAATGCTGTCAGAGATCAGAGATGGCCAGACAGACACCAGTTAAATTTAGAAGAGGTCAAGAAAATCAATACAAACTGAAAAAATGTGTTCAGTGGAGATGTGCTACCCTTTTAGATTTCCTTTATTCACCAGCTTCAGAAGATATGATAAAGAATCTCTGATTTGCTATTTCAGACAAGCTATTTGAAATCTTTTTCTCCCAGTAACAGTCCTTTGCAAGTTTTATTCAATCACCCAAGAACAGAGATGTTGACAGCACCTCAGACCTCTTCATTGAACAGTAATCATTGTTATGTGCCAGGTACTAAGTCAGGATGGTGCAAAACTGGACAAGACACAGTCCTGACCTGGGAGGGCTTATGGTCTAGTCAGGGAAAGCTACACTTAAACAAACAAAAAAAAGCAAATGAGATGTGTGTCAGGAAGAGACACGTAGGAAGTGAACTCAGCTGTGTAAGGAATCACAGAAAACTTGATTTTCTCAACAAATCATAGGCCACCAGTGCCAAAAAGAACCTTACAGGTTATCTGTTCCAATCCTAAACCCTTTATTTTACAATTGGAGACACAGAGAGGAAAAGTGATCACAGAATTTTAAAGCTGGGGCCAATATGTAAATTCTTTCTCCTTTTCTGGCTTTTTCCTTTCCTACTTATTGTAGGTTTCTCAAATAGTTTTTGGAAGTAGATGAAATGAAATCATACATGCCCTCCTGAAAGAAATCCATTTTGTTTTCCAACTGAAAATATACAAGTTATGTCTCAACTGATATTTGTTAATTAAAGAGAATGACCTCCTAGATGCCTAAACTCACTTCACAGTTATTTACCCTGTCTGTACAGTCCTTCCTTTATCCCACCGTCTTAGCTCTACTCTTAGCCATTATGGTCCTTCATAGAAATCTCATCATTTTACTTGTATTCTCTACATTTGCACTGCACTTTGGAGTTTAAAAAGTATTTTCCAGCCCACTGTCTGTATTTTGAGAATCAAGTTGTAGGCTTGATAGCTTTAGAGGGACATGAGAAGTGGGAGGAGGTTCAGAGTGGAACTAAGCTCATGATTATGTCAGGAAACAAGACCTGCAAAGTTGACTGATGGGAGCTAGGCTGCCTGGAACCACTCCTGTGCCCAGACAAGCAGAGGAGCACTGGGGCATGGAGTCAAAGCCATGAAGGCTGGTGAACTGGAAAGAAGCAAGTCAATAAACACTCACTGAATAATTCCTGTGTGCAAGGCACCAAGCTAAGTGGATCGAAAAGATGAATAAGCAAGGCACCCCCTTCAAAGAATGTTTGTATTGTTGTAGAATCTCAAGCCACAGGGAGTGGAAGACATGAGTGAGCAGAAGCCACAGGGCTGAGAGGAAGAGTAGGGTACCAAATTCCTGAAGTGCGGCCTCCGCTCCTCAGTGGGTTTGGCCCTCTTCCAGCCAGTGACCTTGAGAAGGAGGAAAGGTGCCAGAGATGGTGAACATAACCACTGGACACATTTGGGCAGAGGTGGAGACAGGGATCAAGACCATCCCTATGGAAAAGAAATGCAAAAAAAGCAAAATGGCTGCCTGGGGAGGCCTTACAAATAGCTGTGAAAAGAAGAGAAGTGAAAAGCAAAGGAGAAAAGGAAAGATATAAGCATCTGAATGCAGAGTTCCAAAGAATAGCAAGAAGAGATAAGAAAGCCTTCCTCAGCAATCAGTGCAAAGAAATAGAGGAAAACAACAGAATGGGAAAGACTAGGGATCTCTTCAAGAAAATTAGAGATATCAAGGGAACATTTCATGCAAAGATGGGCTCGATAAAGGACAGAAATGGTATGGACCTAACAGAAGCAGAAGATATTAAGAAGAGGTGGCAAGAATACACAGAAGAACTGTACAAAAAAGATCTTCACGACCCAGATAATCACGATGGTGTGATCACTCACCTAGAGCCAGACATCCTGGAATGTGAAGTCAAGTGGGCCCTATTAGAAAGCATCACTACGAACAAAGTTAGTGGAGGTGATGGAATTCCAGTTGAGCTCTTTCAAATCCTGAAAGATGATGCTGTGAAAGTGCTGCACTCAATATGCCAGCAAATTTGGAAAACTCAGCAGTGGCCACAGGACTGGAAAAGGTCAGTTTTTATTCCAATCCCAAAGAATGCTCAAACTACCACACAATTGCACTCATCTCACACTCTAGTAAAGTAATGCTCAAAATTCTCCAAGCCAGGCTTCAGGAATACGTGAACCGTGAACTTCCTGATATTCAAGCTGGTTTTAGAAAAGGCAGAGGAACCAGAGATCAAATTGCCAGCATCCGCTGGATCATGGAAAAAGCAAGAGAGTTCCAGAAAAACATCTATTTCTGCTTTATTGACTATGCCAAAGCCTTTGACTGTGTGGATCACAATCAACTGTGGGAAATTCTGAAAGAGTTGGGAATACCAGACCAACTGACCTGCCTCTTGAGAAATTTGTATGCAGATCAGGAAGCAACAGTTAGAACTGGACTGGACATGGATCAACAGACTGGTTCCAAATCGGAAAAGGAGTATGTCAAGGCTGTATGTTGTCACCCTGCTTATTTAACTTATATGCAGAGTACATCATGAGAAATGCTGGGCTGGAAGAAACACAAGCTGGAATCAAGATTGCCAGGAGAAATATCAATAACCTCAGATATGCAGATGACACCACCCTTATGGCAGAAAGTGAAGAGGAACTAAAAAGCCTGTTGATGAAAGTGAAAGAAAAGAGTGAAAAAGTTGGCTTAAAACTCAACATTCAGAAAACGAAGATCATGGCATCTGGTCCCATCACATCATGGGAAATAGATGGG
>NW_011494604.1:6980955-7002145 GCF_000754665.1 Bison bison bison | reverse complement strand
GAGATTAGCCCTGGGATTTCTTTGGAAGGAATGATGCTAAAGCTGAAACTCCAGTACTTTGGCCCCCTCATGTGAAGAGTTGACTCATTGGAAAAGACTCTGATGCTGGGAGGGATTGGGGGCAGAAGGAGAAGAGGACGACAGAGGATGAGATGGCTGGATGGCATCACTGACTCGATGGACGTGAGTCTGAGTGAACTCCGGGAGTTGGTGATGGACAGGGAGGCCTGGCGTGCTGCGATTCATGGGGTCACAAAGAGTCAGACACAACTGAGCGACTGAACTGAACTAAACTGAACTGGAGGGTAACCTGCCATAGGAATGGTAGACTCGAGCCTCTCCCCACGAACACCTTGAAGGCTGAACTTTTAGAATGGTGCTTCATTTTAAAGCTACTAAGTGGATTCTCATGAGCGAGTTTCTACTCAGTTTCTAGACAATGAGGTTTTAATAATGTTTACATCGGCTAAGAGGCCAGAAGGACCGTTTGATATTTAAAGGACCATGTGATATTTAAAACGTGGAGTGCCATGGCTGAGTGCTACTGAGGTCACAGAGGAGCAGCTGGGGCAAGTGAGAGAGTGATCAGAGAGATGGAACAATGAGGCTCCGGGCAAGTTATTAACCACTGCAAATCTCTGAAGGGTACTGAGACAGTCCCATAGAACTCTCTAATCACAATTAAGAGGTAATGGGGGCAGAGGGAGTAGAGGATGTGGGAGCCAGAGCAGAGACTTGTTAGAAACCAACAGTGAAGACAGAAACCTCAGAAAGAAGAGACAAGTTTGGAAAACCCTTAACAGAGACATTAAGCCAGTAGTTAGAGCGTCAGCCCCACAAGGCTCTGTTTCACCCATCTGGACTTCAGGTTTTCCTTGCTCATCTAAACGAGCCCCTGGCAATGTTTACCAGAATGGCCACAACCTCCAGGCAGGTACCTGGACCCTCCATGCACTGGCCCTGGCTCACCTCCCAGCCTCCTGTCCCTTGGCTGGTACCTAACCCCCTCCCACCCGCTGGTTCTGGCCTCTATCTGGATCCCTCCCCAATGATCTGTTGATAACTTCGCCATCCCTCAAGACTCATCTCCTGCAAAATACCTTTCCTAATCCTCCATAGCACATCCTGCTTCTTGATGACATTTTCATTTCATCCTGCATTATAGTAATATGTGCCTGTCTGAGCTCCCACCTTCACCCCACTTAGAGAACTTCAAGGGTAGAAACCTGATCACTTTCATTCATGTACTTGAAGCACTGGGAGCAGACACTAGTGTGTCATAGACCTTAATTGCAGTCGATGTACAGCTGGGACAAAGTTTCCATGACCCTTTAGAGGTCATGAACTGGGGCCTAGAGCCAGATGGCTCAAGCTCCATCACCAGGTAGTGACCTGGGGCAGTTTACTTCATCTCTGTGCCTCAGTTTTCTCATCTGTAAAATGAGTATAAGAGGACCTTAAAGGGATTTTGTGATAGTCTCTATAAGGCCTCTAGCTTGCCATGTAGACTCATTGAATGCTCAGTACATACAGGGAATGACTAGGAACATGGAATAATAGGCATACAATCTCCTTTTAATTCCTGAGAGGGACCTGACTCATTTATGCTATACAGTAAGTCCCCTACATGTGAATGAGTTCTATTCTGAGAGTGTGTTTATAAGTCCAGTTTGTTTGTAAGTCCACAAAGTTAGCCAAGGTACCTAACTAACTCAATTGGCTATATAGTATTATACTGTAATATGTAATATGTTTACAATACTCTTCATACAAATAATCCATAAAAAACAAACAAAATATAAAACATTTAAAATCTTACACTCCAATACCTTGAAAAGTACAGTAGTACAGTACAACAGCTGGCACACAGGGGCAAGAGGAGTCACGGACTGGAGGAGGGAGAGGTGGTGGGAGATGGTAGAGCTGAAGGGTCGTCAACAACGGGAGACAGAGGACAAGTTGCAAATTCACTCACACCTGACATGGATGGAATGTTCGCTTGCATCTTCGAAAGTTCCCAGCTTGAAGGGATGAAGTCGGTATGTAGGGGACTTACTGTATGTCCACATGGAAGTCTTTGTTTTCTTTAAAGTTCATATCTTCACATAGCTGCTCTACATCATTTCAAAGCTGACTGCGTATGCACAGGAATGCTAGTAGACAATTTGTTAACAAAAATTCAAAATAACTAAGTCAAAGACATTTTCCTCAAAGCAATTTATCAACTCAACTACCCATCAAACTTGTGCCACTATGAGCTGTGTAAGGCCGACAAAAAGGAAAATGAAATGGACAAGACACAACCCCTGCTCCCATGCTGCATCAGTCTCCCCAGCAACAGTTTTACAACTATTGCAAAAGTTGTCAATATCCAGACAGGGCTACAAAGAAGGGCTGTGAAAGTCCAGAGTGGAAACCAACCAACTCTGTGCATCTTATTGCTAAAATAAGTGTACCTTTCTGTTTCTTCCCAAACCATTCAATGTTTTTTTTGTTTTTGGTTTTTTTTTCTGAAGTCTATTTCTTATTTCTGTTGGAAAACAGGTACCATCAGGAAGTCTACGTGCTTGAACTTATTTACAAATCAGAAATAGACTCAGATATAGAATACAAACTATGGTTACCAAAGTGGAAAGCACAGGAGGGATAAGTTAGGAATTCAGAATTAACACATACAGACTACTGTATATAAAATAGATAAACAAGGACCTACTGCATAGCACAGGGAACTATATTCAAAATCTTACAATAACCTATGATGTAAAAGAATAGGTATATGTGTGTATATATATATGTGTGTACATACATATATATGAAACTGAATCACTTTGCTGTATACCCAAATCATTGTGCATCAACTATATTTCAATTTTTTAAAATAATTTAAATATTTAAAAAAAGGAAGTCCATTTGATCCCAGGAAATAAAACTCAAAGGCAGCCCAGGATCAGCACTACTTCATGAGCTGATCCGAGGCACAGCCTCTATGTATTTTCTGAACTACTCCCACACATGGAGTGATTTCAGCTTTTCAAAGCCAGCAAAGAGACAGCTCAGGGTTTCTAAACTCAAGATACCCTGTTTAAACTTAAGAACTCCTTATACCCTGTTTCACTAGTTCCAGCGGTTATCCTCTGAGGACCATGGAAGGAGATGCAGCCAGAGGCTACTTTGATAAGAACCCAGATGGAGGAGGAGATTTTGTTCATGGCTTCCTAGGAGGCTGTTTTACCAAATGCAGTGACCAAAGATCAAAAAATACTACTTTCTTCTCTCTAGTGCAGAGAGGAGGTGAGACAAAGACTTGGACCCAGAAAAAGGAATCTCAATTTTTCTCTCCCCATGTCAAACTAGAAGTAACTTCCACTTCAGTAATTTCCTACTGAAATTAGAGAGGCAAAGCTAGGGTCCTATTACACTGCATTCTATCAGTGATGTGTGGTCCCTGGGGAACTAGCTGTTTAAGCAGATTTGCATGTCTGGAATTGATGATTTGAGTAATTTTTATTTTTTTTTTCCCTCTCAAGAAGCAACATGACCTGATGGGATGAGGACTGTTGTTCTCTTGATGGTTTTCCTTTTGGTCTTGGGGCCTGGATGGGGCTGGGGTCCTGGAGCTCTGGCTGCAATGGAGGGATGGAGGAGTAACCTCCAAGGTTACAGGAGCAACTCTGAGGGTTTTGAGTCCTAGTTCCAGTTGACCTACAGGCCAGCCCGTCCTATGGTTACTTGCTCAAGGCAGTACCTTCTCACTGACACTTCATATGTGTCAGAAAGAAAGAGAGCTGGGCAGTGTCCATGGGGGCTTGAAGAAATTACTTCTTCCTAGCTTCAGTTGTCTCAGCTGTTGAAAGGAGTTGGAGCAGGTTAGAAGTAGGGGACTAGAAAAATCCTGATATTCTCAAAATGTCCCCACTTAATTGATCCGGAAATGAGATTCTCTCTACTGTGTTGGTTTGGGGTTATTCTGTGGAGGCCAGGGAAATAATGGTTCCTTGCATTCCTTGGGAGTGGACCACAGTGATTATGGGGAATGGATGTTAAGCTGGAAGCCATCAAAGGCTGCTATGTAGAGACCAGCCTGCTTTCCAGAACCAGGGGCCTCACAGGTGTTACACCTGTATCTAGGAGACATGCCATAGAGGAAAGAGCACAGACAAAATAGAAATCCTAGCGAGATGAACATCCAGCCACTAGACTAACCACTGAGATTGTGACCAGGGCACATCCCCAACCTAGTCTATTTATAGGGTGAGATAAATGTGGTAGACAAACTCTAAGGAGACTCCCATGGTTCACACCTTCTGGTGTCCACACTCTTGTATAATCCCCTCCCTTTAAGAGCAGGTAGGGCTGTGGCTTGTTCCTGACCAATGGAATACAACAAATGGTGGGATGCCACTCAATCTCATGATGACACTACATAAGCCTATAACACTTGCCCTGCTAGCAGACTCTCTGTATTGACTGCCTGCCTCGCTGGCTCTGATGGAGTAAGCTGCCATATAGAGAGGTCCATAAGGCAAAGAACTGAGGGTGGCCTCTGGCCAGTGGGCTGCAAGGAGTCAAGGACCTCAGTCCAATAACCCTCCAGGAACTGTGCACAACCATGTGAGCTGGGAAACTGATCCTTCTCCAGTCAAGCTGCAGATGAGACCCCAGCCCTGGCTGCTTCCTGAATGAAAGCCTTGTGAGAGACCCTGAAATGGGAAACCCAGCCAAGCTGCCCCAGCCTCCTGACCCACAGAATCTGTAAGATAACAAATGAGTGCTGTTGTGCACCATAAAGTTTGTGGTAATTTGTTATGCAGTAGTAGATCACTAATACAGTGAAGCAGTGGAATCTTCCTTGCCTGATATATGAGTCTGATAATTATGTTCTTCTGCTATCAGCATCGCACTGCTCCAACATCACACTGCTCCAACATCACACACACACGCATACACACACACATTGTAGGTTGCTGTCCCTGTGCTGGGGTGAGAATAATTTTTCTTCCTAGATCTCCTAGGGTATGTGTTCTATATTTAGATTCTCATTTAATCAGACTTCATTTTCAGGCTTTGTGGTGCTGATTGCAAACACCTTGCTCACATGCACAGATCCACATTCACACACACAGGTCCCACATTACACTGAATTTAATTAGGGATTAACTTGAAATAAAAGGACTCCAGCAGGAAAGAGGACTCCCCTGAGACAGAGTCTAAGGGCATGTAACATGAGGCATTGGTATTATTATTTGGTAATTGATTCTGAGAGAAAGGGTCAAGTAAAAGAATCAGCTATGGTTTTTCCAGTAGTCATGTACAGATGTGAGAGCTGAGCACTGAAGAATTAATGCCTTCAAACTGTGGTGTTGGAGAAGACTCTTGAGAGTTCCTTGGACAGCAAGGATATCAAACCAGTCAATCCTAAAGGAAATCAACCCTGAATATTCATTGGAAGAACTGATGCTGAAGCCAAAGCTCCAATACTTTGGCCACCTGATGCAAAGAGCTGACTCATCAGAAAAGACCCTGATGCTGGGAAAGATTGAAGGTAGGAGAAGAAGGGGATGACAGAGGATGAGATGGTTGGATGGCATCACTGACTCAGTGGATATGAGTTTGAGCAAACTCTGGGAGATTGTAAAGGACAGGAATGCCTGGAGTGCTGCAGCCCATGACGTTGCAAAGAGTTGAACAGGACTGAGCAACTGAATAACAACAACAAAAAGAATCTGCCAACTCAACCGCAAAAAAGAATGAAATAATGCCATTTGTAGCAACACAGATGGATCAGAGATTATCATACTAGCTGATGTGAATCAGACAAAGACATATTCTATTGTATCACTTATATATGGAGTCTAGAAAAATGATACAAATTATCCTATTTACAAAACAGAAGCAGACTCACAGACTTCAAAAACAAACTTATGGTTACCAAAGGGGAAAGGTGAGGGAGGGGGGGAATAAATTAGGAGGTTGGGGATGAGCACAGATTCTTTACCATCAGAGCCACTAGGGAAGTCCCAACATATACACTACATTATATAAAAAAGATAACCAACAAGGACCTACTGTATAGCATAGGGAACTCTACTCAGTATTCTGTAATAACCTATGTGGGAAAAGAATCTGAAAAGGAAAAGATATATGGATACTAGGCACAGGGTTCCTGCTTAGTCATGTCCGACTCTTTGCAATCCTTTGGACTGTGTAGACTGCCAGACTCCTCTGTCCATGAGATTTCCCAGGCAAGAATACTGGAGTGGGTTACCATTTCCTCCTCCAGGAGATCTTCCCCACCCAGGGATCTTTCAGATTCAGGAATCGAACCCATGTCTCCTGTGTCTCCTGTACTGCAGGCAGATTCTTCAGCCTCTGAGTCATCAGGGAAGACAGATATATGTATACATATAAGTAACTCACTTTGCTGTACACCTGAAACTGACACAGCACAGTAAATCAACTATGAAAGTGTTAGTGTCCAACCCTTTACGACCCCATGGACTGTAGCCTGCCAGGCTCCTCTGTCCGTGGAATTCTCCGGGCAAGAATACTGGAATGGGTAGCCATTCCCTTCTTCAGGGGATCTTCCCAACCCAGGGATGGAACCTAGGTCTCCTGCACTGTAGGCAGATTCTTTACTATCTGAGCCACCAAAAGTTGTTTAAAAAGAATTAAGCCTGAGGCAGAATTAATCTAGCAGGGGAGCACCATTTCTATAATATCTTTTAAAATGGCCACTTGTATTTTAATAGCTGTGAAAGACACTGGGGTCAGAAAGAGACATGACTGAGTGACTAATACAAAGACATTAGACTTATTTTTAGGTAAAGAGAGTGGGAATAGTAAGCTGTGTGTTATTTAGCACATTTTGTTCCTTTCTGAGTCTGCTTTTCTGGAGTCCTGACATCCTCTACAAACAAAATCAATGTTATGGATGGCCTCATTTTGGACAGGAATGAAGTGAGACCAAAGTTTGGCTAGTGTCTAGGGTAATGACTGTCAGAACATTCCAGAGTGGTGCTGAGGAAATCCGGCCCACACACATCTTCAAGTTTGAGGAGAAGCAAATCTGTGCCTTTACCAGCAGGACTTTCTAGGCCTGGTGGGGAGCCAGACACTCTTTTCCAGGAGAGTTTGGGAGGTGCTACTACTGTAGCTGACTTAGGAAGATGTGACAGGAGCCAGAAGAGGTGAAAATGTCTGAAGTCAGCACAGGGCTGGGGGGCCAGTGAGCAGTGCTCAGGAAATATTTTTGAATGAATGAATGACAAAGCATTAATTCCTGCCCTTCCAAGCCTAACAGCTCCATTTCCCAGGGGTTTCCCCTTAGCACTTCGACTTTGCCACCAAGGGAAAAATAAGATACACCATTGCCCTTCAAGAAACTTACAAGACAGGACAAGACTCAGGAAATGACCAAAGACAAGGGAAGGCCCAGTCCATTGAGACGAGAGGAACTTAGGGAAATTTCAGGGAATTTCTGGTGATCCCTTCCAAATCACAGCAAAACTTTGGGTTAGGCAAGGGTTGTGGACACTTCTTGATGAACCGATTGAAACTTTCAAAGTCCCCTGCTGCTTGTGGCCCTAGCAGAAGGCCCTTAAGAGTTCCAGGATGAAGGCAGTTGCTGTCCTAGGGTTCAGTACCCGCAGCCGGGCCAGCAGCGAGGCAGCCTCGGCCGGTCCAGGGCCTCCGCCGAGGCCAGTCCGCGCCCCGCGCCGCTCGCGGCCGACCGGCCCGGACGCGGGCGGACAGCGCGGAGCCCCGGGCGAGCCTTTGTGCCGCCGGCAGCTGCCTTTGTGCGACGCGGGTTCGCGCGCCCCTCCAGGCGGCCGCCTCTGCAAGGATCGCCCCCGCTGCGCTCCATACCTGCTCCTTTGTCACCAGCTGCCGAAGAATTCAGAAAATCAAATTTATTTCCCGATTACCGATTACCGCCGGGACGCCCCTTTGTGCGGTGAGGCCTCTTTAACGGTTGCGATTCCAGCCCACTCTGTGAAGAAGGCTTTTTAAGGGAAATGCGCCCCGTTGACTCCTGGCCCCCGTGGGAACTTGCGGGCGAGATCTTCTCGCAATAAAGACGCTAACGAGCCCCAAGATGTGGGCTTGTCAAGTGTCCTGCCTGCTAACGGGGATAAATCAATAGGCCTCTTGAGTTCGGATAGTGTATTTCCTTTTTCCCCCCTTAGGAATGAATGGATGGATGTTGACTCCACGGCTTGCCAGCCCAGCGCTGCCCTCAGCCTGCGGGTAAATCCAATTTCAGCCTCTGAGTGCTCAGCGCTATCAGCACCTCGCCACTGCCGGAAGCCACAGGCCAATCTGAAAAAGTTCCTCTTCCACCGGATTCTCAGGTGTCTTAGGCACCTGAAGATAAACGATGGTACCATTATTTCACCTGATTAGGTTGAGATTTTCTGAAATGAACACAAAATATTGCCTCGCCTTGCCAAGTTTTGTCCACAGTAGGCAGGGGAGTGTGGTTTTTTGTTGTCTGTATTTTTGTGTGTTTTTTGGTGCTTGTGTGGGGAAACCAGCTTCCCAGGTGGCTGTGGTAAAGAACCCGCCTACCAATGCAGGAAACGTTGGTTCGATCCCTGGGTCAGGAAGATCCCCTGGAGGAAGAAATGGTAACCCACTCCAGTATTCTTACCTGGGGAATCCCATGCACAGAGGAGCCTGGCAGGCTATAGTCCATAGGGTTGCAAGGAGTTGGACGTGACTGAGCACACACACACATGTGGAAATAAATGTTTCTTTTAAAGAAAACCAATTTTTTTTAAAGGTAATGTAGAGTAGACCCATGCTGACAATATACATCATTTCCACTCTTTTTGTAATAGCAGTAGTGTGTCACTCAGTTGTGTGCAACTCTTTATGACCCTATGGACTGTAGTCCACCAGGCTCCTCTGTCCATGGGATTCTCCAGGCAAGAATACTACAGTGGATTGACATTCCCTTCTCCAGAGGATCTTCCTGACCCAGGGATCGAACCTGAGTCTCCTGCGTTGCAGACAGATTCTTTACCGTCTGAGCTACAGGGAAGATCTTTTTGTCCACTCAAAAATTAATGTGTAGGAGAAATAGATACACAGATTCACCAACCTATCAGCATCATTCCAATAATACCCTGAAAACAGTTACAAAGACCATCATAATTCACACATTCATAAATAATATTTAGCGTTATAATTTGAATTATATAGTCATGAAGCAAAGGCATCCATAATAGGAGAACTTAGTCCACTGATTTTAAATTATGCGTGTTCTGAATCTTTTGCAAACACTAAAAAAAAGAGTAATGATATATAGCACTTAGCAGGAGTCTTTTTTCTCCTCTACCTCTTGTTTTTTTATCGTGAGAATTTGGAGATGCCACTCAGTTGCTCTGTGACTAAAGGAAGCGAATATAAATCAATGCCACATTTGCTAACAAACAGCATTCCTCTCTTTATCTACATCTGTGCGTCTTCTCTCTCTCTCTCTCACATACACACATCCCCCACAAGAGCTTGGCCCACTCAGCTTCCCTGTAATTTCACAAAAGAGTGACTCTAATGTTTTCTGCTTCGTAGGGAGCCAGTGGTCATGGAGGTGAATTGGATACCTACACCAGAGAAAGCCTGAGAGGCGTAATCAAATAAGGGAACCACTTGAACTGAACTCCCAGCAGGAGCAGGAGGGAGGCCTGGAGAGGTTACAGGTACTTTTTATCCAGCCTCACAGGAGAGAACCAACTTCCTGCTGCTAGAAATTTGTCTGCAATTTTTTTCCTCATTCAGACAGAGAGCTGGGGTCCAGGAGACACTGGGTTGATATGATAACTTGATTAAGGCCGGGACAGATGACATGGGAGCACCAAGTCAGCTCAAAGGAATCTGTGCTCTCCTCTTTAACCTCTCCTTGGGAGCCTACAAATTATATCTATTAATGTATCAGCCCCCTGGCATCACAGAAATACATCATCCCCTTAAATGTATGTCAATCATTCACAGGAGCCTTCGTGGAATACCCACCACATTTTCATTTCTCTCTCCCTTAAAAAAAAAAAAAGTTTAACCTGTTGGGTTGCTCAGACAAAGGGTTGTAGCCTGCCACCTCTTGCTGCAGTCACTTGGGAGGTAGGAGTCGTGTTGTCAGCCCAAGCATTCAGAGAATCGTTTAAATGGGCCCCAGGCAGCTGGATAGGATCCAGGGGAGAGACTCTCAGAGGAGGAAGGATTTGGAAACCATGTTCAGTGAAGCATGAATGGAAAAAAAATGAGGATTAGTCTGGAGAAGGGAAAATGCAGAGAGAACTTGAGATCTAAAGAAATACTAAACGGAAGGAGGCTGGGTGTCTTGCATGGGCCCCAGGAGAGCCCAGAGAGAGACAGGCAGTCAGGGAGAGCCAGCAGAGTGCCTGGATGAGAAATGGGCCACGTGCTGCGGCCGCCCTGGGCGGATGTGAAGAAATCCTCAGGCAGTATGGCCACAGTCACAGGAATCCCAGTTCCCTGCCCAGCGTCTGAGCCAGGAGACAGCCAGCCACTGAAAGGCTGAGAAGCTTCAGTTCCAAATACTGCTGGGAGAGGAGGTGAACTGAGGGTTAATTTACCATCCATACAACATACAGATTTTTTAAGTGTAGAATTCAATGAGTTTTCATAAATGTAACCTATGTAACCACCAGCCCAGTCAAGACAGAAACATAACGAAAACCCTAGAGAGAAGTTTCTTTGCCCTCTTTCCAGTCAAAATGCCCACTCCCCCCGCCCCACCCCCGGCAATCACTGTTCGGATTTCTCTCACTCTAGATCCATTTTGTCTGTTTTGTCTGCGTTTAAATGGAATTGGTCAGTATGGGCTCTTTTGTCTCTGTTTTTTTTTCACTTTATGTGCTTTTAGGACCCATCCTTGTAGTTTGTCCTTTTTATTGTTGACTAGTTTTTCCAATAAGGATAAAACACCTCAGGTTTGCCTGCTCTCCTGCTGATGGACATTGGGGTGTTTCCAGTTTGAGGTTATTATTAATGCAGCTGCTACTAGCAGCACCCTCTCACAATTTTTTGGTGCTGGCTCAAAGGGTATATTCTAAATGCCATTTTGAACTGGACTGCAAAGCAGGGAAAAGCCCAAAGCCATAAGGTATGGTTTTAGTCAAGGCAGGAAAACTTTCTGGGACTTGACAGTTTCTGGTTTGCATGTCTTTCCCGGAAAACACAAGTTGTACCCCTATTCTTCCCACTGGTGGGCAGCAGGCTCCATCAGGACTGCTCTCTGCAAGCTGGGGCCCTTCCTGAGAATATCTTAGCAAAATGGTTGTTAGTTATCATTTAGATCTACTCGAAATGTTGAAATTTACATCTGTTGAGCTCCTGCCATGTGCCAGGCCCTGTGGGTGCACTGGGGCCTATGGGAAGAAAGAGAGGAATCTGAGGAGCCTGTCTTTAACCTGCTTGCAGTCTAAAAGGAGAATTAAGTGAAGTGTAAATTACGAAACCATAACTCAGTGTTCAACAAACATTCACAGGTCAACTGCTATGCTGGTGTGAACCGGGGACAACTATTGAGAGCCCACATCTGCTGTTTCACCTTGAGACAAGGAACCTGTTCACACTGGATGAGCCCATGTCTATGCATGTCCTCTTTCAGATGGCCCTGAAGGTGACATAGGCAGTGAGACTTTGAAGATCACATCAAAGCCATCAAAGCACAGAATGTTGGTGCCGGATGGCCCTTTCAAGTTCACGGTCCACTCCATCCCAAAGACAGATGGGAAAACTGAAGCCCATGCTAAGAGAAGTTCCTTCCCCAAGGCCACAGGCAGAAATGTTTGCCCTCCTAGTACAACCATTATTCTGCTGTATCAGTCTGCCATTTATGACGAAGTTCTCCTTATATGACAGAGAACTATTTATAATGCTAGTATTGAGGGATATGATTAGTACATTTGCTGTGGGTTGATATGTCAGATTTGGCCTGTGAGCAGCTGTTACATTTAGAGAAACACGTTTGAATCCAGAAGTCATCCAAACTCTGTGATAAAAACAGTAGACCATGTCATGCTAGGATCCTACGTGATTATGGCTGATTTGTCCTCTAAGTTGTTTATTTATCTCATTGTTGGGCTTTTAGTTTATTTCCTTGTCACTTTTTCTATACATAGGTTTGACAGCTGTGTAATCATAGAATACTGTATCATCTACTTTATATTTTGCTTTTTTGAGTAAAACCTTCTTACTTTGGCCAAACCACTCTTGCCTTTAAAAACACTGATATATATTGCATGACTACAAAGGGGAACAAAAAATAATTGTGATCACATTGAAGTTCCATACTCTTTTCCAAACAGTTATTAACAGATTTATGTCAAAGAAAAAATGAAATGAATTTGGATTTATGCAAACTTGGCAGGAATTCATTCAGAATTCATTTGCAAATCAGAGGGGACAAAGATACCACTATTCCTACTTTGTGGTTTTTAAATAATACTAAAACGTATAAAGTACTTTATCCATACACACACTTTACAGTTTTCAAAATATCTTTATATCCATTCTTTTACTGGAACCCCTGACCAATGGGCAAAGCATGTGTTATCTCCATTTTGCAGATTAAGAAAACAGCCTCAATATCTCATAATAACCTATAAATGAAAAGAATCTACATCTGTGTGTGCGTGTGTAACTGAATCACTTTGCTGTACACTTGAAACTAACACAACATTGTAAATTAACTATACCTCACTAAAAAGAAAGAAAGAGGGAGAGAGAGAGATAGGAAAAAAGGAAAGAAGGAAGAAGACAGCCTGGGATAAGTCACTTATCCAAATTCACATAGGGAATACATCCGTGTGACAGCCACCATACCACCCTCCACCCACAGAGCAACAGAGCACACGCCCAGCCCACACCACACCCAAATAAAACAGAAGGCTCCACACCATTAACAGAGCAGTTCTCTTTGAGTGAATCATGAGATCTGTGATCACGGAACATGTTTTTTAAACACCTAATATTTACTTTCTGTATGTCTTCTGTCAGAAACAGAACTGGCAACATAATCTGCAGGACCCCATGCAAAATGGAAAGCAGGGAGCCCCTTGTTTGAAAAGTCAGGAAAAGGTGCCATTGAAGGTCTTAAATATACAGTTCTTCCTTTCATCTGTGGTCTCACTTTCAGCTTCCTCATGGTGATTTTGATCTTCTAGTTACTGCCATTCTAAGTAAAGCAAAATGAAATTTTTAAATGATTAGCATGAGCTTTACCATTCAGCTTTAGATTGTACAAGGCCAGTTTTTAATGCAAATACAAGAGCATTTAACTCTTATGCAGAATCACCAAAATCATAGAATTTTGATTTTATATCCCACATGTACATATGTTTTTTGTTCTTAAACCAGAACAGTGGAAGTGCTGCTCAAAACTAACTCAACTGTTTTTTATTTTACTTCTTAATACACACCTGTTCCCCCAGCGCACTCTGTCTTAGGTTGCCGCTGAAAGGACTAGCCACTCTGCGTCCTCCTTTCACTCCCTTTCCTTCTTTCATCATTTTCAGTGTAAATGATTGGTCAATAGGGGGAAGTCTCATGAGTCAAAAAGGATATGATGGGGTCGTCTGTCAGTCGTGTTTCTTAGAACATCTGGGTCTTCTTCCTGCATTCTTCCATTCTGGTTTGAACAGAAAGCATGAGCCTCTTGGGGCCACCAATGCCCCACTTATTCAGTTGCAGATGCAGCACACTTACCTTGCTTTCAGTGTCACTGAACTTCCACGACTGTGGGCCCCCTTAGAGGGATTCCGTGTTCCTGGGGCTGGGGAGCATTCTATGTGTGAACAGCAAGCAAGGAATTGCAGTGGACAAGCACATTGCATGTCTTTTCCTTGCTCCATCATCTTATTGGACTTCACTTTACAAAACAGAAGATGAAATCATTAAGCCTGTAGACACAATGATAGCAGAGCGTGAAACCAAGTACAGGACCCTCGCGAGCACAGCATCCTGTACAACTGCACAGGTCACATGTCTGTGAAGCTGGCCCTGGTCAGAAGTCAAAGTCAACTTCTATACTTGGTAGTCTAGAGGCCTAGAGGATGGAGATATGTTTCTTGGGCCTGAACTATAGCCACACTTCTGGACAAGTTCCAGGGTGGACCCCCTTTCTTACAACACACTCCACTGATGAGGCGCAGAGAAGTGCCATCCTATAGAGAAGATGGGATATCCAGGGCTACTCCACTGGACAGCCATGTGCCTGCAGCTGAGTGGCCTAGGAGTGAGAAGGAACGGAGTGGGGCATGTACAAATCATTTAGGCATGACTAAGATATAGGAGAAATCTTGTCCAGGAAATGCTATCATGCTCAGAAATTAAGCTGGAAATCCAAAAATGTAACCATAATCCAGTGGTGCCCTTCTTTCTCCAAAAAACACTATTTTTAAGCAGCTCATCACTGAAGATATTTCTCTGGCGCACACATCTGCATGACTTTCCACGCAGGAACCTTAGTGATAGGGTGGGGAAAACCAGAGAGACCCAAGCTCTGGTCAAAGCTCTGGTTCTTTCTCGATGTGTGATTCTGAGCCAGCCACCTAACTCTCTGCACCTCAGTTCTCTTAGTTGTAAAATGAGAGCAACAATTCCTCACCCAGTGGTAGGTGCTTGTGAGAATTAAACTAGACAATGGCCATAAACTGGGGTGTAAGCTGGAAATCACTGCATACATGTGAAGCCATGTTAGTTAGTATCCCATGTATAAACGGTGTGTATCACATACAGACCCCATCAGGAAATTTCACTCTGGGGCAGAGTGATTTACAAAGCCTGTTCAGAAGTGGAGTCAATTAAGGTCAGCTTTCTATGTTGCTAAACAACAGGGGATTCTGGGTTCAGTAACGTTGAAAGGCAGGCCCAACACACCCCTTGAAACCGGGCTTTTGAGAGGGTTCAAAGGAATGCGAAACAAAAGCCGCTCTTTGTGATGTGTTCACTCTTCCTTCATTGTCCCCTTTTACCCTCCAAGGGCCTTCATGTAAAGAAAGGGGCTGCTAATGTGGCGAGTGGGAGTTGAAAATCGTCCTGGGCCAACAATGTTGGCACATTCCGCCCGGCCTCATTACAGAATCATCTGAAATGCTTGAGAAGTGTTTCCCACTCATTAGCATAAATAGCAGAAAAACTCTTTCACAAACAAAGCAGGTTCCATCTGCCCCCAGTATGTCCTCACCTTGACTTCAAATGGCCAGTCCCTCCCCCAGCACAATACCAGGGGCACCGGCCTCCGAGGCCCCAAGCACCCCACTTCAGAAGGGCATTCAGTGAAATATCAACACGGTAACCTGCATGTTTATTCATTGGCTGCCCCCTCCTTTTAATGGAGTCCCTTCCCCATTGTGGCCACTTGATGCTTTCACAGACCTAAAGGGAGAGGCTTCCTTTTCCAAGCTCTTAGGATCCTTAGCAACCCACACCTTGTGAGTGGGTTGACCAGGCTAATTCGGTTTGTTCTGCCTATGTGGCCCCAGCGTATTTTGTCAGGTATTCTTCTGTGGGATTAAAGAGTCATTAATCACTCTGACCTGACTCTGACAAGGTGGCTTTTGCAATGAAGTCCACTTCCCTGGTGCTGGCCAGAGACAAGGCCAGAGCTGTCTTGCATTAACTGTGGAAGAATGCACTGGTTCCTCCCCAGTCAACCTCAGGACACCATCCACAGCCCCAGTCCCGCAGGAGCTGGTGCCAGGGCCAGCGGTGGCCTCTATCTGTAGGCAATCGGAGCTCACAGCCGCTGGGTGGAATCAGTTCTAGAAGGATGGGATTCTAGCATGACGAACTTGGGGTGACGATAGGGACCTGAGTTGCCATCCACATAGCCCCAGGTTTTGCTAAAGAAAGCACTGAGGCTCAGAGCGAGGAGGGGCTTGCCAAAGGTACACAACGAGTCACGTAGAAAGTCAAGATTAGAATGGGCATCTCCCCATCACTCTAGAATCCAAATCCAATCCATGGCTTTTTATAACCATTTTCAACACCGCTGATACTATTGTGTTGAGCAATTCAGAGGGCCCTGAGCTCTTGAGAAAGAAGGGAAGTCATTTTCATTCACCAAGTGCTGCAAAAGTCTGGGCACTGAGCTAGGTATTTTGCATACATTTAACTTAATTTAAATGTCATTTACATGGGTCAGCAAGTGAAAGTGCTCAGCAATTATTAGCTGTCATTCAATACCACTATTTTCCTAGGTAAGCATTATCATCCCTATTTTTTATAGATGGAAAAAACAGAGACACAGAAATGTTAGGTAATTCATTCATAGCTTGTATTCTTTCCCTGGTGGATTTAGAAAAGATGAGAAGAGTTCCCTATATCCAGGTGTTCTTGTGAACTTTCATTATTACTTATGTAAATCATAAATTAAAAGTTTAGGTCAGTCATTTAACATCAGGTTATCAGGATTTATTATTTCCCCTTTTATCTCTTAGATGTGTGATAACTTTTTCTCTGGGCTTCCCTGGTGGCTCAGTGGTAAAGAATCTGCCTGCTAATGCAGGAGACTCGGATTTGATCCCTGAGTCAGGAAGATTCCCTGGTAAAGGAAATGGCAACCCATTGCAGTATTCTTGCCTGGAAAATCCCATGCACAGAAGAGCCTGGCGGGCTACAGTCCATGGGGTCACAAAAAGAGTCAGACATGACTTAGTGACTAAACAACAACAACTTTTTCTCTCCTGATGTTTTCCTGTCTTTCTTTCTTCCTTCCTTTATTCTTTCATCAATTTAACAAACATTTACTAAGCACCTATGATGCCAAGTGCTGGGGATGCTGAGATTAAAAACACATGGCTGCAGGCCCTCTTTCTTACAAAGTTACTGAAATGAGCATCTCATAAATTCAAGAGTAAACCAAGAAAGAGGTAGACATGAATGCAGGATGCAAGAGCTCCAACCTGGAAAGGAAGGAACCCCAGGGTGCTAACCCTAAGCCACCCGCACCGCTGCAGGACAAAACTCCAGGAGGGGCTTTGCACAGAGGGGAGTTGGATAGAAGACTTGATTGTTCAAATAACTGTGGAGGGTGTTTTGATCTTTGGCAAAGAGTTTGAATTTTAATTATTGCTTAATACAAAGGAAACAAAGCAAATGAAAAAAAGAAAGCAGTTACTAACTCCAGAAAGGGAAATCAATCACAGTTTACCAAAAGGCTCCATTATAAATATAATTTATATTTTCATAATGTTGTTAAAAACAAGACAACAGGCCCAGAATGGAGTCACTTATACTAAGCCACATGTCACCAGACTGAGGCTCCATTACAATTTTCGATTCTCCCAGAAACTGGAATTGTAAACCAGTCCATCAGAAACCATTTGAGTAGTTACCAGGCCAGAAATCTGCCTGATAGACTTGTGCCATTCCTGAAAGCAACCTTCCTAGTATAACTTATTTCTGCTCCTTTCTGCCTATAAAAATCTTTCATTTCATACAGCCTCTTAGAGCTCCTTTCTGTCTGCTAGTTTGGTTGCTGCTTGACTCATGGATCATCAAATAGAGAGAACCACCAAGATCTTCAACACTTACTGGGTTGAATTTTGCTTTTTACACTGTAAATCCAGAATAAACTATATTAGCATTTCACCATCTTGGGAAGATTGGACTAGAAAAGGAGTATGAGTGAAAAGGGAGGGGGAGCTGGCTAGAGCGGGGGGTGAAAGAGCAAATGTCCTCTTTCCTGGTGGGGATTCCAGAGTCAGTGCTTAAAACTGAAAAAGCAGAACAGAAACACAAGCATGTGAAGGGCCACCCTCTTAAAACTGTTTGACTCTCCCCATTATGTGCATGTGAAACTTTGATAAATACAGAAACTAAAAAGTCATTGACTGATGTAATTTGAAAAATAGACTTTGTGTTATTGCCAAGGGGTTAACAATGTCCTTGGGAGACTGTCAGGAGGAGAAATATTCATCACACACCTGGGATGCCCTGGCCCGCTGAGATGGACGATTGGGAGGAAGCTCGCAGTGGAGGAGGGGCAGCCAATGCCTTGAGAAGCCTTGGCTGGGAAAGCGGGGGAGTCCTGAGGGGTGGGTTCCATAAACCAAGAAAGTCTGGAATGAGGAGAAGGAGGTAGAACATCATGGAGAGAATCCCCAGGCACGAGAATTCTCAGGTGCTGTCTCCTGAGGGTGACTAGGTACGACTATTAGCCTGAGCCAGGCCCACTTTGAATCCCAGCTTATGTGCTTACAGGTCACATGACCTTGGACAAACTACTGAACCTCTCTGAGCCTCATTTTCTACCTCTATAAAAAAGAAAAATGGTCCCCTTTCCCCCCTGGCCCCCCAAAAACGTATTGTTGGTCTAAGAACCCCCAATCTATGGGGTCGCACAGAGTTGGACATGACTGAAGCGACTTAGCAGCAGCAGCAGCAGGTTTTAGGCTTTCAGTTTAACAGTAGGGCCAAGGGTTTCTACAGGGAAGTAAGCACCAAAGCCTGAAAATTGAGTCTTTTACTGTTTTTGCAGAAGTCAAAGCACAGAGAGATGCAGGTGTCTTGGAGGGACCTTTGAAAGCAGACTAGGAGAGAGAGAGATGAGAACTTTCTCCAGCCATGGAGAGAGGCCCCTGGAGTCCTGTGCAATCTCAAGCCTTTAAGAAGGTGGCCTCCTCACACAGCTCTATGGTACCCCAGGAAGACCGAGCCTGAGAGGGCTTGGAGTATCTCAGCCTCCTCAGGACCCATCAGGGAGAGTGGAGGAGAGTCAAGCAATGATAGGGATTGAGTTCCTCCAACTGGAAGGATGTGGGCATCGAGAAAGATTTAGGATGATTTTTAAAAAAATAAAGTGGTATTTCTTGCACAAATAAATTTGCATAAGATTCATACCCACCACAAAATCACATACCGAGTAAGGGAAGAATGGACAGTCCCTCCACCTCCACCTTCTGTTTGCTACCTGTGGGGCTTTGGCCAGGTGGGTTGAGGGGACTGGCCCAAAAAGTTGAAAACACCAAGTTTCACTTTATTTGCTGCGTAGAAGAAAACCAGTCTTCACACTGCAGCGAACTCCCCATCGCCCCTCGGCCAAGGGATGACTCCCTGAGCACACCCTCCTGGCTCCAGGAGGACCCACATGCCATGTACCAGGAGCCATGAGATTCATCCCTACCATGGAGAAAGCATCTATCCAGATGCACAGCCCACATTCAGAGACTCAGCCAGAAACTCTCCCAAAGCTACCTGTCCCTTCCCCCAGAGCCTGAACATTTTTAAAATTAAGAAAATATTTCTTTTGGGGGCAGTAGGTCTATCTGACCTTACAATTACCCCAATAGTTTATAAATGATCAGTGGTGCTCATTTATCAACTCTCATTGCACCTTTTACTTCCTCTTCCCAGAACAATTTGTGTGACATGCTTATTTGTGTAAACATGCATGCGTGCATGCTCAGCTGTGTCTGACTCTTTGAGACCCCATGGACCGTAGCCCACCAGACTACTCTGTCCATTGAATTTTCAGGCAAGAATCCTGGAGTGGGTTTCCTCCTCCAGGGAGACATTCCCAACCCAGGGATTGAACCCGTGTGTCTTGAATTGGCAGGCGGATTGCTTGCCACTGATGTACCTGGGAAGCTCTTTGTTTGTGTAACTATTTGTCTAATCTCTGTCTTCTGCATTAGAACTTCCATGAGGAAAAGGACTGTGCCTTGTCTTTTGCTGTATTCCTAGTTTTTGGCACAGTTTTTGAAACACAGAGGTGCTCGGTTGTTACTTCCTAAATGAACATGGAACGATCACATCTGGCCAAAACCTTAGTGATCACCCAGCCCAATGCTCTGAGAGGCTAAGGCCCAAGAAGGCTGAACCACTTGCCTCAGATTTCAAACTTGGTTGAAAAAAATCCAAGGACTCCAGGAAGACCCCATGGACAGTAGCCCACCAGGCTGCTTTGTCCACAGGATTCTTCTAGGCAAGAATACTAGAGTGGGTTGCCATGCCTTCCTTCAGGCGATCTTCCCCACCCAGGGACTGAACCCATGTGTCTTATGTCTCCTACATTGGCAGGCATTTTCTTCACCACTAGCACCGCCTGGGAAGCCCAACCGGCTAAACGTGCCATTACAAAGGAGGAAGAGGAGACAGGGACGACAGAGGATGCGATGGTTGGATGGTATCACTGACTCAATGGACATGAGTTTGAGCGAACTCTGGGAGATGGTGAAGGAGAGGGAAGTCTGACATGCTGCAGTCCATGGTGCTGCAAAGAGTTGGACGTGACTGAGCCACTAAACAGCAACAATCATTACAGACTGTGACTAGAACACCTCTAGTCACCTAAAGGAAAGGAAGTTGTTGGCAGAGGTGCAGATCTGATCATCTGAGGAGGTGACATTTCAACAAAAACCTCCCTACCCTAAATTGGCCTTCCTACCGCATGCCCTCCCTTGTCCTGTCTCTGCCAGCTTTTTTAGACCAAGGTCAGTAGCTTACTCTCTGGTCTGGGGGAGTCCAGCTTTATTCTAGGGCTCTGATCTACACTTCTCACCTCGGGCAATGTGCACTGATAGAAGATAGCAGGCCACTTGGAACCCTCTCACCAGAACTTGTAACCATTCCTCTAAGGCAGCTGTGGGAAGAATCAACCTGATTTTGATCTGAACTCGGTTCTTGTGGTGGCTGGAGGGAAATGGGCACTGGGTCATGTGACCCACCCTCTATCTCACCCAAGGCTGACATGGGTGAATTAAGGCCACTCTGCTCTACTTTCAGAAAAAGACTCAGCCAGAAGAAATGGAAATAAAACTCAACCTTCAGAAAGGACAGAACTCAAGCAAAGCTCTAATATTTGTCTTAATTTCTCCACGTAGAAGCCAAGGGTCAGAGCTGGCAGAACTCTTTTAATTCGATGATGCCATTTCACACAAATGGAGACTGGGGAATGGAGAGGAAAGTGGCCATGGAGGTCATAGAGCTATCAGAGACATGGCTAGCATCCAGGCTCTGGGATCCCCAGTTATTTTTTCTTACTGAATCATGCAGTTCACTCAAGAGCCCTAAGCGTATTTGATTTGGGTGATCCAGATGATCTCTACCCCACTAGTACCCCAAACTCTACCCATCACTCCCAGAAGGGTTACCCTGTAGCAGATGCATGCCACAAACTTGGATTATGTGGATCTACATCTATGAGATACTGACCCAGGGA
>NW_011494604.1:6977556-6977783 GCF_000754665.1 Bison bison bison | reverse complement strand
TCCACCACCATGAGGCCACCATCACCACCACCATCTCCACCACCACCACCACCATCTCCACCACCACCACCGCCACCACCATCTCCACCACCACCACCACCTCCACCACCATCATCTCCACCACCACCACCTCCACCCCACCACCATCTCCAACACCACCACCACCATCTCCCTCCACCACCACCTCCTCCACCACCACCTCCACCACCTCCATCTCCACCAACACC
>NW_011494604.1:6970168-6976467 GCF_000754665.1 Bison bison bison | reverse complement strand
CACCATGTCCACCACCACCATCTCTACCACCACTATCTCCACCACCTCCACCACCACCACCATCTCCACCACCACCACCACCAACTCCACCACCACCACCACCATCTCCACCACACCATCTCCACCGCCATCTCCACCACCATTCACCACCATGACTATCTCCTCCACCACCGCCATCACCACCACCACCTCCACCATCACCACCACCACCCGCCACCATGACCTCCACCATCACCACCACTGCCACCACCATCTCCACCACCTCCATCTCCACCAACACCTCCACCATCTCCACCACCATCTCCACCACCTCCATCTCCACCACCACCTCCACCATCTCTACCACCACCATCTTCAGCTCCACCACCTCCACCATCTCCACCACCACTGTGCTCTGCACCCCCTCTCTGTGTCCTTCACTGCCACTGCCTCCATTCTACAATGACTACATCCTTCACCTCCTCCTCCACTCCCTCCATTACTTCTCCCACCTCCAACACCAGACCACTCCACTATCTGCTCCTCTACTTCCTCCCTCACCACCTCTATAACCATTCCATCCTACAGTTCTTCCACACCATCATTAGTACAACCACCCTCTTCCTGCACCCCTCCACCGGCTCTACCTCTGTCTCCTCCACGCCATCGCCAATACCATCCACACCGCTTTTAATTCCCCTACCTCCTCCACCAGCACCCCCTTTATTGTCTGTATGCCTATACTGTCACCTTTACCACCACCTTATTTATAGCATTAAAATAAGTTTTCCTACCAAATATGCTTCCTAGAGCTTAATACTTTCAAAGCTAAACAGGTGATCAATTTGAATCTATAGACAGAGTCATTGAAATTCACCTCACATTTGAAATAAATTGGGGCTGTTAATTCCCTCTCTTCCTGCTTATTTAGAAATTGCTTATTTGAACACACACACACACACTCACCATCTCTCTCACACCAGGACCATAGGTACTCTGAAACGAGGCAGACAATGGTGGCCTTGTTGCAGGAGCCTGATATTAATAGACTATTCCTTTTGATTTCAGCCTGGAAACATTGGCAGCAAACCAATGTGAGAAAAGAAGGTCTGTGTAACAAGAGTTTAAAAAAGAGACGAAGAAAAACCCCAACCCAGCTTTGATCACAAGGGTCTGAAGATGAATTGTGGTCATTTCACAGGTCTCTGGGTGGAGGTTAATGTCATTTTGAAACAAGGAAGCTGGGTTAAAAAAACCCAAAAACAAGCAAACTGAGAAGGGATGCACTTTCTGATGGAATGGGGTCCCTGCGACAGAGGATCAAAGCTGCTTGCTATGCAGAGAATGAAGGATTATTCACTTTCTATTTTTTCACGCCTGCAGCACACATGGGGATCTAATTGCTCAGGATGCGAAATACAGACAGGGAGCCCAGCAGCAGGGCAGAGCCCAAAGGGGGAGGTGACGGCTTTCTGCAGCTGTAAACCATTAAAGGCAAGCTCACCCCCATGCGCCGCTTTAATTGCTCTTCTGTGTGTTTCCTCAGCTCACGGGCACTAATGTCTACTTCCCAATCTTTCTGATCTTGGAGGTGATGAGCTTGACGGCTGTCAGGCCTGCCGGGGTCAGGGAAGGCCAGAGACATGTCTCAGGGGAGTGAGGGCAGGGCTGCAGGGCTGGAAGAGGCCTAAGTGCTGGGCAGGAACTCTGCAGGCTCTGCCCAGTCTCATGCTGCTTCTTGTTCCTGGGGCTCTTTGTGTATAAAGCCAAGGCTCTCTCTGGGGGTGGTGTTTTCTCAGTTCCATTACAGCAGGGGAGACACAGGACAAAATGAAAACCTACAGCACTGTGTGGTGTCTGACCCCAGGCCCACCACTCAGCCTCTCTGACCCTTCACTTCCTTGCCTTTGAAATGGAGTGTATGCCTACCAGCGGCCTGAACATTACCTGATGTCATGAAATGCTAACCAGGGAAGGGAAGTCCCTGTAGGTTGTTATCACCTCTCCTTGAACCTTCTCTGCCAGCCTCTTGATCTGCTTTAGGTTTGAGTCCCCCTAGGTGTCCCTTTTGGCCCTTCTCAGTGCCCCCTCCCTGGTGAAAGCTGCCTGACTACCCAGGTGTGCAGGTTGGCCGCGCCCTCACCAGGCTGAAACCCTCTTGCCACTCATTCCGGCTCCCATCTTTCCTCTCTTAGATGTTATCCTCAACCACGTCCTCCTGCTGGCACTGCTGCCTCCAGTCCTTCCCGGCTCCATGTGCCCTCTGCCCCCATTTCAGCCACCACTGCTCTACATATATGAAGCTACAAAGTACAAGACAGGCCATCCACTTCTCTGCTGAAAACTCTGGCAGCTCACTATTCTGTTTCATGCGTCCCTTAGTACTGAATGCCTTCATCCTTCCTTGGTCTGACTCATCCTTTAAGAATTATCATTTCTCCTAGGTGGCCATCCTCAGACAGGATGATGGCTTCTGCTAAGCATATTTGTGCATTCACTGTGCCCTGTCATTGACCACAATGGATTAGAGCCGTTTAGTCATTCCTCCCCTTGAAGGTGTCTGTCTCTTCAACTGGAAAATAAGTTTTTCGGAAACAGGACTGCATCTTAATTCATCTTTGTACTTCTAACACGTGGCATGGCTAGCAGAGTGCCTGAAATAGAGCAGGTACTCAATAAAGGCATTTATGGCTTTCAACTGTTATTTATTTGTCTCTGTCTACACTACTCAATAAAGATGGAAGCATTTGGCGAGATGGAGATGTGTCTGATTCATTGTATTCTGCACAAAGCCCAGCACAGAGCAAACTCAAGAGAGAGCAGCTACTTCTGCTGTGTCTGGCTCACTTAGGGCTTTCTTCAGCATCTAGAACAGAGTTTTGTACACAGGTGCTCGATACATGTATTTTGAATGGATGTGGAGACTAAAAATCATCGCTTGCCATCTAGTTCTATAAGAATGAAGTCACAAGTCACTGTAGTCTTTGAACTTCAACATACCCTGAAAGGAGTAAGAGGTGGAGACCAGGAGTGAGGCGCTCCGTGCTCTGGAAAAAAACTGGCAGAACAGTAGATAGATATTTTCAGGAGAAGATTTTATGAGCCCAGTTTCTTATACATTCTCATATCTAGAAAAGCACTAAAATCGTTAGCAACTGCTCCTCGAGACTAGCAGCAACCCTCTGCCAAAATGTGTGCTTGGTTGCATGTACCCCCCCTTCACCAAAATCGCATATATACTGAACCCACCCCTCTACCCCCACCCCACCTCTTCCAAGCAGTTCCTCAGAGCTGCCTGAGAGACTGTCTCTCAGGCCATAGTCCTCATTTTATCCCCAATAAAACTTAATCCACAACTTTCATGTTGTGCTTTTTTTTTTAAGTGAGCAGATAAATAGTGGTATTATAGGAAAAACACCTGTCCTGATTAAAAGACCTGATTTCTAGTCAGATGTAACAAACACTGACTAAATGAGGTCAAAGAGAACTGATTTTCTCCAAAATTCCATTCCTCACCCCAAGCCCCAGCAAACATTTACCCATCTTGCATCCATCCAGTTGCTCAGGCCAAAATCTAGAGGTAATATTTGATTCCTCTCTTATCTTCACATCTCACATGCAATCCTCTAAGAAGTCCTTCAAGCTTTCCTTCCGAAATATATCTAACCTCTGACCATAAACTTTACAGCCACCACCCTGATTCAAGCTGCTACCATTTTGACTGTGCAATTGAATTGGTCTCCCTGCCCCAATACACACACACACACCCTTTTCATTTCATCACCTAGATCTTTCTGATATCACTCCAGTGCCTTCCCACTTTACTTAGAATAAAATCCAAACTTCTATCCACAGTCTACAAACCACACATAATGTGGCCCTGTCCCCATCTTCAGCTTCCTTTCCTCCTGGCTCATTTCCTTCCAACTGCACTGGTCCTTCTACTATTCCTGGAGTATTATAGATTATTCTTACATCAGAACTTATTCCTTGTACTTCAAAAACTCTTCCCCAAATACTCCCACTCTTAGCTCACATGTCAGCCGTAGGCCTTCACCAACCCTAGGTGTGGTGTCTCATTTTACTTATCGACTAGGCTACCAGGTGCCCAGATATTTGGTTGAACATTATTCTGGCTGTTTCTGTGATGGTATTTTTGGATGAGATTCACATTTGAATGGGTGAGTCCAATAAAGCAGCTTGCCTTCCCTAGTGTGGGCGACCCTCATCCAGTTGCTTGAAGGCCTAAATGGAATAAAAAGGCTGACCAACCTTGGGTAAGAGGAAATTTCCCCCTAACTGATGGCTTAAGCGGGGTATCAGTCGTTTTTTTCACCTTTGGACTCAAACTGAAGCACTTGCTCTTCTTGGATTTGGAATCTGCCAGCTTTCAGGCAGGAACTCACACCACTACCTCTTATGATTCTTAGGTCTTCAGACTCAGACTGGAACCACTCCATCAGCTCCATGGGTTTCCAGATTGATGACTGCAGGTCTTGGGACTTTCCAGCCTTCATAATCTCGTGAACAAATTCTCTATAACAATTAAAACTTGTAGAAGAAAAAATAGGTGTAGATCTTTGCAACCTTGGCCTAGGCAATGGAATCTTAGATATAATACCAAAAGAATAAATAACCAAAGGAAAAAATGGGTAAATTGGACTTCATCAAAATTTTAAACTTTCATGCATCAAAGGACACTATCAAGAAAGTGAAAAAACAGCTTATAGTACAGAAGAAAACATTTGAATTTTCTGCATATAACTGATAAGAAACTTCATCCAGAATATAAAAACAACTTTTACAATTTAAAAATAAAAATAGGAACTTCCCTGGCAGTCCAGAGGTTAAGACTTCACCTTCCGATGCAAGGGGTGCAGGTTCAATCCCTGGCCAGGGAACTAACATCCCATATGCCTTGTGGCTGGAAAACCAAAACAGAAAACAGAAACAATATTCTAACAAATTCAATAAAGACTTTTAAAATGGTCCACATGAAAAAAATAAAAATAACACAATTTTAAAATAGGCAAAGAATTTGAATAGACATTTCTTCAAAGAAAATATACAGATAACCAATAAGCACATGAAAAGATGCTTAACACTTACTAGGGTGGCTAGTGAAAAACAAACAGAAATTAATAAGGGGACTGTATGCATCCTTGTTTATACCCTTTAGGACCTAGATAGAAAATATTGAAAAACATAGGTAGTGGTGTATACATTATATTTGAAATAACTCAAGACATATTATTGAAGAACTAATGAACAGGTGCCATGTAGAAAATCAGTCTTCCATTGTTTTCTTCCGTGAAGAATCTGTGGATTTGTATTATATATTAAGCATTTACATTTGGTTTGTTTCATAGCTAAAATATGAACAATTGAGTACAGTATTGAAATTTTCAATGTGCTGGTGTTTGTAGTTTTGATAAATCCCATTGCTGGCAATGGAGTCATGCCAGAAAAATTTGATTTCTACTGCAAAAGGATTAGAGACTTCCCTGGTGGCTCAGACGTAAAGCGTCTGCCTACAATGCGAGACACCTGGGTTCAATCCCTGGGTCGGGAAGATCCTTTGGAGAAGGAAATGGCAACCCACTCCAGTACTCTTGCCTGGAAAATCCCATGGATGGAAGAGCCTGGCAGGCTACAGTCCATGGTGTCACAAAGAGTCAGACACAACTGAGCGACTTCACCTTGTAAAGATATAAATAAATTGGGGGGTTTCCATCATGGTTCAGTAGTTAAGAATTCACCTTCCAATGCAGGGTACACAGGTTGGATCCTTGGTCCAGGAACTAAGATCCCAAATGCCTAGGGACACTAAGCCTGCACGCCACAACTAGAGAAATTCTGCATACTGTAACAAAGAGTCCACATGCTGCAATGAAGACCCAGGACAGCCAATTTTTTTAAATTTTTTAAATAAAATTAAAAAAAAAAATAAAGATGTTAGGAAACTCATGCATTGATGGTGGGAATGTAAAACAGCAGTTCTTAAAGAAGTTAAACAGTTGCCATACGACCCAGCAATTTCACTCCTATGTATATCTCCAAGGTTATTGAAAATATATGTCCACACAAAAACTTGTACATAAGTGTTCATAACAACATTATTCATAATATTAAAAAAAAAGTGGAAATAGCCAAAATGTCCATCAACTGATGAATGGATAAATGAAATGTGGTACATCTATATGGTAGAATATGATTTGGCCATAAAAAGGAATGAACTATTGATACATGCTTCACACAATGTAGATAAACCTTGAAAATATGCTAAGTGAAGCCAGACACAAAAGACTATATAAAATGTT
>NW_011494604.1:6969580-6970068 GCF_000754665.1 Bison bison bison | reverse complement strand
GAAATGTCCAGAACAGGGAAATCTACAAAAATAGAAAGTAGATTAGTGGTTGCCAGGAGCAAGAGGAGAGAAAGATTTGGTACAGGGTTTATTTGGGGGTTAATAAAAAATTTCTAGAATTAAATAGTGGTGATGGTTGTACAACTGTGAATATACTAAAAACTACAAAGAATTCTCAAACTACTGCACAATTGCACTCATCTCACATGCTGGCAAAGTAATGCTCAAAATTCTCCAAGCCAGGCTTCTATAGTATGTGAACTGTGAACTTCCAGATGTTCAAGCTGGATTTAGAAAAGGCAGAAGAACCAGAGATCAAATTGCCAACATCCACTGGATCACCGAAAAAGCAGAATTCCAGAAAAACATCTACTTCTGCTTTATTGACTATGCCAAAGCCTTTGACTGTGTGGATCACAACAAACTGTGGGAAATTCTGAAAGAGATGGGAATAGCAGACCACCAGACCTTCCTCCTGAGAAATCTGT
>NW_011494604.1:6960177-6969480 GCF_000754665.1 Bison bison bison | reverse complement strand
CGTCGAGGCTGTATATTGTCACCCTGCTTATTTAACTTATATGCAGAATACATCGTGAGAAATGCCGGGCTGGATGAAGCACAAGCTGGATTGCCGGGAGAAATACCAATAATCTCAGATATGCAGATGATACAACCCTTATGGCAGAAAGCAAAGAACTAAAGAGCCTCTTGATGAACGTGAAAGAAGAGAGTGAAAAGTTGGCTTAAAACTCAACATTCAGAAAACTAAGATCATGGCATCCAGTCCCATTACCTCATGGCAAATAGATGGGGAAACAATGGAAACAGTGACAGACTTTATTTTTTGGGGCTCCAAAATCACTGCAATGGTGATTGCAGCCATGAAATTAAAAGACACTTGCTCCTTGGAATAAAAGTTATGACCAACCTAGACAGTATATTAAAAAGCAGAGGCATTACTTTCCAACAAAGGTCCGTCTAGTCAAAGCTATGGTTTTTACAGTAATCATGTATGGATGTGAGGGTTGGACTATAAAAAAGCTGAGTGTCAAAAAATTGATGCTTTTGAACTGTGATGTTGGAGAAGACTCTTGAGAGTCCCTTGGACTGCAAGGAGATCCAATCAGTCCATCCTAAAGGAAATCAGTACTGAATATTCATTGGAAGGACTGATGCTAAAGCTGAAACTCCAATACTTGGGCAACCTGATGGGAAGAACTGACTCATTTGAAAAGACCCTGATGCTGGGAAAGATTGAAGGCAGGAGGAGAAGGGGACGACAGAGGATGAGATGGTTGGATGGCATCACCGACTCAATGGACATGAGTTTGAATAAGTTCCAGGAGTTGGTGATGGAGAGCGAAGCCTGGTGTGCTGCAGTCCATGGGGTCACAAAGAATCAGACACGACTGAGTGACTGAACTGAACTGAAATGTATACTTTAGAAAGTGGATCTTATGGTACATGAATTTTATCTAAGAGCAGTTATTTTAAAAGTGTTCATTGTATTATTGTTTGTACTAGTTATAAAAGAAATATTCAAAATGTCCTTTTATTTTGAAAGTTATGATAAAAAAAAGTTATGATGACTCTATCTGATAGGATATTGTACACTCATTCAATGTATCTATAAAATTTTATAATACTATATAGAATGATTATGAAATACTAGAGATAATAAAAACTATATGTATATATATTTTAAGCATGTCCCTCTGGCTTTTTTTGAGTCTGGATGAAAAACCCCAAACTATTAGCAAAAATACTTGCTCTAGGTGGTGAAATTTGAAAAATTTTTTCTTCTTGTTTGATTTTTCTATATTTGCTAAGCTTTCTTCAAATTACATGTATTTTAAATATATATATATATATACTTTTTTTTTCCTCCTTTTTATGCTTTCAGTGGTTGTGGCTCCCAGATTCTAGAGCACAGGCTCAGTAGTTGTGGTGAATGGGCTTAGTTGCTCCGTAGAATCTTCCAGGATCAGGGATTGAACCCATGTCCCCTGCATTGCAGGCAGATTCTCTACCACTGAGCCACCAGGGAAGCCCTTAAAAATATACTTTGTAAATTCGGTAACTTTAGTAATTAGTCACGGTGTCAGAGTTTTAACTTCCATGAAGAGAGCAGAGAGCAGCCTGCCCCAGGGAGACCACCCAATAGGACCTGAGGGGCCACACACAGCGCCAACATGGGTGAGTCCATACCTGGCTGACCTGGGACCAGGCATCATCTTTACAGGCTCGGAGCCACTTCTTTTCCTGTTTTAAGTGTTGCTCAGTTTTAAAAACCCCATTGTCATTTTAACAGCAGCATGAATGCTCCGGCCCCAGGCCTGTGCCTTTCCTCTGTCTGACCCCCCTCCGCCCCATTTATTTCCTTCTCCATCTGATAGTGGCCGCCCTTCAGGCAGGGACAACAGCAATGTTGTTACAGGTGTTCGCTCACTCTGGTCTCATTTGCTCTGGCAAGAAGTCTGGTCGGATCAAATGCTCCTGAGGAAACTCTAGCTGAATTGTCTTCATTTTCTATCATTTTATTTTAATATCCCAGCAGTCCCTGCCTGTCAGAATTTTTGCTGGCAATTCAGCCATTCATCAATTTAAAGTATGGCCATACAGTTCTGGACAGAATCCAACCCCACACAAGAAATCACTTCTTTGCTTTCCATTTTTCTTTCAAAGCAAGAAAGAATCTGCTCATCTAGACACAGGTATACTGACTTTTGAGCGAATAGGAAGATGCTTTAAGGTAGTAATACTCAATATTTCGGGCTTCCCTCATGGCTTAGATGGTAAAGAATCTGCCTGCAATGCAGGAGACCCAGGTTTTGATCCCTGGGTCAGGAAGATCCCCTGGAGAAGGGAATGGCAACCCACTCCACTATTCTTGCCTGGAGAATACCATGGACAGATGTCTGTGAGGTCTCAAAGAATCAGACACAACTGAACGACTAAGACACTCAAATTTCAGTCACAGGCCAAAAAATTTCCCCATGTAATTACTGGTGTCATAGAGAAACCAGTAAGCTCATCTTTTTATTTGATAGTAACTGTGCACATTTATTTAATTAATCATTTTTCTCATTTAATAATAATAACATTTATTCCATGACAGAAGGACTTCTGTTGTATTAATTCATATAACTCTCCTTATAATTCATACTATCCCCATTTTGCAAATGAGGAAATTGAGGCCCAGAGAAGTTCAATAACTTGCTGAAGTTCACACAGCTACTATTGGCAGAGGTGGAATTTGACCCCTAGCAGCCTGGTTACAGGTTCTTTTCTGTCAATCACTGCAATTCTCAACTTTCCATTGACAGTCATAGCAAATTACCACCAGGCCAGGAAAAAAGATAATCAGACTTAAGGACTAAGTGAGCATTAGAACTAAATTAAGTACTTTTCTGATGCTGAAGCTGAAACTCCAATCCTTTGGGCACCTGATGCAAAGAACTGACTCACTGAAAAAGACCATGATACTGGGAAAGATTGAAAGCAGGAGGAGAAGGGGACGACAGAGGATGAGATGGTTGGATGGCATCACCAACTCAATGGACATGAGTTTGAGCAAGCTCTGGGAGTTGGTGATGGAGATGGAAGCCTGGCTTGCTGCAGTCCATGGGGTCGCAAAAAATCGGACATGACTGAGCAACTGAAATGAGCTGAAATGACGTACTTTTCAGAAAGACCAAGTTTTACTTTCTGGAGTCAGGGTGATTTGGCTCCAAGTTGGTTACATCCCTGATGGGAACTCAGGGGCAATGCTGTGGGGCAAAGCAGAAGAGAGAGGAGGGCACAGGGTGTCCCTCATCGGCTAGGCCTAGCCATGCTGAGAAGTCAAGATGGTGTCCCACGGAGAACCGACCACCAGTGGGAAAGCCTCTCTTTGCTAGAATGCCTTCACCTTGGATGGAGGAGAGAGACCCTGAGCCGCTCAGGGAAATCAGCAGGGTATTGGTCACATCACAGGGAGTGGGAAAGATGTCCTGGTGGACAGCACCTCTGCTGAACTAGAAGACGAAGAATGCACCTGGATTGTGCAGCGTGTATCCTTATCTCTAGGTTTTCTGGAAGAAGGGCCTCTGGAAGCCTGTAGAGGTAGCTGGGAAAAAACTGCATGGTTCACAGACTCCAGACATTCCTGCCCATGGGTATGGCCCCATCCACAGAGTAGCTAACTCCTGTGCAGGAGAAGTGGCCAGCTGGTGCCCTCCTTCCATTCTGCTGTGGGTTCTCCCCAAAGAAATCATGTTGGCATCTGTCATTCCATACCTCCAGATTTCTTTTATATTCATAAACATCTACCAAATATTTCTCCTTGCATTGCTGTTTTTCAAAAAGAATCAAGGCACTGTTTCCCTACCTTCCCTAACCCAATACAGTGCCAGGCTTTCTCACCTACCTTCTCTGCCACTTGAACAGACCAAGAAGCTACAGTGGGAGCTTTACTTTCTATGGTTTGCATTTATAACTAAATCAACATATGTATTTTTCCACATTCTGCCCCCATCCCCTTACTCTGAGGCAGAAATCACTGCTGGACCATTTTCACCATGGTGTGGTCTCCAAACACCCAAGACTTTCCCTCCGGATGTTCTCTGTTTCCACCATCGCTTCATCTGGAATATTCCACAATTCAGAGTTAACTGAGGCCCGTGTAACGTAGTAGCACTTACAGCCCAGCCTAGCTGGTCTCATTTCACAGATACCATGCCATTTATAAAAGTGTTGTGGATGGGTCTCAAAGTACCAGTGAGGGTCAACTTGGAAGGGCCCCATGATTGGTTTAATGCTCTTCTGTCACTGCCTTGCCATTCTTGATAATGTTGAAACAAGTGGCCCCGTGTTTGGGATTTTGCAATAAACTCTGCAAATGATGCAGCTGGTTCTGCCACTGCCGGCTATTGCCCTCCTCCAGCCCCACCTCACCACCCCAAGGTTTGGCTCCCAGCAGAACGGTTCTTGAACCTGTCACATGACATATCATGGGTTCCCTTTTCTGGTGAGGAGCCTTAGACAAAAGGCATCCCTGAAAGATGCAAAGATCATTATCCCTGTGTGGGTAAAACAGAAAGATTCGTGGTTTAGGCATAGCCCAGTTTAGCCACAGCCCACAGCTAGGTAGGGAGAAGGCAATGGCACCCCACTCCAGTACTCTTGCTTGGAAAATCTCATGGATGGAGGAGCCCGGTGGGCTGCAGTCCATGGGGTCGCTAGGGGTTGGACACAACTGAGAGACCTCACTTTCCCTTTTCACTTTCATGCATTGGAGAAGGAAATGGCAACCCACTCCAGTGTTCTTGCCGGGAGAATCCCAGGGACGGGGGAGCCTAGTGGGCTGCCGTCTATGGAGTCGCACAGAGTTGGACACGACTGAAGCGACTTAGCAGCAGCAGCAGGGCTAGGTAGGAACGACTCCAACCCTAGGACTAGCAGAATTGGTTTTATCAGGTGGAGTGAGGAGTGGGTATTTTGTAAGGTGATCAATGAATAAATAAACAAACCAGTGTCTAACAGATTGCCTTTATAGGAAGGCATCACTGTGGTTCTCTAGCATCAAGAAAAAGTCAAGGACTCCAGGTGAATAGGTCATTTCCCTGAATCTTGCAAAGTGCTGCCTGAGAAGGCAGCATAGTTCTTATGTCTACAAGAGGACCTTGAGACGAGGAATCTGGATGTGAGCAGCTGTCGCAGAGGCAAATTCTCTGAAAGATAAAAGAGGAATTTGTATTTGACACACTATTTTGAGATCACAAAAGGTCAATCAGAGAACACAGCATTTCACAGTGTGTTAATGTTATAGGCCTAGAGAGTCCCTAAGTCAAGGACTCCCAGAGACAGAACTGTTCTCCCTGGCAAACACCATTGTGAGATTTGGGCAAGTGATTTAATCTCTCTGGGCCTGGTCCCCCTTTTATAAGTGATAATACTATTAGTACTGACTGCACAGCATTGTTAAGAAGAAAAAAGCAGTTTTTATATTACAAGCAATCAAAGCAGGGCCTGGCATATTGTAAACTCAAGAAGTTATAGTTACTATTACGATGAAGGGGACTGTCTTAACTAAACAGTGGATACAGGTAAAGACTTTGAGTTTTCTAGATGTTGTCTTAAACCATTTCCTTTTCAGTTTTGTCCCTGTTAGATCCAAGTGTGCCTACTCCTAGGACACATTCTTCAAGACATACCCCAGAAACTGGGAAGAAGAGAGATCAATAGTTGGGGGACTGAAAGGAAGAAAAGGGTACTATCTATTGAAATACCCTTGCTAAAAGAAAGAAAGAAAGAAAGAATGGAATCAGGCAGCCCTCTAGATGAAACTACCAATTTACTGAAAATCTAGGGGACAGAGGAGCCACAGCCATAAGCAAACCATAGGGGTACATTCAGCAAACCACACTGTGGCGAACTCCACAGGGCAAGTGACCTGGTTTCTTCAAACAACAACCATGAACAAATGAAATACAAGAAAGAAAATGGAGAAGGAAACATATAGATTTTAAAGATCTTAAGGGACCTATCCCTCTTGATGAAAGTGAAAGTGGAGGGTTAAAAAGTTGGCTTAAAGCTCAACATTCAGAAAACGAAGATCATAGCATCTGGTCCCATCACTTCATGGGAAATAGATGGGGAAACAGTGGAGACAGTGTCAGACTTTATTTTAGGGGGCTCCAAAATCATTGCAGATGGTGACTGCAGCCATGAAATTAAAAGACGCTTACTCCTTGGAAGGAAAGTTACGACCAACCTAGATAGCATATTCAAAAGCAGAGACATTACTTTGCCAACAAAGGTTCGTCTAGTCAAGGCTATGGTTTTTCCTGTGGTCATGTATGGATGTGAGAGTTGGACTGTGAAGAAGGCTGAGTGCCGAAGAATTGATGCTTTTGAACTGTGGTGTTGGAGAAGACTCTTGAGAGTCCCTTGGACTGTAAGGAGATCCAACCAGTCCATTCTGAAGGAGATCAGCCCTGGGATTTCTTTGGAAGGAATGATGCTAAAGCTGAAACTCCAGTACTTTGGCCACCTCATGTCAAGAGTTGACTCATTAGAAAAGACTGATGCTGGGAGGGATTGGGGGCAGGAGGAGAAGGGGACGACAGAGGATGAGATGGCTGGATGGCATCACTGACTCAATGGACGTGAGTCTGAGTGAACTCCGGGAGTTGCTGATGGACAGGGAGGCCTGGCGTGCTGCAATTCATGGGGTCGCAAAGAGTCAGACACGACTGAGCGACTGAAGTGAACTGAACTGAAGGGACCTATCAACCGACTATAATATATGAACCAGATTTGTATCCCAATTCAAGTAAAATTTTGGAATAGTTGATGCTATGACTATTAAAAATTTTTAGGCAACAATGGTTTTATGGTAAATGTTTGGGGAAAAATCTTTATCTTGTGAAAACACAAAATGAAATAAATATATATACACATGATTTCTGGGATTGTTTCAGAATAAACCAGGGAAAAAGTGAAAGTGTTAGTCATCAGTCATGTCTGACTCTTTGTGACCCCATGGACCCCAGTAGCCTGCCAGGCTCCTCTGACCATGGAATTCACCAAAAATACTAAATGGGTCGCCATTCCCTTCTCCAGGGGATCTTCCTAACCCAGGAATTGAACCCAGGTCTCCTGCATTACAGGCAGATTTTTTACCATCTGAGTCACTGGGAAAGCCCAAATCAGGGAAAGGAGGGGATAAAGATGAAGCAAATTGGCCATGAGTTGATAATTAGTAAATCTGGGTAACAAGAATTCATGTGATTTTATGCTAAGATTCTTTTTAGTTTATATATGTTCAAATATTCTGCAATAAAAAGGTAAAGAAAACCCAGTTGAGTGTGTGGGTTCGGTGATGAGACAGTTCCTACAGGAAGGATTCTGTCCAGGTGGCCTGTTGCCACAGGAGGGTTTGAGGAGCTACTTACTTCTCTTTGCCTCGGTTTTCTCATCTGTCAAATGAAGATTGAATAATAGCACACTCCTCATGGGGCCGCTGTGACTATTAAATGATTATATAGACGTAAAGGGCCTGGCATGGGGTAAGTGCCATACAATATTTGCCGTTATTATAGTGCATATGGGGCTTCCCTCATGGCTCAGACTGTAAAGAATCTGCCTGCAATGCAGGAGACCCGGGTTCAATCCCTGAGTCAGGAAGATCCCCTGGAGAAGGGGATGGTAACCTGGACCAGTATTCTTACCTGGAGAATTCCATGAACAGAGGCTTTCGGCAGGCTATTGTCCATGGGGTCGCAAAGAGTCGAACATGACTGAGCAACTAACACACACACATACAGAGCACATTTGGTTTCCTGCAGCACCTCATTGCATCATCCAAAACTAAATCTCTACAGAACCTCACACCTCACAAAGCACCTTTACAGACAACCTCATTTGAGCCTCACAGTAGCCCTGGGAGATAAACACTAGTCTTATTCCCAGTGGGCAGATGAGAATACTAAGGTCCAGTCCATGGTGATGAAGCCAGTTAGTGGGCAAGCCTTCACCAGATTCGAGTACTCTGATCCCTTCCCAAGTCCTCTCTGGGGCATAAGGCTGTTCTTTAGGGATGAGTTGGAGGCTAAAATTAGATCCTCAAAACCTCTATTTTGTCTCTTTGCACACTGTGACCAGCACCCCTTTCCCCTAGTGGGGGGATGCTGTTCATATGGAGCTAAGGGGATGGCACTCATATGTAGCTAAGGGTGGCTCAGACCCCAGCCTCGGCAGAAGGGGGGCACTGGGCATAGAGGCAGACCTTCTGTCTAGAGTCTGGTCCAGCCAGGCACCACTTTTGTGGCCCAGTAGCTTGTCAAGCTAAACACAGGTGACTGAGATTAGGGGTGCCAGCTGGGCTGAGGAAGCACAGCAAACAGGAGCCAACCCCAGGTCATAACTCAGGAGGGAGCTCCCCTCCAACCCTCAGCGGGGCTAGGGGCACACAGGTGAGTCCCCAGACACAAGCCCAGGATTTCAAAACTAGCTTCTTTCAAAAGGAGAGGGCCTTGGGCAGCAGTGTGGTTGATTCTCTTAGTCATTTCTTCTGAGAACATTCCGGGGAGCTCCAGGCTTTTCGAATGTATGCTAATAATACCACAAATCCTATCATTAAAAAAATGAAAATCTACCATTTACAAATGCTAGGCATTGCACAAAGCACTACAGATATAGTTCTTTCAGACACTCCTCCGTCACAATATACTGTGAAGCAGGTATTGGTTTTTATTCACACGACAGAAGCTCAGGATCCACATCCCAGTAGGGCCTGCCCTCCAGAGGCAGGCATGGTTTACAGTCTGTGTGTTCTCCCTGACACTGGTCTGTGTTTAGTCAGCATTATGTATACACACCCACTCGTGTGTATGCATGCACAAATACACACACATACAGTTTGTTTGTTTCTATGAAAATAGGGTCGTATCTTATTCAGTAACTTACTTTTTCACATATTCATCTTTTTCTTATCTTGTATATATGAATAAGTAAGAGACTGCTGTCCCAGAATCATACCCCAACCTTTGCTCAAAAAGAAACAATCACTGTTATCTAAGTTTCAGGAGGTGAAGAGTGAAAAACAAGAACAGATTAGAATCAACGAGGCCCAAGATGGCAAAGGATTTAACTTCCAGTAGACCTTGAGCCTCATATGCTCAGTGTAATACGAAAAGTGAAAGTGAAAGTGTTAGTTGCTCAGTTGTGTCCAATTCTTCACAACCCCGTGGACTGTAGCCCCCCAGTCTCCTCTCTCGGTGGTGTTAGCTTCTAAATGGCACAGCCACAGGAGCCATGACAGTTGACAGTTAGTTGCTGTGACAGCAATCCAGAAAGC